>NC_090807.1:11748208-12066125 GCF_036512215.1 Solanum lycopersicum
TCAAAGGTTGTGATTTCATGCCACGCCCAACTTCGTTCGACCGTGTGTGCTTCCCAAAGGCGATGATGGCATGAACCGCCCGACGTCATTCGATCGTGTGTGCCATCTAAAAGCGGTGATGTTATGCCACGCCCGACGTCGTCCGACCGTGTTTGCCGTCCAAGGGCTATGATACCATGCCACGCCCGACGTCGTTTGACCGTTTGTGCTGCCAAAAGGCGATGATGGCATGCCACGCCCAACGTTGTTCGACCGTGTGTGCTGTCCAAAGGCGGTGATGTTATGCCACGCTCGACGTCGTCCGACCGTGTGTGCTGTCCAAGGGCAATGATGTCATGCCAAGCCCGACGTTGCCGATCGTGTGTGCTGCCCAACTGCGATGATGGCATGCCACACCCGAAGTTGCCAACCGTGTGTGCTGTCCAAGGGCGGCGATGTCATGCCACGCCCGACATCGTCCGACCGTGTGTGCTGTCCAAGGGCGAGGATGTCATGCCATGCCTGATGTCGTCCGACTGTGTGTGCTGTCCAAAAGCAATGATGTCATGCCACGCCCGACGTTGCCGACCATGTGTGCGGTCAAAGGGCGGTGATGTCATGCCACACGTGATGTTGTCTGACTGTGCGTGCAGTCCAAGGGCGGTGATGTCATGCCACGCCCGATGTCGTTCGACCAAGTATGTTTTTCAAGAGCAGGGATGGCATGCCACGCCTGACGTCGTCCGACCGTGCGTGTAGTGCAAGGACGGTGATGGCATGTCATGCCCAACTTCGTTCGAGCGTGTGCGCTGTCCAAAGGTGGTGATGTCATGCCATGCCCAACGTCGTTTGACCGTGTGTGCTGCCCAAAGGCGATGATGGAATGCCATGCTCGATGTCGTTCGACCGTGTGTGCTGTCCAAAGCCGGTGATTTCATGCCACGCCCGATGTTGCCGACTGAGTGTGCTGTCCAAGGGCGGTGATGTTATGCCACGCCCGACGTCGTCCGACCGTGCGTGCAAACCAAGGGAGGTGATATCATGCCACGCCCGACGTCGTTCGATCGTGTGTGTTGCCCAACCGCAATGATGACATGCCACACCAAACGTCGTTCAACCGAGTGTGCTGTCCAAAGGCAGTGATGGCATGTCACGCCCGACGTCGTTCGACCGTGCGTGCAGTCCAACGGCGGTGATGTCATTCCACGCCCAACGTCGATCAACCGTGTGTGCTGTACAAGGGAGGTGATGTCATCCCACGTCCGACGTCGTCCGACCGTGTGTGCTATCCAAGGGCGGTGATGGCATGCCACGCCTAACATTGTCGACCTTGTGTGCTGTCCAAGGGCGGTGATGTCATGCCACGCCCGACGTTGCCGTCCGTGTGTGATGCCCAACGGCGATGATGGCATGCCACACCCGATGTCGTTTTACTGAGTGTGTTGTCCAAAGGCATTGATGCCATGTAACACCCGACGTCAATTGACCGTGTGTGCTGTCCAAAAATGGTGATGTCATGCCATGCCCAACGTCGCTTGACCGTGTTTGCTGCCCATAGGCGATGATAAAATGCCACGCATGACATCGTTCAACTGTGTGTGCTGTCCAAAGAGGTGATTTCATGCCACGCCTGACATCGTTCGACCGTGTGTGCTTTCCAAGGGCGGTGATTTCATGCCACAGCCGACGTTTCCGACCGTGTGTGCTGTCCAAGGGCGGTGATGTCATGCCACGCCCGACGTTGCCAACTGTGTGTGCAGTCCAAGGGAGGTGATGTCATGCCACGCCCGTCATTGCCGACCGTGTGTGCTGTCCAAGGGTGGTGATGTCATGCCACGCCTGACATCGTTCGACCGTGTGTGCTTTCCAAGGGCGGTGATGTAATGCCACAGCCGACGTTTCCGACCGTGTGTGCTGTCCAAGGGCGGTGATGTCATGCCACGCCCGAAATTACCGACCGTGTGTGTTCTCCAAGGGCGGTGATGTCATGCCACGCCCGACGTTGCCGACTGTGTGTGTTGTCCAAGGGCGGTGATGTCATGCCACGCCCAACATTACCGACTATGTGTGCTGTCAAAGGGCAGTGATGTCATGCCACACCCAATGTTACCATTCGTGTGTATTGTCCAAGGGTGATGATGTCATTCCACGCTCGACATTACCGACCGTGTGTGCTGTCCATGGGCGGTGATGTCGTGCAACGCCCGACGTTGCCAACCGTGTGTGCTGTCAAAGGGCGGTGATGTCATGCCACACCCGTTATTACTGACCGTGTGTGCTGTCCAAGGGTGGTGATGTTATGCCACGCCCGACGTTGCCGACCGTGTGTGCTGTCCAAGGGTGGTGATGTCATGCCACACCCGATGTTGCCGTCCGTGTGTATTGTCCAAGGGCGGTGATGTCATTCCACGCCCGACATTATCGATCGTGTGTGCTGTCCATGGGTGGTGATGTCGTGCAACGCCCGACGTTGCCAACCGTGTGTGTTGTCCAAGGGTGGTAATTCCAATCCACGCCCGACGTTGTTTGAACGTGTGTGCTTTCCAAAGACGGTGATGGCATGTCATGCTCGACGTCATTCTACCGTGTGTGCTGCCTTAAGGCAATGATGGCATGCCACGCCCAACGTCGTTCGATCGTGTGTGCTGCCCAAGGGCGGTGATGTCGTGCCATGCCCGACGTCGTTCGACCGTGTGTGCTGTCCAAGGGAAGTGATGTCATGAAACTCCCGACATCATTCGAATGTGCGTGCAATCCAAGGGTGGTGATGTCATGTCATGCCCGACGTCGTCCGACCGTGTGTGCTGTCCAAGGGCGGTGATGTCATGCCACACCCGATGTTGCCGTCCGTGTGTATTGTCCAAGGGCGTTGATGTCATTCCACGCCCGACATTATCGATCGTGTGTGTTGTCCATGGGCGGTGATGTCGTGCAACGCCCGACGTTGCCAACGTGTGTGCTGTCCAAGGTGGTAATGTCAAGCCACGCCCAACGTCGTTCGACTATGTGTTCTTTCCAAAGGCGGTGATGGCATGTCATGCCCGACGTCGTTGCACATTGTGTGCTTTCCAAAGGCGATGATGGCTTGCCAAGCCATACTTCATTCTACTGTGTGTTCTGTCCAAAGGCGGTGATATTATGCCACGCCAGACGTAGTCCGACCGTGTTTGCTGCCCAAGGGCGGTTATGTCATGCCACTCTCGATGTGGTCCGACCGTGTGTACTGTCCAAGGGCGGTGATGTCATGCCACGCCCGACGTTGCCGTCCGTGTGTTCTGTCTAAGGGCAGTGATGTCATGCAACTCCCGACGTTGTTTGACCGTGCGTGCAGTCCAAGGGTGGTGATGTAATGCCACGCCCAACGTCGTCCGACCGTGTGTGCTTTCCAAGGGAGGTTATGTCATGCCACGACCAACGTTGCCGACCGTGTTTGCAGTCCAAGGGTGGTGATTTCATGCCACGCCTGACTTTGTCAGTGTTTGCTGCCCAACAGCGATGATGGCATGCCAAACCCGATGTCGTTCGACCGAGTATGTTGTCCAAAGACGGTGATGGCATGTCACGCTCGATGTCGTTCGATCGTGTGTGCTGTCCAAACGCGGTGATGTCATGCCACGCGCGACGTAGTCCGACCGTATGTGCTGTCTAAGGGCGGTGATGTCATGTGATGCCCGACATTTCTGATCGTGTGTGCTGTCCAAAGGCGGTGATGACATGTTACGCCCGACGTCATTCGACCATGTATGTTGTCCAAGGGCAGTGATGGCATATCACGCACGACGTTGTCGACCGTGTGTGCTGTCCAAAGGAAGTGATGTCATGCCACGCCCGACGTTGCCGACTGTGTGTGCTGTCCAAGGGCAGTGATGTCATGCCATGCCCGACGTGTCCAACCGTGTGTGTTGTCCAAGGGCGGTGATGTCATTCCACGTCCGACGTCGTCCGATCGTGCGTGCAGTCCAAGGGCGGTGATGTCATTCCATGCCCGACATCGTTCGACCGTGTATGCTATCCAAAGGCAGTGATTTCATGCCACGCCCTACGTCGTCCGACTTTGTGTACTGTCCAAGGGCGGTGATGTCATGCCACGCCCGACGTTGCCGACCTTGTGTGTTGTCCAAGGTGGGGATGTCATGCCTTGCCTGACGTCGTCCGACTATGTGCGTTGTCCAAGAGCGGTAATGTCATGCCACGCCCAATGTTGCTGACCATGTGTGCGGTCCAAGGGCGGTGATTTCATGCAACGTCTGACATCGTTCGACTGAGTGTGTTTTTCAAGGGCGGTGATTGCATGCCACACCTGACGTCGTCTGACCGTGCGTGCAGTGCAAGGGTGGTGATGGCATGTCATGCCCAACTTCGTTCGACCGTGTGTGCTGTCCAAAGGCGGTGATGTCATGCCACGCCCAACGTCGTTTGAGCATGAGTGCTGCCCAAAGGCGATGATGGAATGCCATGCCCAATGTCGTTCGACCATGTGTGTTGTCCAAAGGCGGTGATTTCATGCCACACCCGGCGTTGTCGACCGACTGTCCTGTCCAAGAGGCGGTGATGTTATGCCACGCCCGACGTCGTCTGACTATGCGTGTATTCCAAGGGAGGTGATATCATGCCACGCCCGATGTCGTTCCATCGTGTGTGCTGCCCAACCGCAATGATGACATGTCACACCAAACGTCGTTCGACCGAGTGTGCTGTCCAAAGGCGGTGATGGCATGTCACGCCCGACTTCGTTCGACTGTGCGTGCAGTCCAAGGGTGGTGATGTCATGCCACGCCCGACGTCGATCGACTGTCTGTATTGTCCAAGGGAGGTGATGTCATGCCACGACCGACGTCGTCCAACCGTGTGTGCTGTCCAAGGGCGGTGATGGCATGCCATGCCTAATGTTGTCGACCTTGTGTGCTATCCAAGGGCGGTGATGTCATGCCACGCCCGACGTTGCCGTCCGTGTGTGCTGTCCGAGGGCAGTGATGTCATGCCACGCCCGAGGTTGTCTAACCGTGCGCATAGTCCAAGGACGGTGATGTCATGCCACGCCCGAGGTCGTTCGACCGTGTGTGTTGTCCAAGGGCGGTGATGTCATGCCGCGCCCGACGTTGCTGACCGTGTGTGCAATCCAAGGGCGGTGATGTCATGCCACGCCCGACGTCGTCCAACCGTGCGTGCAGTCCAAGGAGGTTGATGTAAAGCCAAACCCGACGTCGTTGGACTGTGTGCTTTCTAAAGGCGGTGATGGCATGTCATGTCCAACGTCGTTCGATCGTGTTTGCCGTCCATGGGCTATGATGTCATGCCACCCCCGACGTCGTTCGACCGTGTGTGCTGCCCAAAGGCGTTGATGGCATGCCACGCCCGACGTTGTTCGACAGTGTGTGGTGTCCAAAGGCGGTGATATCATGCCATGCCCGAATTAATCTGACCGTGTGTGTTGTCGAAAGGCGGTGATGGCACGTCACGCCCGACGTCATTCGATCGTGTGTGCTGTCCAAGGGCGGTGATGTCATGCCACGCCCGACGTTGCCGACCGTGTGTGCTGTCCAAGGGATGTGATGTCATGCCACGCCCGACGTCATTCGACTGTGTGTGCTGCCCTAAGGCGGTGATGTCATGCCACGCCCGACCTTGCCGACCGTGTGTGCTGTCCAAAGGCGGTGATGGCATGTCACGCCCGACGTCGTTCGATCGTGTGTGATGCCCAAAGGCGATGCTAGAATGCCACGCCCGACGTCGTTCAACAGTATGTGCTGTCCAAGGGTGGTGATGGCTTGCCACGCTTGACGTTGCCGACCTTGTGTGTTGTCCAAGGGCGGTGATTTCATGCCACGCCCTAAGTTGCCGACCGTGTGTGCTTTCCAAGGGGGTGATGTCATACCTTGCCAACGTCGTCCGACCGTGCGTGCAGTCCAAGGACGGTGATGTCATGCCACGCCTGACGTCATTCGACTGTGTGTGCTGTCCAAGGGCGGTGATAACAAGCCACGCCCGACGTCGTCAGACCGTGTTGGTTGTCCAATGGAGGTGATGTCATGCCACGCATGACATCGTTCGACCATGTGTGCAGTCCAAGGGTGGTGATGGCATGCCACGCCTGACATCGTTCGACCGTGCGTGCAGTCTAAGGGCGGTGATGTCGTGCCATGCCCGATGTCATTCCACCGTGTGTGCTGTCCAAGGGCGGTGATAACATGCCACGCTCAACGTTGTCCGACCGTGTGTGCAGTCCAAGAGAGGTGATGTCATGCCACGCCCGATATCGTTCGAATGTGTGTGCTGCCCAACGGCGATGATATCATGCCACACCTGACGTCGTTCGACCGAGTGTGCTGTCCAAAGGCGGTGATGACATGTCACGCCTGATGTCGTTCGATCGTGTGTGCTATCTAAAGGAGGTGATGTCGTTCCCCGCCCTATGTCGTTCGACCGTGTGTGCTGCGCAAAGGCGATGATGGAATGCCACGCCCGACGTCGTTCGACCGTGTGTGCTATCCAAAGGCGGTGATGTCATGCCACACATGATGTAATCTGATCGTGTGTGCTGCCCAGGGGCGTTGATGTCATGCCACGCGTGATGTAGTCCGACCGTATATGCTATCCAAGGGTGGTGATGTCATGCCACGCCCGACGTAGTCCGACCGTGTGTGCTGCCCAAAGGCAATGATGGCATGCCACTCCCGACATCCATGCCCGACGTCATTCGACCGTGTGTGCTATCCAAGGGCAGTGATGTCATTCCACGCCCGACGTTGTCTGACCATCTATGCTTTCCAAGGGCGGTGATGGCATGCCACGCCCGACGTTGCCGACCATGTGAGCTGTCCAAGGGCGGTGATGTCATGCCACGCCTGACATCGTTCGACCGTGCATGCTGTCCAAGGGCTGTGATGTCAAGCCACGCCCGACGTCGTTCGACTCTATGTGCTGTCCAAAGGCGGTGATGGCATGTCACGCCTGACGTCGTTCGATTGTGTTTGGCGTCTATGGGCTATGATGTCATGCCACGCCCGACGTCGTTCGATTGTCTGTGCTGCCCAAAGGCGATGATATCATGCAACGCCCGACGTAGTCCGACCGTGTGTGCTGTCCAAAGGCGATGATGGCATGCCACGCTCGACGTTGTTCGACCGTGTGCGGTGTCCAAAGGCGGTGATGTCATTCCATGCCCGACGTTGTCCGACCATGTGTGTTGTCTAAATGTGGTGATGGCACGTTACGCCCGACGTCGTTCGACCGTGTGTGCTGTCCAAAGGCAGTGATTTCATGTTACGCCCGACGTCGTTCAACCGTGTGTGCTGTCCAAAGGCGGTGATGTCATACCACACCCGACGTTGCCGACCTTCTGTGCTGTCCAAGGGCGGTGATGTCATGCCACGCCCGACGTCCTCTAACCGTGCGTGTAGTCCAAGGGCGGTGATTCCAATCCACGCCCGACGTTGTTTGAACGTGTGTGCTTTCCAAAGACGGTGATGGCATGTCATGCCCGACGTCGTTCTACCGTGTGTGCTGCCTTAAGGTAATGATGGCATGCCACGCCCGACGTCGTTCGATCGTGTGTGCTGCCCAAGGGCGGTGATGTCGTGCCACGTCCGACGTCGTTCGATCGTGTGTGCTGTCCAAGGGAAGTGATGTCATGAAACTCCCGACATCATTCGACCGTGCGTGCAATCCAAGGGTGGTGATGTCATGTCATGCCCGACGTCGTCCGACCGTGTGTGCTGTCCAAGGGCGGTGATGGCATGCCGTGCCCGACGTTGCCGACCGTTGTGCTGTCCAAGGGCAGTGATGTCATGCCTTGCCCGACGTTGCCGAACATGTGTGCTGTCCAACGACGGTGATGTCATGCAACGCCCGACGACTTCCGACCATACGTGCAGTCCAAGGGAGGTGATTTCATGCCACACCCGACGTTGTTCGACCGTGTGTGCTGCCCAACGGCGATGATGGCATGCCACACCCGTTGTCATTTTACTGAGTGTATTGTCCAAAGGCGGTGATGGCATGTCACGCCCGACGTTGTTTGACCATAAGTGCTGGTCAAAGGCATTAATGTCATGCCACGCCCAACTTCGTTCGACCGTGTGTGCTTTCCAAAGGCGATGATGGCATGAACCGCCCGATGTCATTCGATCGTGTGTGCCATCTAAGGGCGGTGATGTAATACCACGCCCGACGTTGTTCGACTGTGTGTGCTGTCCAAAGGCGGCGATGGCATGTAACGCCTGACGTCGTTCGACCGTGTGTGCTGTCCAAAGGCGGTGATGTTATGCCACGCCCGACGTTGCCGATCGTGTGTGCTATCCAAAAGCGGTGATGTCATGCCACGCCCGACGTTGCCGACAGTGTGTGCTGTCTAAGGGCGGTGATGTCATTCCACGCCCAACGTCGTCTGACCCTGCGAGCAGTCCAAGGGCGGTGATGTCATACCACGCCCAACGTGGTCCAATTGTTCGTGCAGTCCAAGGGCGGTGATGTCATGACACGCCCGACGTCGTTCGATCGTGTGTGCTGTCCAAGGGAGGTGATGTTATGACACACCCAACGGTGATGATGGCATGCCACACCTGATGTCATTTTACCGAGTGTGTTTTCCAAAGGCGGTGATGGCATGTCACACCCGACGTCGTTCGACCGTGTGTGCTGTCTAAAGGTAGTGATGTCATGCCACGCCCAACGTCGTTAGACCGTGTGTGCTGCCCATTGGCGATGATGGATTGCCACGCCCGACGTCGTTCGACCGTGTGAGTTGTCCAAAGGCGGTGATGACATGCCACGCCCGAAGTACTCCGATCGTATGTGTTGCCCAAGGGCGGTGATGTCATGCCACGCCCGACGTTGCCGACCGTGTGTGCTGTCCAAGGGCGGTGATGTCATGCCACGCCCGACAACTTTCGACCATGCGTGGAGTCCAAGGGAGGTGATGTCATGCCACGCCCAACGTCGTTCGACCTTTTGTGCTGTCCAAACGAGGTGATATTATGCCGCGCCCGACGTCGTCTGACCGTGTGTGTTGTCCAAGGGCTGTGATTCATGCCACCCCTGACATTGCCGACCGTGTATGCTGTCCAAGGGAGGTGATGTCATGCCACGCCCGACGTTGCCGACCGTGTGTGCTGTCCAAGAGCAGTGATGTCAAGCCACGCCCGACGTCGTTCGACCGTGCGTGCTTTCCAAGGGTTGTGATGTCATGCCACGCCCGACGTCATTCGACCGTGTGTGCTGTCCAAGGGCGGTGATGTCAAGCCACGCGCGACGTCGTCCGACAGTGTGTGCGGTCCAAGGGAGGTGATGTCATGCCACGCTCGATGTCGTTCAGCCGTGTGTGCTGTCCAACAGTGATGATATCATGTCACACCTGATGTCGTTCGACCGAATGTGATGTCCAAAGAAGGTGATGGCAAGTCACGCCCGACGTCGTTCGATCGTTTGTGCTGTCCAAAGGTGGTGATGTTGGCCACGCCCAACATCGTTCGACCTTATGTGCTGTCCAAAAGAGGTGATATTATGCCACGCCCGACGTCATCCGACCGTGTGTGCTGTCCAAGGGCGGTGATGTCATGCCACGCCCGATGTTGCCGACTGTGTGTGTTGTCCAAGGGCGGTGATGTCGTGCAACGCCAGACAACGTTCGACCGTGTGTGTTGTACAAGGGCAGTGATATCATTCCATGCCTGACATAGTCCGACCGTGTGTGCAGTCCAAAAGCGGTGATTACATGTTAAGCACGACGTCGTTAGATCGTGTGTGTTGTCCAAGGGCAGTGATGGCATATCACTCCCGACGTTGCCGACCGTGTGTACTGTCAAAGGGCGGTGACATCATGCCACGCCCGACGTCATTTGATCGTTTGTGCTGCTCAAAGACGATGATGGCATGCCACGCCCGACATCGTCCCACCATGCGTGCTGTCCAAGGGCGGTGATGTCATGCCACGCCCGACGTCGTTCGACCACGTATGCTGCCCTAGGGCGGTGATGACATGCCACGACCGACGTTGCCGACCGTGTGTGCTGTCCAAGGGCGGGGATGTCATGCCACGCCCGATGTCGTCCGACTGTGTGTGTTGTCCAAGAGCGGTGATGTCATGCCACGCCCGACGTTGCCGACCATGTGTGCGGTCCAAGAGAGGTGATGTCATGCCACGCCATACGTTAATCGATGGTGTGTGCTTCCCAAAGGCGATGATTGCATGAACCACCCGACGTCA
This sequence comes from Solanum lycopersicum, assembly GCF_036512215.1. Classification (NCBI taxonomy): domain Eukaryota; kingdom Viridiplantae; phylum Streptophyta; class Magnoliopsida; order Solanales; family Solanaceae; genus Solanum; species Solanum lycopersicum. The sequence continues at coordinate 11,758,392 of NC_090807.1, forward strand.
TTCGACCGTGTGTGCCGTCTAAGGGCGGTGATGTCATACCACGCCCGACGTCGTTCGACTGTGTGTGCTGTCCAAAGGCGGTGATGGCATGTAACGCCTGACGTCGTTCGACCCTGTGTGCTGTCCAAAGGCGATGATGTTATGCCACGCATGACGTTGCCGATCGTGTGTGCTGTCCAAGGGTGGTGATGTCATGCCACGCCTGACGTTGCCGACTGTGTGTGATGTCCTATGGCGGTGATGTCATTCCACGCCCAACGTCGTCTGACTGTGCGAGCAGTCCAAGGGCGGTGATTTCAATCCACGCCCGACGTTGTTAAATGTGTGTGTTGTCCAAAGGCGGTAACGGCATGTCACGCCCGACGTCGTTCGACCTTGTGTGCTGTCCAAAGGCGGTGATGTCATGCCACGCCCAACGTCGTTTGACCGTGTGTGCTGTCCAAGGGCGGTGATGTCATGCCATGCCCAACGTTGTCCGACTGTGTGTGCAGTCCAAGGGCGGTGATGTCATGCCACGCTCGACGTCGTCCGACCGTGTGTGTTGTCTAAGGGCGGTGATGGCATGCCACGCCTGACGTTGCCGACCGTGTGTGCTTTTCAAGGGCGGTGATGTCATGTCACGCCCGACGTTGCCGACCGTATGTGCTGTCCAAGGGCGGTGATGTCATGACACGCCCGACGTCGTTCGACCGTGTGTGCTGTCCAAGGGAGGTGATGTAATGACACACCCAACGTCGTTCGACCGTGTGTGCTGCCCAACAGTGATAATGGCATGCCACACCTGATGTCGTTTTACCGAGTGTGTTGTCCAAAGGAGGTGATGGCATGTCACACCCGACGTCGTTCGACCGTGTGTGCTGTCCAAAGGCGGTGATGTCATGCCACGCCCAACGTCATTTGACCGTGTGTGCTGCCCATTGGCGATGATGGATTGCCACGCCCGACGTCGTTCGACCGTGTGAGCTGTCCAAAGGTGGTGATGTCATGCCACGCCCGAAGTACTCCGACCGTATGTGTTGCCCAAGGGCGGTGATGTCATGCCACACCCGACGTTGCCGACCGTGTGTGCTGTCCAAGGGCGGTGATGTCATGCCACGCCCGACAACTTCCGACCATGCGTGCAGTCCAAGGGAGGTGATGTCATGCCACGCCCGACGTCGTTCGACCGTGTGTGCTGCCCAATGGCGATGATGGCATGCCACACCCGATGTCATTTTACTGAGTGTGTTGTCCAAAGGCGGTGATGGCATGTCACGCCCGATGTCATTTGACCATAAGTGCTGGTCAAAGGCGTTAATGTCATGCCACGCCCAACGCCGTTCGACCGTGTGTGCTTTCCAAAGGCGATGATGGCATGAACCGCCCAATGTCATTCGACCGTGTGTGCCGTCTAAGGGAGGTGATGTCATACCATGCCCGACGTCGTTCGACTGTGTGTGCTGTCCAAAGGCGGTGATGGCATGTAACGCCTGACGTCGTTCGACCGTGTGTGCTGTCCAAAGGCGGTGATGTTATGCCACGCCCGACGTTGCCGATCGTGTGTGCTGTCCAAGGGCGGTGATGTCATGCCCCGCCCGACGTTGCCGACTGTGTGTGCTGTCCAAGGGTGGTGATGTCATTCCACGCCCAACATCGTCCGACCGTGCGAGCAGTCCTAGGGCGGTTATTTCAATCCACGCCCGACGTTGTTAAACGTGTGTGCTGTCCAAAGGCGGTAATGGCATGTCACGCCCGACATTGTTCGAGCTTGTGTGCTGTCCAAAGGAGATGATGTCGTGCCACGCCCAATGTCGTTTGATCGTGTGTGCTGTCCAAGGGCGGTGATGTCATGCCACGCCCAATGTGGTCCGACTGTGCGTGCAGTCCTAGGGCGGTGATGTCATGCCACGCCCGACGTCGTCCGACCGTGTGTGTTGTCCAAGGGCGGTGATGGAATGCCACGCCTGATGTTGCCGACCGTGTGTGCTGTCCAAGGGCGGTGATGTCATGCCACGCCCGACGTTGCCGACCGTGTGTGCTGTCAAACGGCAGTGATGTCATGACACGCCCGACGTCGTTCGACCGTGTGTGGTGTCCAAGGGAGGTGATGTCATGACATACCCAATGTCGTTCAACCGTGTGTGCTGCCCAACGGTGAAGATGGCATGCCACACCTGATGTCGTTTTACCGAGTGTGTTGTCCAAAGGCGGTGATGGCATGTCACACCCGACGTCGTTCGATCGTGTGTGCTGTCCAAAGGCGGTGATGTCATGCCATGCCCAACGTCGTTTGAGTGTGTGTGCTGCCCATTGGCGATGATGGATTACCACGCCCGACGTCGTTAGACCGTGTGAGCTGTCCAAAGGCGGTGATGTCATGCCACGCCCGATGTTCTCCGACCGTATGTGTTGCCCAAGGGCGGTGATGTCATGCCACGCCCGACGTCATTCGACCGTGTGTGCTGTTTAAGGGCGGTGATGTCAAGCCACGCCCGACCTTGCCGACCGTGTGTGCTGTCCAAAGGCGGTGATGGCATGTCACGCCCGACGTCGTTCGATCGTGTGTGATGCCCAAAGGCGATGCTAGAATGCCACGCCCGACGTCGTTCAACAGTATGTGCTGTCCAAGGGCGGTGATGGCTTGCCACGCTTGACGTTGCCGACCTTGTGTGTTGTCCAAGGGCGGTGATTTCATGCCACGCCCTAAGTTGCCGACCGTGTGTGCTTTCCAAGGGGGTGATGTCATACCTTGCCAACGTCGTCCGACCGTGCGTGCAGTCCAAGGACGGTGATGTCATGCCACGCCTGACGTCATTCGACTGTGTGTGCTGTCCAAGGGCGGTGATAACAAGCCACGCCCGACGTCGTCAGACCGTGTTGGTTGTCCAATGGAGGTGATGTCATGCCACGCATGACATCGTTCGACCATGTGTGCAGTCTAAGGGTGGTGATGGCATGCCACGCCTGACATCGTTCGACCGTGCGTGCAGTCTAAGGGCGGTGATGTCGTGCCATGCCCGATGTCATTCCACCGTGTGTGCTGTCCAAGGGCGGTGATAACATGCCACGCTCAACGTTGTCCGACCGTGTGTGCAGTCCAAGAGAGGTGATGTCATGCCACGCCCGATATCGTTCGAATGTGTGTGCTGCCCAACGGCGATGATATCATGCCACACCTGACGTCGTTCGACCGAGTGTGCTGTCCAAAGGCGGTGATGACATGTCACGCCTGATGTCGTTCGATCGTGTGTGCTATCTAAAGGCGGTGATGTCGTTCCCCGCCCTATGTCGTTCGACCGTGTGTGCTGCGCAAAGGCGATGATGGAATGCCACGCCCGACGTCGTTCGACCGTGTGTGCTATCCAAAGGCGGTGATGTCATGCCACACCTGATGTAATCTGATCGTGTGTGCTGCCCAGGGGCGTTGATGTCATGCCACGCGTGATGTAGTCCGACCGTATATGCTATCCAAGGGCGGTGATGTCATGCCACGCCCGACGTAGTCCGACCGTGTGTGCTGCCCAAAGGCAATGATGGCATGCCACTCCCGACATCCATGCCCGACGTCATTCGACCGTGTGTGCTATCCAAGGGCAGTGATGTCATTCCACGCCCGACGTTGTCTGACCATCTATGCTTTCCAAGGGCGGTGATGGCATGCCACGCCCGACGTTGCCGACCATGTGAGCTGTCCAAGGGCGGTGATGTCATGCCACGCCTGACATCGTTCGACCGTGCATGCTGTCCAAGGGCTGTGATGTCAAGCCACGCCCGACGTCGTTCGACTCTATGTGCTGTCCAAAGGCGGTGATGGCATGTCACGCCTGACGTCGTTCGATTGTGTTTGGCGTCTATGGGCTATGATGTCATGCCACGCCCGACGTCGTTCGATTGTCTGTGCTGCCCAAAGGCGATGATATCATGCAACGCCCGACGTAGTCCGACCGTGTGTGCTGTCCAAAGGCGATGATGGCATGCCACGCTCGACGTTGTTCGACCGTGTGCGGTGTCCAAAGGCGGTGATGTCATTCCATGCCCGACGTTGTCCGACCATGTGTGTTGTCTAAATGTGGTGATGGCACGTTACGCCCGACGTCGTTCGACCGTGTGTGCTGTCCAAAGGCAGTGATTTCATGTTACGCCCGACGTCGTTCAACCGTGTGTGCTGTCCAAAGGCGGTGATGTCATACCACACCCGACGTTGCCGACCTTCTGTGCTGTCCAAGGGCGGTGATGTCATGCCACGCCCGACGTCCTCTAACCGTGCGTGTAGTCCAAGGGCGGTGATTCCAATCCACGCCCGACATTGTTTGAACGTGTGTGCTTTCCAAAGACGGTGATGGCATGTCATGCCCGACGTCGTTCTACCGTGTGTGCTGCCTTAAGGTAATGATGGCATGCCACGCCCGACGTCGTTCGATCGTGTGTGCTGCCCAAGGGCGGTGATGTCGTGCCACGTCCGACGTCGTTCGATCGTGTGTGCTGTCCAAGGGAAGTGATGTCATGAAACTCCCGACATCATTCGACCGTGCGTGCAATCCAAGGGTGGTGATGTCATGTCATGCCCGACGTCGTCCGACCGTGTGTGCTGTCCAAGGGCGGTGATGGCATGCCGTGCCCGACGTTGCCGACCGTTGTGCTGTCCAAGGGCAGTGATGTCATGCCTTGCCCGACGTTGCCGAACATGTGTGCTGTCCAACGACGGTGATGTCATGCCACGCCCGACGACTTCCGACCATATGTGCAGTCCAAGGGAGGTGATTTCATGCCACACCCGACGTTGTTCGACCGTGTGTGCTGCCCAACGGCGATGATGGCATGCCACACCCGTTGTCATTTTACTGAGTGTATTGTCCAAAGGCGGTGATGGCATGTCACGCCCGACGTTGTTTGACCATAAGTGCTGGTCAAAGGCATTAATGTCATGCCACGCCCAACTTCGTTCGACCGTGTGTGCTTTCCAAAGGCGATGATGGCATGAACCGCCCGATGTCATTCGATCGTGTGTGCCATCTAAGGGCGGTGATGTAATACCACGCCCGACGTTGTTCGACTGTGTGTGCTGTCCAAAGGCGGTGATGGCATGTAACGCCTGACGTCGTTCGACCGTGTGTGCTGTCCAAAGGCGGTGATGTTATGCCACGCCCGACGTTGCCGATCGTGTGTGCTATCCAAAAGCGGTGATGTCATGCCACGCCCGACGTTGCCGACAGTGTGTGCTGTCTAAGGGCGGTGATGTCATTCCACGCCCAACGTCGTCTGACCCTGCGAGCAGTCCAAGGGCGGTGATGTCATACCACGCCCAACGTGGTCCAATTGTTCGTGCAGTCCAAGGGCGGTGATGTCATGACACGCCCGACGTCGTTCGATCGTGTGTGCTGTCCAAGGGAGGTGATGTTATGACACACCCAACGGTGATGATGGCATGCCACACCTGATATCATTTTACCGAGTGTGTTTTCCAAAGGCGGTGATGGCATGTCACACCCGACGTCGTTCGACCGTGTGTGCTGTCTAAAGGTAGTGATGTCATGCCACGCCCAACGTCGTTAGACCGTGTGTGCTGCCCATTGGCGATGATGGATTGCCACGCCCGACGTCGTTCGACCGTGTGAGTTGTCCAAAGGCGGTGATGACATGCCACGCCCGAAGTACTCCGATCGTATGTGTTGCCCAAGGGCGGTGATGTCATGCCACGCCCGACGTTGCCGACCGTGTGTGCTGTCCAAGGGCGGTGATGTCATGCCACGCCCGACAACTTTCGACCATGCGTGGAGTCCAAGGGAGGTGATGTCATGCCACGCCCAACGTCGTTCGACCTTTTGTGCTGTCCAAACGAGGTGATATTATGCCGCGCCCGACGTCGTCTGACCGTGTGTGTTGTCCAAGGGCTGTGATTCATGCCACCCCTGACATTGCCGACCGTGTATGCTGTCCAAGGGAGGTGATGTCATGCCACGCCCGACGTTGCCGACCGTGTGTGCTGTCCAAGAGCAGTGATGTCAAGCCACGCCCGACGTCGTTCGACCGTGCGTGCTTTCCAAGGGTTGTGATGTCATGCCACGCCCGACGTCATTCGACCGTGTGTGCTGTCCAAGGGCGGTGATGTCAAGCCACGCGCGACATCGTCCGACAGTGTGTGCGGTCCAAGGGAGGTGATGTCATGCCACGCTCGAAATCGTTCAGCCGTGTGTGCTGTCCAACAGTGATGATATCATGTCACACCTGATGTCGTTCGACCGAATGTGATGTCCAAAGAAGGTGATGGCAAGTCACGCCCGACGTCGTTCGATCGTTTGTGCTGTCCAAAGGTGGTGATGTTGGCCACGCCCAACATCGTTCGACCTTATGTGCTGTCCAAAAGAGGTGATATTATGCCACGCCCGACGTCATCCGACCGTGTGTGCTGTCCAAGGGCGGTGATGTCATGCCACGCCCGATGTTGCCGACTGTGTGTGTTGTCCAAGGGCGGTGATGTCGTGCAACGCCAGACAACGTTCGACCGTGTGTGTTGTACAAGGGCAGTGATATCATTCCATGCCTGACATAGTCCGACCGTGTGTGCAGTCCAAAAGCGGTGATTACATGTTAAGCACGACGTCGTTAGATCGTGTGTGTTGTCCAAGGGCAGTGATGGCATATCACTCCCGACGTTGCCGACCGTGTGTACTGTCAAAGGGCGGTGACATCATGCCACGCCAGACGTCATTTGATCGTTTGTGCTGCTCAAAGACGATGATGGCATGCCACGCCCGACATCGTCCCACCATGCGTGCTGTCCAAGGGCGGTGATGTCATGCCACGCCCGACGTCGTTCGACCACGTATGCTGCCCTAGGGCGGTGATGACATGCCACGACCGACGTTGCCGACCGTGTGTGCTGTCCAAGGGCGGGGATGTCATGCCACGCCCGATGTCGTCCGACTGTGTGTGTTGTCCAAGAGCGGTGATGTCATGCCACGCCCGACGTTGCCGACCATGTGTGCGGTCCAAGAGAGGTGATGTCATGCCACGCCATACGTTAATCGATGGTGTGTGCTTCCCAAAGGCGATGATTGCATGAACCACCCGACGTCATTCGACCGTGTGTGCCGTCTAAGGGCGGTGATGTCATACCACGCCCGACGTCGTTCGACTGTGTGTGCTGTCCAAAGGCGGTGATGGCATGTAACGCCTGACGTCGTTCGACCCTTTGTGCTGTCCAAAGGCGATGATGTTATGCCACGCATGACGTTGCCGATCGTGTGTGCTGTCCAAGGGTGGTGATGTCATGCCACGCCTGACGTTGCCGACTGTGTGTGATGTCCTATGGCGGTGATGTCATTCCACGCCCAACGTCGTCTGACTGTGCGAGCAGTCCAAGGGCGGTGATTTCAATCCACGCCCGACGTTGTTAAATGTGTGTGTTGTCCAAAGGCGGTAACGGCATGTCACGCCCGACGTCGTTCGACCTTGTGTGCTGTCCAAAGGCGGTGATGTCGTGCCACGCCCAACGTCGTTTGACCGTGTGTGCTGTCCAAGGGCGGTGATGTCATGCCATGCCCAACGTTGTCCGACTGTGCGTGCAGTCCAAGGGCGGTGATGTCATGCCACGCTCGACGTCGTCCGACCGTGTGTGTTGTCTAAGGGCGGTGATGGCATGCCACGCCTGACGTTGCCGACCGTGTGTGCTTTTCAAGGGCGGTGATGTCATGTCACGCCCGACGTTGCCGACCGTATGTGCTGTCCAAGGGCGGTGATGTCATGACACGCCCGACGTCGTTCGACCGTGTGTGCTGTCCAAGGGAGGTGATGTAATGACACACCCAACGTCGTTCGACCGTGTGTGCTGCCCAACAGTGATAATGGCATGCCACACCTGATGTCGTTTTACCGAGTGTGTTGTCCAAAGGAGGTGATGGCATGTCACACCCGACGTCGTTCGACCGTGTGTGCTGTCCAAAGGCGGTGATGTCATGCCACGCCCAACGTCATTTGACCGTGTGTGCTGCCCATTGGCGATGATGGATTGCCACGCCCGACGTCGTTCGACCGTGTGAGCTGTCCAAAGGTGGTGATGTCATGCCACGCCCGAAGTACTCCGACCGTATGTGTTGCCCAAGGGCGGTGATGTCATGCCACACCCGACGTTGCCGACCGTGTGTGCTGTCCAAGGGCGGTGATGTCATGCCACGCCCGACAACTTCCGACCATGCGTGCAGTCCAAGGGAGGTGATGTCATGCCACGCCCGACGTCGTTCGACCGTGTGTGCTGCCCAATGGCGATGATGGCATGCCACACCCGATGTCATTTTACTGAGTGTGTTGTCCAAAGGCGGTGATGGCATGTCACGCCCGATGTCATTTGACCATAAGTGCTGGTCAAAGGCGTTAATGTCATGCCACGCCCAACGCCGTTCGACCGTGTGTGCTTTCCAAAGGCGATGATGGCATGAACCGCCCAATGTCATTCGACCGTGTGTGCCGTCTAAGGGAGGTGATGTCATACCATGCCCGACGTCGTTCGACTGTGTGTGCTGTCCAAAGGCGGTGATGGCATGTAACGCCTGACGTCGTTCGACCGTGTGTGCTGTCCAAAGGCGGTGATGTTATGCCACGCCCGACGTTGCCGATCGTGTGTGCTGTCCAAGGGCGGTGATGTCATGCCCCGCCCGACGTTGCCGACTGTGTGTGCTGTCCAAGGGTGGTGATGTCATTCCACGCCCAACATCGTCCGACCGTGCGAGCAGTCCTAGGGCGGTGATTTCAATCCACGCCCGACGTTGTTAAACGTGTGTGCTGTCCAAAGGCGGTAATGGCATGTCACGCCCGACATTGTTCGAGCTTGTGTGCTGTCCAAAGGCGATGATGTCGTGCCACGCCCAATGTCGTTTGATCGTGTGTGCTGTCCAAGGGCGGTGATGTCATGCCACGCCCAATGTGGTCCGACTGTGCGTGCAGTCCTAGGGCGGTGATGTCATGCCACGCCCGACGTCGTCCGACCGTGTGTGTTGTCCAAGGGCGGTGATGGAATGCCACGCCTGATGTTGCCGACCGTGTGTGTTGTCCAAGGGCGGTGATGTCATGCCACGCCCGACGTTGCCGACCGTGTGTGCTGTCAAACGGCAGTGATGTCATGACACGCCCGACGTCGTTCGACCGTGTGTGGTGTCCAAGGGAGGTGATGTCATGACATACCCAATGTCGTTCAACCGTGTGTGCTGCCCAACGGTGAAGATGGCATGCCACACCTGATGTCGTTTTACCGAGTGTGTTGTCCAAAGGCGGTGATGGCATGTCACACCCGACGTCGTTCGATCGTGTGTGCTGTCCAAAGGCGGTGATGTCATGCCATGCCCAACGTCGTTTGAGTGTGTGTGCTGCCCATTGGCGATGATGGATTACCACGCCCGACGTCGTTAGACCGTGTGAGCTGTCCAAAGGCGGTGATGTCATGCCACGCTCGATGTTCTCCGACCGTATGTGTTGCCCAAGGGCGGTGATGTCATGCCACGCCCGACGTCATTCGACCGTGTGTGCTGTTTAAGGGCGGTGATGTCAAGCCACGCCCGACGTCGTCTAAAAGTGTGTGCAGTCCAAGGGAGGTGATGTCATGCCACGCCCGATATCAGTCAGCCGTGTGTGCTTCCCAACGGGGATGATATTACGCCACACCCGATGTCGTTCGACCGAGTGTAATGTCCAAAGGCGGTGATGGCATTTTACGCCCAACGTCATTCGATCGTGTGTGCTGTCCAAAGGCGGTGATGTTGTTCAACGCCCAACATCGTTCGACCTTGTCGTTTGACCATAAGTGCTGTTCAAAGGCTGTGATTTCATGCAACGCCGAACGTCGTTCGACCGTGTGTGCTTCCCAAAGGCGATGATGGCATGAACCGCCCGACGTCATTCGATCGTGTGTGCCATCTAAAAGCGGTGACGTCATACCACGCCCGACGTCGTTCGACTATGTGTGCTGTCCAAAGGCGGTGATGGCATGTAACGCCTGACGTCGTCCGACCGTGTTTGCCGTCCAAGGGCTATGATACCATGCCACGCCCGACGTCATTTGACCGTTTGTGCTGCCAAAAGGCGATGATGGCATGCCACGCCCAACATCGTTCGACCGTGTGTGCTGTCCAAAGACGATGATGGCATGCCACGCCCGACATCGTCCCACCATGCGTGCTGTCCAAGGGCGGTGATGTCATCCCACGCCTGACGTCGTTCGACCACGTATGCTGCCCTAGGGCGGTGATGACATGCCACGACCGACGTTGCCGACAGTGTGTGCTGTCCAAGGGCGGGGATGTCATGCCACGCCCGATGTCGTCCGACTGTGTGTGTTGTCCAAGAGCGGTGATGTCATGCCACCCCTGACATTGCCGACCGTGTGTGCTGTCCAAGGGCGGTGATTCATGCCACGGCCGACGTCGTCCAATTGTATGTGCCAACCAAGGGCGGTGATGGCTTGCCACGCCTGACGTTGCCGACCTTGTGTGTTGTCCAAGGGCGGTGATGTCATTCCACGCCCTAAGTTGCCGACCGTGTGTGTTGTCCAAGGGCGATGATGGCATGCCACGCCTAACGTTGTCGACCTTGTGTGCTGTCCAAGGGCGGTGATGTTATGCCACGCCCGACGTTGCCGTCCGTGTGTGCTGTCCGAGGGCAATGATGTCATGCCACGCCCAAGGTCGTCCAACCGTGCGTATAGTCCAAGGATGGTGATGTCATGCCACGCCCGACGTCGTTCGACCGTGTGTGCTGTCCAAGGGCGGTGATGTCATGCCACGCCCGATGTTGCCGACCGTGTGTGCTATCCAAGGGCGGTTATTTCATGCCATGCACGACGTTGCCGACCGTGTGTGCTGTCCAGTGACGGTGATGTCATGCCACGCCCGACGTCGTCCAACTGTGCATACAGTCCAAGGAGGGTGATGTCAAGCCAAACCCGACGTCGTTGGACTGTGTGTGCTTTCCAAAGGCGGTGATGGCATGTCACACCCGACGTCGTTCGATCTTGTTTGCCGTCCATGGGCTATGATGTCATGCCACCACCGATGTCGTTCGATCGAGTGTGCTGCCCCAAGGCGTTGATGGAATGCCACGCCCGACGTTGTTCGATAGTGTGTGGTGTCCAAAGGCGGTGATGTCATGCCATGCCCGACGTAGTCCGACCGTGTGTAATGTCGAAAGTCGGTGATGGCACGTCACGCCCGATGTCATTCGACCGTGTGTGCTGTCCAAAGGCGATGATTTCATGCCACGCCCGACGTTGTCGACCGTGTAAGCTGTCCAAGGGAGGTGATGTCATTCCACGCCCGACGTCGTTCGATTGTGTGTGCTGCCTTATGGCGATGATAGCATGCCACGCTTGACGTCGTTCGATCCTGTGTGATGCCCAAAAGGGATGATAGCATGCCACGCCCGACATCATTCGACAGTTTGTGCTGTCCAAGGGCCGCTGATTTCATGCCACGGCCGACGTCGTCCAACTGTATGTGCCAACCAAGGGCGGTGATGGCTTGCCACGCCTGACGTTGCCGACCTTGTGTGTTGTCCAAGGGCGGTGATGTCATTCCACGACCTAAGTTGCCGATCGTGTGTGCTGTCCAAGGGCAGTGATGTCATGCCACACCCGATGTCATCCCACCGTGCGTGCAGTCCAAGCGCGGTGATGTTTTGCCACGCCCGACATCGTTCACCGTGTGTGCTGTCCAAGGGCGGTGATATCATTCCACGCCTGACGTTGCCGACTGTTTGTGCTGTCCAGGGGGGGTGATATCATGCCTTTCCAACGTCGTCCGACTATGCGTGCTGTCCAAGAGCAGTGATAACAAGCCACGCCCGACATCGTCGGACCTGTTTAGTTGGCCAATGGAGATGATGTCATGCCACGCATGACGTCGTTCGACCGTGTGTGCTATCTAAGGGTGGTGATGGCATGCCAAGTCTGACGTCATCCGACCGTGCGTGCAGTCTAAGGGCGGTGGTGTCATGCCACGCCCGACGTCATTCGACCGTGTGTGCTGTCCAACAGCGGTGATAACATGCCACGCCTGGCGTCGTCCGACTGTGTGTGCAGTCCAAGGGAGGTGATGTCATGCCACGCCCGATGTCGTTCGACCGTGTGTGCTGCCCAACGGCGATGATATCATGCCACACCCGACATCGTTCGACCGAGTGTGCTGTCTAAAGGCAGTGATGACATGTCACGCCCTATGTCGTTCGACCATGTGTGTTGTCCAAAAGCGCTGATGTCGTGCCCCGCCCAACGTCGTTTGACTGTATGTGCTTCCCAAAGGCGATGATGGAATGCCATGGCCACCGTCGTTCGGCCGTGTGTGTTGTCCAAAGGAGGTGATGTCATGCTACGCCTGATGTAGTCCGACCGTGTGTGCTGCCCAAGGGCGCTGATATCATGCGAAGCCTTACGTTGTCCGACCGTATGTGCTATCCAAGAGCGGTGATGTCATGCCATGCCCGACGTAGTCCGACCGTGAGTGCTGTCCAAAGGCGGTGATGTCATGCCACACCCGATGTTGCCGACCTTCTGTGTTATCCAAGGGCGGTGATGTGATGCCACGGCCGACGTCCTCTAACCGTGCGTGTAGTCCAAGGGCGGTGATTTCAATCCACGCCCGACGTTGTTTGAACGTGTGTGCTTTCCAAAGACGGTGATGGCATGTCATGCCCGACGTCGTTCGACCGTGTGTGTTGCCTTAAGGCAATGATGGCATGCCACGCCCGACGTCGTTCAATCGTGTGTGCTGCCCAAGGGCGGTGATGTCATGCCACTCCTGACGTCGTCCGACCGTGTGTACTGTCGCAGGGCGGTGATGTCGTGCCGCGCCCGACGTCGTTCGACTGTGTGTGCTGTCCAAGGGTAGTGATGTCATGCAACTCCCAACGCCGTCAGACCGTGCATGCAATCCAAGGGTGGTGATGTCATGTCATGCCCGACGTCGTCCGACCGTGTGTGCTGTCAAAGGGCGGTGATGGCATGCCACGCCCGACATTGCCGACCGTGTGTGCTGTTCAAGGGCAGTGATGTCATGCCTTGCCCGACGTTGCCGAACATGTGTGCTGTCCAAGGGTGGTGATGTCATGCCACGCCCGACGTCTTCCGACCATGCGTGCAGTCCAATGGAGGTGATGTCATGCCACGCCTGACGTTGTTCGACCGTGTGTGCTGCCCAACGGCAATGATGGCATGCCACACCCGCTGTCGTTTTACTGAGTGTGTTGTCCAAAGGCGGTGATGGCATGTCACGCCCGACGTCGTTTGACCATAAGTGTTGTTCAAAGGCTGTGATTTCATGCCACGCCCAACGTCGTTCGACCGTGTGTGCTTCCCAAAGGCGATGATGGCATGAACCGCCCGACGTCATTCGATCGTGTCTGCCATCTAAAAGCGGTGACATCATACCACGCCCGACGTCGTTCGACTATGTGTGCTGTCCAAAGGCGGTGATGGCATGTAACGCCTGACGTCGTCCGACCGTGTTTGCCATCTAAGGGCTATGATACCATGCCACGCCCGACGTCGTTTGACCGTTTATGCTTCCAAAAGGCGATGATGGCATGCCACGCCCAATATTGTTCAACCGTGTGTGCTGTCCAAAGGCGGTGATGTCATGCCACGACCGACGTAATTCGACCGTATGTGCTGCCCAAGGGCGGTGATGTAATGCCACTCCCGACGTCCATGCCCGACGTTGTCTCACCGTCTATGCTGTCCAAGGGTGGTGATGGCATGCCACGCCCAACGTTGCCGACCGTGTGAGCTGTCCAAGGGCGGTGATGTCATGCCACGCCTAACGTCGTTCCACCGTGCGTGCAGTCCAAGGGCTGTGATGTCAAGCCACGCCCGACGTCGTTCGACTCTGTGTGTTGTCCAAAGGAAGTGATGGCATGTCACGCCTGACATCGTTCGATTGTGTTTGCCATCCATGGGCTATGATGTGATGCCACGTCCGACGTAGTCCGACCGTGTGTGCTGCCCAAAGGCGATGATGGCATGCCACGCTCGACGTTGTTCGACCGTGTGTGGTGTCCAAAGGCGGTGATGTCATTCCATGCCCGACGTAGTCCGACCGTGTGTGTTGTCCAAATGTGGTGATGGCACGTCACGCCCGATGTCGTTCGACCGTGTGTGCGGTCCAAAGGCAGTGATGTCATGTCACTCCTGATGATGTTCGACCGGGTGTGCTTTCCAAAGGCGGTGATGTCATGCCACGCCCGACGTAGTCCAACCGTGTGTGCTGTCCAAAGGCTGTGATGTCATGCCACACCCGACGTTGCCGACCTTCTGTGTTGTCCAAGGGCGGTGATGTGATGCCACGGTCGACGTCCTCTAACCGTGCGTGTAGTCCAAGGCCGGTGATTTCAATCCACGCCCGACGTTGTTTGAACGTTTGTGCTTTCCAAAGATAGTGATGTCATGTCATGCCCGACGTCGTTCGACCGTGTGTGTTGCCTTAAGGCAATGATGGCATGCCACGCCCGACGTCGTTCGATCGTATGTGCTGCCCAAGGGCGGTGATGTCATGCCACTCCCGACGTCGTCCGACCATGTGTACTGTCGCAGGGCGGTGATGTCGTGCCACGCCCGACGTCGTTCGACTGTGTGTGCTGTCCAAGGGTAGTGATGTCATGCAACTCCCAACGCCGTCAGACCGTGCATGCAATCCAAGGGTGGTGATGTCATGTCATGCCCGACGTCGTCCGACCGTGTGTGCTGTCAAAGGGCGGTGATGGCATGCCACGCCTGACGTTGCCGACCGTGTGTGCTGTCCAAGGGCAGTGATGTCATGCCTTGCCCGACGTTGCCGAACATGTGTGCTGTCCAAGGGTGGTGATGTCATGCCACGCCCGACGTCTTCCGACCATGCGTGCAGTCCAATGGAGGTGATGTCATGCCACGCCCGACGTTGTTCGACCGTGTGTGCTGCCCAACAGCGATGATGGCATGCCACACCCGCTGTCATTTTACTGAGTGTGTTGTCCAAAGGCGGTGATGGCATGTCACGCCCGACGTCGTTTGACCATAAGTGCTGTTCAAAGGCTGTAATTTCATGCCACGCCCAACGTCGTTCGACCGTGTGTGCTTCCCAAAGGCGATGATGGCATGAACCACCCGACGTCATTCGATCGTGTGTGCCATCTAAAAGCGGTGACGTCATACCACGCCCGACGTCGTTCGACTATGTGTGCTGTCCAAAGGCGGTGATGGCATGTAACGCCTGACGTCGTCCGACCGTGTTTGCCGTCCAAGGGCTATGATACCATGCCACGCCCGACGTCATTTGACCGTTTGTGCTGCCAAAAGGCGATGATGGCATGCCACGCCCAACATCGTTCGACCGTGTGTGCTGTCCAAAGGCGGTGATGTTATGCCACGCCCGACGTCGTCCGACCGTGTGTGCTCTCCAAGGGCAATGATGTCATGCCAAGCCCGACGTTGCCGATCGTGTGTGCTGCCCAACGGCGATGATGGCATGCCACACCTGACGTTGCCAACCGTGTGTGCTGTCCAAGGGCGGTGATGTCATGCCACGCCCGACATCGTCCGACCGTGTGTGCTGTCCAAGGGCGAGGATGTCATGCCACGCCCGACGTCTTCCGACTGTGTGTGTTGTCCAAGAGCAATGATGTCATGCCACTCCCGACGTTGCCGACCATGTGTGCGGTCCAAGGGCGGTGATGTCATGCCACACCTGATGTTGTCCGACTGTGCGTGCGGTCCAAGGGCTGTGATGTCATGCCACGCCCAACGTCGTTCGACCGAGTGTGCTATCCAAAGGCAGTGATGTCATGCCAGGCCCAACGTCGTTTGACCGTGTGTGCTGCCCAAAGGCGATGATGGAATGCCATGCTCGATGTCGTTCGACCGTGTGTGCTGTCCAAAGCCGGTGATTTCATGCCACGCCCGATGTTGCCGACTGAGTGTGCTGTCCAAGGGCGGTGATGGTATGCCACGCCCGACGTCGTCCGACCATGCGTGCAATCCAAGGGAGGTGATATCATGCCACGCCCGACGTCGTTCGATCGTGTGTGTTGCCCAACCGCAATGATGACATGCCACACCAAACGTCGTTCAACCGAGTGTGCTGTCCAAAGGCAGTGATGGCATGTCACGCCCGACGTCGTTCGACCGTGCGTGCAGTCCAAGGGCGGTGATGTCATTCCTCGCCCAACGTCGATCAACCGTGTGTGCTGTACAAGGGAGGTGATGTCATCCCACGTCCAACGTCGTCTGATCGTGTGTGCTATCCAAGGGCAGTGATGGCATGCCACGCCTTACATTGTCGACCTTGTGTGCTGTCCAAGGGCGGTGATGTCATGCCACGCCCGACGTTGCCGTCCGTGTGTGCTGCCCAACGGCAATGATGGCATGCCACACCCGATGTCGTTTTACTGAGTGTGTTGTCCCAAGGCATTGATGCCATGTAACACCCGACATCAATTGACCGTGTGTGCTGTCAGAAAATGGTGATGTCATGCCACGCCCAACGTCGCTTGATCGTGTTTGCTGCCCATAGGCTATGATAAAATGCCACGCATGACATCGTTCAACCGTGTGTGCTGTCCAAAGAGGTGATGTCATGCCACGCCTGACATCGTTCGACCGTGTGTGGTTTCCAAGGGCAGTGATGTCATGCCACAGCCGACGTTTTCGCCCGTGTGTGCTGTCCAAGGGCGGTGATGTCATGCCACGCCCGACGTTGCCAACCGTGTGTGCAGTCCAAGGGAGGTGATGTCATGCCACGCCCGTCATTGCCGACCGTGTGTGCTGTCCAAGGGTGGTGATGTCATGCCACGCCCGACGTTGTCGACCGTGTGTGCTGTCCAAGGGTTGTGATGTCATGCCACGCCTGACATTACCGACCGTGTGTGTTGTCCAAGGGCGGTGATGTCATGCAACGCCTGACGTTGCCGACTGTGTGTGTTGTCCAAGGGCGGTGATGTCATGCCACGCCCAACATTACCGACTGTGTGTGCTGTCAAAGGGCAGTGATGTCATGCCACACCAATTGTTGCCATCCGTGTGTATTGTCCAAGGGCAGTGATGTCATTCCACGCCCAACATTACCGACCGTGTGTGCTGTCCATGGGCGGTGATGTCGTGCAACGCCCGACGTTGCCAACCGTGTGTGCTGTCCAAGGGTGGTAATGTCAAGCCACGCCCAACGTCGTTCGACTGTGTGTGCTTTCCAAAGGCGGTGATGGCATGTCATGCTTGACGTCGTTCGACCGTGTTTGTCGTCCAAGGGCTTTGATGGCATGCCACGCCCGACGTCGTTGCACCGTGTGTGCTTTCCAAAGGCGATGATGGCTTGCCAAGCCATACTTCATTCTACTGTGTGTTCTGTCCAAAGGCGGTGATATTATGCCACGCCAGACGTAGTCCGACCATGTTTGCTGCCCAAAGGCAGTGATGTCATGCCACGCCCGACGTTGCCGACTGTGTGTGCTGTCCAAGGGTAGTGATGTCATGCCACGCCCGACGTTGCCAACCGTGTGTGTTGTCCAAGGGCGGTGATGTCATTCCACGCCCGACGTCGTCCGATCGTGCGTGCAGTCCAAGGGCGTTGATGTCATTCCATGCCCGACATCATTCGACCGTGTATGCTATCCAAAGGCAGTGATTTCATGCCACGCCCGACGTCGTCCGACTTTGTGTACTGTCCTAGGGCGGTGATGTCATGCAACGCCCGACGTTGCCGACCTTGTGTGTTGTCCAAGGGCGGGGATGTCATGCCTTGCCCGACGTCGTCCGACTAAGTGCGCTGTCCAAGAGCGGTAATGTCATGCCACACCCAACGTTGCCGACCATGTGTGCGGTCCAAGGGCGGTGATTTCATGCAACGTCTGACGTCGTTCGACCGAGTGGGTTTTTAAGGGCGGTGATGGCATGCCACACCTGACGTCACCTGACCGTGCGTGCAGTGCAAGGGCGGTGATGGCATGTCATGCCCAACTTCGTTCGACCGTGTGTGCTGTCCAAAGGCGGTGATGTAATGCCACGCCCAACGTCGTTTGAGCGTGAGTGCTGCCCAAAGGCGATGATGGAATGCCATGCCCAACATCGTTCGACCATGTGTGCTGTCCAAAGGCGGTGATTTCATGCCACACCCGGCGTTGCCGACCGAGTGTCCTGTCCAAGAGGCGCTGATGTTATGCCACGCCCGATGTCGTTCGATCGTGTGTGCTGCCCAACCGCAATGATGACATGTCACACCAAACGTCGTTCGACCGAGTGTGCTGTCCAAAGGCGGTGATGGCATGTCACGCTCGACTTCGTTCGACCGTGCGTGCAGTCCAAGGGTGGTGATGTCATGCCACGCCCGACGTCGTCTGACTGTGTGCGCTGTCCAAGAGCGGTGATGGCATGCCTAGCCCGACGTTGTTCGACAGTGTGTGGTGTCCAAAGGCGGTGATGTAATGCCATGCATAAATTATCCCGACCGTGTGTGTTGTCGAAAGGCGGTGATGGCACGTCACGCCCGACGTCATTCGATCGTGTGTGCTGTCCAAGGGCGGTGATGTCATGCCACACCCGATGTTGCCGACCGTGTGTGCTATCCAAGGGCGGTGATGTCATGCCACGCCCGACAACTTCCGACCATGCGTGCAGTCCAAGGGAGGTGATGTCATGCCACGCCCGACGTCGTTCGACCGTGTGTGCTGCCCAATGGCGATGATGGCATGCCACACCCGATGTCATTTTACTGAGTGTGTTGTCCAAAGGTGGTGATGGTATGTCACGCCCGATATCATTTGACCATAAGTGCTGGTTAAAGGCGTTAATGTCATGCCACGCCCAACGTCGTTCGACCGTGTGTGCTTCCCAAATGCGATGATGGCACGAACCGCCCAATGTCATTCGACCGTGTGTGCCGTCTAAGGGCGGTGATGTCATACCACGCCCGACGTCATTCGACTGTGTGTGCTGTCCAAAGGCGGTGATGGCATGTAACGCCTGACGTCGTTCGACCGTGTGTGTTGTCCAAAGGCGGTGATGTTATGCCACGCCCGACATTGCCGATCGTGTGTGCTGTCAAAGGGCGGTGATGTCATGCCACGCCCGACGTTGCCGACTGTGTGTGCTGTCCAAGGGCGGTGATGTCATTCCACGACCAACGTCGTCCGACCGTGCGAGCAGTCCTAGGGCGGTGATTTCAATCCACGCCCGACGCTGTTAAACGTGTGTGCTGTCCGAAGGCGGTAACGGCATGTCACGCCCGACATCGTTCGACCTTGTGTGCTGTACAAAGGCGATGATGTCGTGCCACGCCCAATGTCGTTTGATCGTGTGTGCTGTCCAAGGGCGGTGATGTCATTCCACGCCCAACATGGTCCGACAGTGCATGCAGTCCAAGGGCGGTGATGTCGTGCCACGCCTGACGTCGTCCGACCGTGTGTGTTGTCCAAGGGCGGTGATGGCATGCCACGCCTGACGTTGCCGACCGTGTGTGCTGTCCAAGGGTTGTGATGTCATGCCACGCCCGACGTTGCCGACCGTGAGTGCTGTCAAAGGGCGGTGATGTCATGACACGCCCGACGTCGTTCGACCGTGTGTGCTGTCCAAGGGAGGTGATGTCATGACATACCCAATGTCGTTCGACCGTGTGTGCTTCCCAACGGTGAAGATGGCATGCCACACCTGATGTCGTTTTATCGAGTGTGTTGTCCAAAGGCGGTGATGGCATGTCACACCCGACGTCGTTCGACCGTCAGTGCTGTCCAAAGGCGGTGATGTCATGCCACACCCAACGTCGTTTGAGTGTGTGTGCTGCCCATTAGCGATGATGGATTGCCACGCCCGACGTCATTAGACCGTGTGAGCTGTCCAAAGGCGGTGATGTCATGCCACGCCCGAAGTACTCCGACCGTATGTGTTGCCCAAGGGCGGTGATGTCATGCCACGCCCGACGTCATTCGACCGTGTGTTCTGTTTAAGGGCGGTGATGTCAAGCCACGCCCGACGTCGTCTGAAAGTGTGTGCAGTCCAAGGGAGGTGATGTCATGCCACGCCCGATGTCACTCAGCCGTGTGTGCTGCCCAACGGGGATGATATTATGCCACACCCGATGTCGTTCGACCGAGTGTAATGTCCAAAGGCGGTGATGGCATTTCACGCCTAACGTCGTTCGATCGTGTGTGCTGTCCAAAGGCGGTGGTGTTGTTCCACGCCCAACATCGTTCGACCTTGTGTGCTATCCAAAGGAGGTGATATTATGCCGCACCCGACGTCGTCCGACCGTGTGTGCTGTCCAAGGGCGGTGATTCATGCCACCCCTGACATTGCCGACCGTGTGTGCTGTCCAAGGGAGGTGATGTCATGCCACACCCAAAGTTGCCAACCGTGTGTGATGTCCAAGGGCAGTGATGTCATGCCACGCCCGACGTCGTCCGAACGTGCGTGCATTCCAACGGTTGTGATGTGATGCCACGCCCGACGTTATTCGACCGTGTGTGCTGTCCAAGGGCGGTGATGTCAAGCCACGCGCGACATCGTCCGATAGTGTGTCCTGTCCAAGGGAGGTGATGTCATGCGACGCTCGATGTCGTTCAGCCGTGTGTGCTTCCCAAAAGTGATGATATCATGTCACACCTGATGTCGTTCGACCGAGTGTGATGTCCAAAGGCGGTGATGGCAAGTCACGCCCGACGTCGTTCGATCGTTTGTGCTGTCCAAAGGTGGTGATGTTGGCCACGCCCAACATCGTTCGACCTTATGTGTTGTCCAAAGGAGGTGATATTATGCCACGCCCGACGTCGTCTGACCGTGTGTGCTGTCCAAGGGCGGTGATGTCATGCCACGCCCGACGTTGCCGACTGTGTGTGTTGTCCAAGGGCGGTGATGTCATGCCACGCCAGACAACGTTCGACCATGTGTGTTGTACAAGGGCAGTGATATCATTCCATGCCTGACATAGTCTGACCGTGTGTGCAGTCCAAAAGCAGTGATGACATGTCAAGCACGACGTCGTTCGATAGTGTGTGTTGTCCAAGGGCAGTGATGGCATATCACTCTCGACGTTGCCGACCGTGTGTACAGTCCAAGGGCGGTGACATCATGCCACGCCCAATGTCGTTCGACCGTGTGTGCTGTCCAAGGGCAATGATGTCATGCCACGCCTGACGTTATTTGATCGTTTGTGCTGCCCAAAGACGATGATGGCATGCCACGCCCGACATCGTCCGACCATGCGTGCTGTCCAACGGCGGTAATGTCATGCCACGCCCGACGTCGTTCGACCACGTGTGCTGCCCTAGGGCGGTGATGTCATGCCACGCCCCACGTTGCCGACCGTGTGTGCTGTCCAAGGGCAGGGATGTCATGCCATGCCCGATGTCGTTCGACTATGTGTGTTTTCCAAGAGCGGTGATGTCATGCCACGCCCGACGTTGTTCGACGGTGTGTGCTTCCCAAAGGCGATGATGGCATAAACCACCCAACGTCATTCGACCTTGTGTGTTGTCCAAGGGCGGTGATGGCATGCCACACCTGACGTTGCCGACTGTGTGTGCTATCCAAGGGCAGTGAAGTCATGCCACACCCAACGTTGCCGACCGTGTGTGTTGTCCTAGGGAGGTGATTTCATGCCACGCCTAACGTCGTCCGACCGTGCGTGCAGTCCAAGGGCGGTGATGTGATGCCAGGCCAAACGTCATTCGACCGTGTATGCTTTACAAGGGCGGTAATGTCATGCCACGCCCGATGTCGTTCGACCGAGTGTGCTGTCGAAAGGCGGTGATGGCATGTCACGCCCAACATCGTTCGACCAAGTGTGCTGCCCAAAGGCGGTGATATCGTGCCACGCCAAACGTCGTTTGACCATGTGTGCTGCCCAAAGGTGATGATAGAATGCCACGCCGGACGTCGTTTGACCGTGTGTGCTTTCCAAAGGCGCTGATGTCATGCCACACCCGATGTAGTCTGACCGTGTGTGCTGTCCTAGGGCGGTGATGTCATGCCACGCCTGACGTAGTCCAACCGTGTGTAATGTCCAAGGGCAGTGATGTCATGCCACGCCCGACGTTGCTGACCTAGTCCGACCGTGTGTGCTGTCCAAAGGTAGTGATGGCATGTCACGCCCGACTTCATATGCCACGCCTGACATCGTTCGACATTGTCAGACCGTGCGTGCAGTCCAAGGGCGGTGATGGCATACCATGCCACGCCCGACATCGTTCGACCGAGTGTGTTTTTCAAGAGTGGTGATGGCATGTCATGCCAAACGTCGTCCGACCGTCGTACAGTGCAAGGGCGGTGATGGCATGTCATGCCCAACTTCGTTCGACCGTGTGTGCTGTCAAAAGGCGGTGATGTCATGCCACGCCCAATGTCGTTTGACCGTGTGTGCTACCCAAAGGCGATGACAGAATGCCATGCCCGATGTCGTTCGACCGTGTGTGCTGTCCAAAGGCGGTGATGTTATGCCACTCCCGACGTCGTCCGACCATCCGTGCATTCCAAGGGAGGTAATATCATGCCACACCCGACGTCGTTCGATCGTGTGTGCTGCCCAACCGCAATGATGACATGCCACACCAAACATCGTTCGACCGAGTGTGCTGTCTAAAGGAGGTGATGGCTTGTCACGCCCGACGTCGTTCGACCGTGTGTGCAATCCAAGGGCGGTGATGTCATCCCACGTCCGACATCGTCCGACCGTGTGTGCTGTCCAAGGGTGGTAATTGCATGCCACGCCTAACGTTGTCGACCTTGTGTGTTGTCCAAGGGCGGTGATGTCATGCCATGCGCAACGTTACCATTCGTGTGTGCTGTCCGAGGGCGGTGATCTCATGCCATGCCCGAGGTCATTCGGCCGTGCGTGTAGTCAAAGCACGGTGATGTCATGCCACACCCGACGTCATTCGACCGTGTGTGCTGTCCAAGGGCGGTGATGTCATGCCATGCCCGACGTTGCCGACCGTATGTGCTGCCCAAGGGGGTGATGTCATGCCAAGCCCGACGTCATTCGATCGTGTGTGCTGTCCAAGGGGGGTGATGTCATGCCACGCCTGACGTAGTCTGACCGTGTGTGCTGCCCAAAGGCGATGATGGCATGCCTCGCCCGACGTCATTCGACCGTGTGTGCTGTCCAAGGGCATTGATGTCATACCACGCCCGACGTCGTCCGACCATGCGTGCAGTCCAAGGGTGGTGATGTAAAGCCACACCCGAGATCGTTTGACAGTGTGTGCTGTCCAAAGGCGGTGATGGCATGTCATGCCTGACGTCGTCCGACCGTGTTTGCCGTCCAAGGGCTATGATGGCATGCCACGCCCGATGTCGTTCAACCGTGTGTGCGGCCCGAAGGCGATGATGGCATGCCACGCCTAACGTCGTTCGACCGTGTGTGCTGTCCAAAGACGGTGATGTTATGCCATGCCCGACGTAGTCCGACCGTGTGTACTGTCCAAGGGCGGTGATGTCATGCCATGCCGGACGTCGTCCGACCGTGTGTGCTGTCCAAAGGCAGTGATTTCATGTCACGCCTAACGTCGTTCCACCGTGCGTGTAGTCCAAGGGCTGTGATGTGATGCCACGCCTAACGTCATTCGACCATGTGTGCTGTTTAAGGGCGGTAATGTCATGCCACGCCTGATGTCGTTCAACCGAGTGTGCTTTCCAAAGGCAGTGATGGCATGTCACGCCCAACATCGTTCGACCGTGTGTGCTTCCCAAAGGCGGTGATATTGTGCCACGCCCAACGTCGTTTGACCATGTGTGCTGCCCAAAGGCGATGATGAAATGCCACGCCCGACGTCGTTTGACCGTGTGTGCTGTCCAAAGGCAGTGATGTCATGCCACACCTGATGTATTCTGATGTAGTCCGACCGTGTGTAATGTCTAAGGGCAGTGATGTCATGCCACGCTCGACGTTACCGACCAAGTCCGACCGTGTGTGCTGTCCAAACGCAGTGATGGCATGTCACACCCGACTTCATATGACCGTGTGTGCTGTCCAAAAGTGATGATGTCATGCCATGCCTAATGTCGTTCGACTGTGTGTGCTGGCCAAAGGCGATGATGGCATGCCACGCCCGACGTCATTCAACCATGCGTGTTGTCCAAGGGCAGTGATGTCTTGCCACGCCTGACGTCGTCTGACTGTGTGTGCTGTCCAAGGGCGGTGATGGCATGCCACGCCCGACGTTGCCGGCCGTGTGTGATATCCAAGGGCGGTGATGTCATGCCACGCCCAATGTTGCCGTCCGTGTGCGCTATACAAGTGCGGTGATGTCATGCCACGCCTGACAGCATTCGACCGCGCGTGCTGTCCAAGGGGGGTGATGTCATGACACACTTGACGTCGTTCGACCGTGTTTGTTGTACAAAGGCGGTGATGTCATGCCACACCCGACCTCGTTTGACCATTTGTGCTGCCCAAAGGCGATGATGCCATTCCATGCCCGACGTTGTTCGACCATGTGTGCTGGCCAAGGGCGGGGATTTCATGCCACGCCCGACGTTGTTTGACCGTGAATGCTGCCCAAAGGCGATGATGGCATGCCACCTCCGACGTCGTTCGACCGTATGTGTTGTCCAAGGGCGGTGATGTCATGCCACGCCCGACGTCGTCCGACTGTATGTTCTGTCCAAGGGCGGAAATGGCATGCAACGCCTGACGTTTCTGACCGTGTGTTATGTCCAAAGGCGGTGATTTCATGCCACGCCCGATGTTGCCGACCGTGTGTGCTGTCCTAGTGCAGTGATGTCATGCCATGCCCGATGTTGCCGTTCGTGTGTGCTTTCCTAGTGCGGTGATGTCATGCCATGCACGACGTAGTTCGACCGTGGGTGCAGTCCAAAGGTGGTGATGTCATGCCACGCTCGACGTCGTTCGACCGTGTGTGTTGTATAAGGGTTGTAATGTCATGGCATGCCCGACGTCGTTCAACCGTCCGTGCAGTCCAAAGGCGGGGATGTCATGCGATGCTCGACATCGTTCAGCCATGTGTGCTGTACAAGGGCGGTGATGTCATGCCACGCCCGACGTCGTCCGACTGTATGTGCTATCTAAGGGCGGTGTTGGCATGCCATGCCCGACGTTTCCGATCGTGTGTGATGTCCAAGGGCGGTGATGTCATGCCACGCCCGATGTTGATGTCTGTGTGTGCTTTCCTAGTGCGGTGATGTAATGCCATACCCGACGTCATTTGACAGTGCGTGCAGTCCAAAGGTTATGATGTCATGCCACACTCGACGTCGTTCGGTCGTGTGTGCTGTACAAGGGTGGTGATGTCTTGCCACGCCCGACGTCGTTTGACTGTTTGTGCTGCCCTAAGGCGATGATGACATGCCACGCCTGACGTCGTTCAAAAATGTATGCTGTCCAAGGGCGGTGCTGTCATGCCACGCCCGACGTCGTTCAACCGTGTGTGCTATCCAAAGGCGGTGATGTTATGCCTCGCCCGACGTAGTTTGACCGTGTGTGCTTCCCAAGGGCGGTGATGTGTTGCCACTCCCGACGTCATTCGACCATGTGTACTGTCCAAGGGCGGTGATGTCATGCCACGCCCGATGTTGCCGACCGTGTGTGCTGTCCAAGGGCGGTGATGTCATGCCACGCCCAACGTTGCCGACCGTGTGTGCTGTCCAGCGACTGTGATGTCATGTCACGCCCGACGTCGTCCAACCGTGCGTGCAGTCCAAGGAGGGTGATGTCCAGCCAAACCCGACGTCATTGGAATGTGTGTGCTTTGCAAAGGCGGTGATGGCATGTCATGCCCGACGTCGTTCGATCGTGTTTGCCGTCCATGGGCTATGATGTCATCCCACGCCCGATGTTGCCGACCGTGTATGCTGTCCAAGGGCGGTGATGTCATGCCACCCCCGACATTACCGACCCTGTGTGCTGTCAAAGGGGGGTGATGTCATGCCACGCCCGACGTTGCCGACCGTGTGTGCTGTCCAAGGGGGGTGATGTCATGCCACGCCCGACGTCGTCCAACCATGCGTGCTGTCCAAAGGCGGTGATGGCATGTCACGCCCTACGTCGTTTGACCGTGGGTGCTGCCCCAAAGCGATGATGGCATGCCACGCCCGACGTCGTTCGACTATGGGTTTTGTCCAAGGGTGGTGATGTCATGCCACGCCCAACGTTGCGCACCGTGTGTGCTGCCAAAGGGCGATGATGTCATGCCACGCCTGCCATTGTCCAACTGTGTGTGCTGTCCAAGGTTGGTGTTGGCATGCCACGCCCGACGTTGCCGACCATGTGTGTTGTACAAGGGAGGTGATGGCATATCACACCCGACGTTGCTGACCGTTTGTGCTTTCCAAGGGCGCTATGTCATGCCACGCCCGACGTCATTCGACCGTGTGTGCTGTCCAAGGGCGATGATGTCATGCCACGCCTGACGTTGTCTGACCGTCTATGCTGTCCAAAGGTTGTGATGGCATGTCACGCCCCACGTCGTTCGATCGTGCGTGCAGTCCAAGGGCGGTGATGTCATTCCACGCCCGACGTTGATCGACCTTTTGAGCTATCCAAGAGAGGTGATGTCATCCCACGTCCGACGTCTTCCGACCGTGTGTGCTGTCCAAGGGCTGTGATGGCATGCCACGCCTAACGTTGTCGACCTTGTGTGCTGTCCAAGGGCGGTGATGTCATGCCACGCCAAACGTTACCGTCCGTTTGTGCTGTCCGAGGGCAGTGATGTCATGCCACGCCCGAGGTCGTCCGACCGTGCGTGTAGTCCAAGCACGGTGATGTCATGCCACGCCCGACGTCGTTCGACCGTGTGTGCTGTCCAAGGGCGGTGATGTCATGCCATGCCCGACGTTGCCGACCGTGTATGCTTCCCAACGGCGATGATGGCATGCCTCACTCGATGTCGTTTTACTGAGTGTGTTGTCCCAAGGCGGTGATTGCATGTAACACCCAACGTCAATTGACCGTGTGTGCTGGCCAAGGGAGGTGATGTCATGCCATGCCTGACATCGTTCGACCGTGTGTGCTTTCCAAGGGCGCTGATGTTATCCCACAACCGACGTTGCCGACCGTGTGTGCTGTCCAAGGGCGGTGATATCATGCCACGCCCGACGTTGCCAACCATGTGTGCTTCCAAGGGCGGTGATGTCATGCCACACCGGTCATTACTGACCGTGTGTGCTGTCCAATGGTGGTGATGTCATGCCACGTCCAACGTCGCCGACCGAGTGTGCTGTCCAAGGGTGGTGATGTCATGCCACGCCCAACATTACCAACCGTGTGTGTTGTCCAAGGGCGGTGATGTCATGACACGCTCGACGTTGCCGACCGTGTGTGTTGTCCAAGGGCGGTGATGTCATGCCACGACCAACATTACCGACTGTGTGTGCTGTCCAAGGGCAGTAATGTCATCCAACACCCGATGTTGTCATCCGTGTGTGTTGTCCAAGGGCGGTGATGTCATTCCACGCCTGACATTACCGACCATGTTTGCTGTCCATGGGCGGTGATGTCATGCAACGCCCGACGTTGCAAACCGTGTGTGTTGTCCAAGGGGGATGATGTCAAGCCACGCCCGACGTCATCCGACTGTGTGTGCTGTCCAAGAGCAATGATGTCATGCCACGCCCGACCTTGCCGACCATGTGTGCGGTTCAAGGGCGGTGATGTCATACCATACCTGATGTCGTCCAACTGTGCATGCGGTCCAAGGGCGGTGATGTCATGCCACGCCCGACGTCGTTCTACCGAGTGTGTTTTTCAAGAGCGGTGATGGCATGCCACGCCTGACGTCGTCCGACCGTGCGTGCAGTGCAAGGGCGGTAATGGCATGTCATGTCCAACTTCGTTCGACCGTGTGTGCTGTCAAAAGGAGGTGATGTCATGCCACGCCCAACGTCGTTTGACCGTGCATGCTGTCCAAGGGAGGTGATAACATGCCACGCTTGACGTCGTCCGACCGTGTGTGCAGTCCAAGGGAGGTGATGTCATGCCACACCCGATGTTGTTCGACCGTGTGTGCTGCCCAACAGCGATGATATCATGCCACACCCGACGTCGTTCGACCGTGTGTGCTGCCAAAAGGCGATGATGAAATGCCACGCCCGACGTCGTTCGACTGTTTGTGCTGTTCAAAGGAGGTGATGTCATGCCATGCCTGACGTAGTCCGACCGTGTGTGCTGCCCAAGGGCGGTGATGTCATTCCACGCCCGACGTCGTCCGACCGTGTGTGCTGTCCATGGGAGGTGATGTCATCCCACGCCCGATGTAGTCCGACCATGTGTGCTGCCCAAAGACGATGATTGCATACCTCGCGTGACGTCATTCGACCGTGTGTGCTGTGCAACGACGGTGATGTCATACCACGCCCAACGTTGTCCGACCATGCGTGCAGTCCAAGGGCGGTGATGTAAAGCCACACCCGACATTGTTTGACCGTGTGTGCTGTCCAAAGGCGGTGATGGCATGTCATGCCTGACGTCATCCGACCTTGTTTGCCGTCCAAGGGCTATGTTGGCATGCCACGCCCGACGTCGTTCAACCGTGTGTGTGCTGCCCGAAGACGATGATGGCATGCCACACCCAATGTCATTCGACTGTGTTTGCTGTCCAAAGACGGTGATGTTATGGCACGCCCGACGTAGTCCGACCGTGTGTACTTTCCAAGGGCGGTGATGTCATGCCACGCCGGATGTCGTCCGACCGTGTGTGCTGTCCAAGGGCGGTGATTTCATGCCACGCCTGACGTCGTCCGACCGTGCGTGTAGTCCAAGGGCTAAGATGTGATGCCACGCCGAACGTCATTCGACCGTGCGTGCTGTTTAAGTGCGGTAATGTCATGGCACGCCCGATGTCGTTCAACCGAGTGTGTTGTCCACACGCGGAGATGGCATGTCAGGCCAAACATCGTTCGACTATGTGTGCTACCCAAAGGCGGTGATATCGTGCCACGCCCAACGTCGTTTGACCATGTGTGCTACCCAAAGGCGATGATGGAATGCCACGCCCGACGTCGTTTGACCGTGTGTGCTGTCCAAAGGCAGTGATGTCATGCCACACCTGATGTAGCCTGACGTAGTCCGACCGTGTGTAATGTCCAAGGGTAGTGATGTCATGTCACGCCCGATGTTGCCGACCTAGTCCGACCGTGTGTGCTGTCCAAAGGCAGTGATGGCATGTCACGCCCGACTTCATCTGACCGTGTGTGCTATCAAAAAGCGATGATGTCATGCCATGCCCAATGTCGTTAGACTGTTTGTGCTGCCCAAAGGCGATGATGGCATGCCACGCCCGACGTCATTCAACCATGTGTGCTGTCCAAGGGCAGTGATGTCATGCCACGCCTGACTTTGTCTGACTGTGTGTGCTGTCCAAGGGCGGTGATGGCATGCCACGCCCGACGTTGCCTACCGTGTGTGATGTCCAAGGGCGGTGATGTCATGCCACGACCGGCGTTGCCGACCGTGTTTGATGTCCAAGGGCGGTGATGTCATGCCACGCCCGATATTGCCGACCATGTGTGCTGTCCAGCGACTGTGATGTCATGCCACGCCCGACGTCGTCCAACCGTGCGTGCAGTCCAAGGAGGGTGATGTCAAGCCAAACCTGACGTCGTTGGAATGTGTGTGCTTTGCAAAGGCGGTGATGGCATGTCACGCAAGATGTCGTTCGATCGTGTTTGCCGTCCATGGGCTATGATGTCATCCCACGCCCGATGTTGCCGACCGTGTGTGTTGTCCAAGGGCGGTGATGTCATGCCACCCCCGACATTACTTACCCTGTGTGCTGTCCAAGGGGGGTGATGTCATGCCACGCCTGACGTTGTTGACTGTGTGTGCTGTCCAAGGGGGGTGATGTCATGCCACGCCCGACGTCGTCTTACCATGCGTGCTGTCCAATGGTGGTCATGGCATGCCACGCCCGACAACGTTCTACTGTGTGTGTTGTCCAAGGGTGGTGATGTCATGCCACGCCCAACGTTGCGCACCGTGTGTGCTGCCAAAGGGCGGTGATGTCATGCCACGCCGGACATCGTCCAACTGTGTGTGCTATCCATGGTTTGTGTTGGCACGCCACGACCGACGTTGCCGACCATGTGTGTTGTCCAAGGGCGGTGATGGCATATCACACCCGACGTTGCTGACCATTTGTGTTGTCTACGGGCGTTGATGTCATGCCACGCCTGACTTCATTCAACTGTGTGTGCTGTCCAAGGGCGGTGATGTCATGCCACGCCCGACGTTGTCTGACCGTCTATGCTGTCCAAGGGCGGTGATGTCATGCCACGCCCGACGTTGTCTGACCGTCTATGCTGTCCAAGGGCGGTGATGGCATGCCACTCCCGACATCATTTGATCGTAAGTGCTGTCCAAAGGCGTTGATCTCATGCCACGCCCAACATCGTTCGACCGTGTGTGCTTCCCAAAGGCGATGATGGCATGCCACGCCCGACATCATTCGACTGTGTGTGCTGTCTAAGGGCGGTGATGTCATACCACGCCCGACGTCGTCCGACCGTGCGTGCAATCCATGGGCGGTGATGTAGATCCACACCCGACATTTTTCGACCGTGTGTGCTGTCCAAGGCGGTGATTGCATGACACGCCCGACGTCGTTTGACCATAAGTGCTATTCAAAGGCGTTGACGTCATGCCACGCCCAACGTCGTTCGACCGTGTGTGATTACTCAAGGCGGTGATGGCATGTAACGCCTGACGTCGTCCGACCGTGTTTGTCGTCCAAGGGCTATGATGGCATGCCACGCGCGACGTCGTTCGACCGTTTGTGCTGCCAAAAGGCGATGATGGCATGCCACGCCCAACGTCGTTCGACCGTGTGTGCTGTCCAAAGTCTGTGATGTAATGCCACACCCGACGTAGTTAGACCGTGTATACTGTCCAAGGGCGGTGATGTCATGCCACGCCCGACGACCTTCGACCGTGTGTGCTGTCCAAGGGCAGTGATGTCATGCCAAGCCCGACGTTTCCGATCATGTGTGCTGTCCAAAGGCGGTGATGTCATGCCACGCCCGACACTGCCGACCGTGTGTGCTGTCCAAGGGCGGTGATATCATGCCACGCCCGACGTCGTCCGACCGTGTGTGCTGTCCAAGGGCGGTGATGGCATGCCACGCCTAACGTTGCCGACCGTGTGTGCTGTCCAAGGGCGGTGATGTCATGGCACACCCGACGTTGTCGACCGTGTGTGCTGTCCAAGGGCGGTGATGTCATGACACGACCGACGTCGTTCGACCGTGTGTGCTGTCCAAGGGAGGTGATGTCATGACACGCCCAATGTCGTTCGACCGTGTGTCCTACCCAACTGTGATGATGGCATGCCACACTCGCTGTCGTTTTACCGAGTGTGTTGTCCAAAGGCGGTGATGGCATGTCACACACGACGTTGTTCAACCGTGTGTGCTGTCCAAAGGCGGTGATGTCATGACACGCCCAACGTTGTTTGACGGTGTTTGATGCCCATTGGCCGTGACGGATTGCCACGCCCGACGTCGTTCGACCGTGTGAGCTGTCCAAAGGTGGTGATGTCATGCCACGCCCAAAGTAGTCCAACCGTATATGTTGCGTAAGGGCAGTGATGTCATGCCACGCCTGACGTCATTCGACCGTGTGTGCTGTCCAAGGGCCGTGATGTCAAGCCACGCCCGACGTCATCCGACAGTGTGTGCAGTCCAAGGGAGGTTATGTCATGCCACGCCCGATGTCGTTCAGCCATGTGTTCTACCCATTGGCGATGATATCATGTCACACAAGATGTCGTTCGACCGAGTGTGATGTCCAAAGGCGGTGATGGCATGTCACGCCCAACATCGTGCGACTTTTTGTGCTGTCCAAAGGAGGTGATATTATGCCACGCCCGACGTCGTCCGACCATGTGTGCTGTCCAAGGGCGGTGATGCATGCCACGCCTGACATTTCCAACCGTGTGTGCTTTCCACGGGAGGTGATGTCATGCCACGCCCGACGTTGTCGACTGTGTGTGCTGTCCAAGGGCGGTGATGTCATGCCACTCCGGACGTCGTCTGACTGTGCATTCATTCGAAGGGTGGTGATGTCATGCCACGCCTGACGTCATTCGACCGTGTGTGCTATCCAAGGGTGGTGATGTCATGCCATGCCCGACGTCTTCCGACCATTTGTGCAGTCCAAGGAAGGTGATGTCATGCCATGCCCGATGTCCTTCGACCGTGTGTGCTGCCCAAGGGCGTTGATATCATGCCACACCCGACTTCGTTCGACCGAGTGTGCTGTCCAAAGGCGGTGATGTCGTGCCACTTGCTACGTCGTTTGACTATGTGTGCTGCGCAAAGGCAATGATGGAATGCCACGCCCGACGTCGTTCGACCGTGCATGTAGTCCAAGGGCGGTGATGTAAAGCCACACCCGACGTCGTTCGACCGTGTGTGCTATCCAAAGGCGGTGATGGCATGTCATGCCTGACGTCGTCCGATCATGTTTGCCGTCCAAGGGCTTTTATGGCATACCACACCCGATGTCGTTCGACCGTGTGTGCTGCCCAAAGCGATGATGGCATGCCATGCCTAAGGTCGTTCGACCGTGTATGTTGTCCAAAGGCGGTTATGTCATGCCACGCCCGACCTTGCCGACCATGTGTGCGGTCCAAGGGCGGTGATGTCATGCCACGCCCGACGTTGTCCGACCGTCTGTGTTGTTTAAGGGCGGAGATGGCATGCCACGCCCGACGTTTCCATCCGTCTGTGCTGTCCAAGAGAGATGATGTCATGCCATGCCCGACGTTGCCGACAGTGTGTGCTGTCCAAGGGGGGTGATGTCATACCAAGCCCGATGTCGTCTGATCGTGCGTGCAGTCCAAGGGCGGTAATGTCATGCCATGCTCGACGTCATTCGACAGTGTATGCTATCCAAGGGCGGTGATAACTTGCCACGCCCGACGTCGTCCAAACGTGTGTGCCGTCCAAGGGAGGTGATGTCACGCCACGCTCGATGTCGTTCGACCGTGTGCTGCCCAACAGCGATGATATCATGCCACACCCGACGTCGTTCGACCGAGTGTGTTGTCCAAAGGCGGTGATGACACGTCACGCCCAACGTCGTTCGACCATGTGTGCTGTCAAAAGGAGGTGATGTCGTGCATCGGCCAATGTCGTCCGACCGTGTGTGCTGTCCAAGGGCGGTGATGTCATGCCACGCCCGACGTCATTCGACCATGTGTGTTGTGAAAGGGCGGTGATGTCATACCACGCCCAACGTCGTTCGACCCTGTGTGCATTCGAAGGGCGGTGATGTAAAGCCACAACCGACATCGTTCTACCGTGTGTGCTGTCCACAGGCAGTGATGGCGTGTTAAGATTGATATTTGTCCAACTGTGTTTGCCGTCCAAGGGCTATGATGGCATGCAACGCCCGATGTCGTTCGACCGTGTGTGCTGCCTAAAGGCGATGATGGCATGTAACGCCCAATGTCCTTCGACCATGTGTACTGTCTAAAGACGGTGATGTTATGCCACGCCCGTTGTAGTCTGACCGTGTGTACTGTCCAAGGGCGGTGATGTCATGCCACGCTGAATGTCGTCTGAGCGTGTGTGCTGTCCAAGGGCGGTGATGGCATGCCACACCCAACGCTGCCGACTGTGTGTGCTGTCCAAGGGCGGTGATGTCATGCCACGCTCGACATTGCCGACCGTGTGTGCTGTCCAAGGGCGATGATTTCATGCCACGCCTGACGTCGTCTGACCGTGCGTGAAGTCCAAGGGCGGTGATGTGATGCCACGCTGAACTTCATTCGACCGTGTGTGCTGTCCAAGGGCAGTGATGTCATGCCACGCCCGACGTCGTTCAACTGAGTGTGCTTTCCAAAGGCGGTGATGTCATGCCACGCGTGACGTAGTCCGACCGTGTGTGCTGCCCAAGGGCAGTGATATCATGCCACGCCTGACGTTGTCCGACCGTATGTGTTTTCTAAGGGCGGTGATGTCATTCCACGCCCGACGTAGTCCGACCGTGTGTGCTGCCCAAAGGCAATGATGGCATGCCACGCCCGACGTAGTTCTACCGTGTGTGCTGCCCAAGGGCGGTGATGTAATGCCACTTCCGACGTCCATGCCCGACGTTGCCGACCGTGTGTACTGTCCAAGGGCGGTGATGTCATGCCACACCCGACATTGTCGACCGTGTGTGCTGTCCAAGGGCGGTGATGACATGCC
Source organism: Solanum lycopersicum (assembly GCF_036512215.1). Lineage (NCBI taxonomy): Eukaryota > Viridiplantae > Streptophyta > Magnoliopsida > Solanales > Solanaceae > Solanum > Solanum lycopersicum. The sequence goes on from NC_090807.1 coordinate 11,792,509, forward strand.
ACGCCTGACGTTGCCAATCGTGTGTGCTGTCCAACGGCGGTGATGTCATGCCACGCCCGACGTCGTCCAACCGTGCGTGCAGTCCAAGAAGGGTGATGTCATGCCATGCCCGACGTCGTTCGACCGTGTGTGTTATCCTAAGGCGGTGATGTCATGCAACGCCTGACGTCGTCCGATTGTGTATACTGTCCTAGAGCGGTGATGGCATATCACGCCTGATGTTGTCGACCGTGTGTACTGTCTAAGGGCGGTGATGGCATGTCACGCTCGATGTCGTTCGACCGTGTGTCAGTCCAAGGGCGGTGATGACATGCCACGCCCGACGTCGATCGACCATGTGTGCTGTCCAAGGGAGGTGATGTCATGCCACGTTCGACGTTGTCCGACCGTGCGTGCTGTCCAAGGGCGGTGATGGCATGTCACGCCTAACGTTGTCGACTGTGTGTGCTGTCCAAGGGCAGTAATGTCATGCCACACCCGACGTTGCCGTCCGTGTGTGTTGTCCAAGGGCGGCGATGTCATTCCATGCCCGACATTACCGATCGTGTGTGCTATCCATGGGCGGTGATGTCATGCAACGCCCAACGTTGCCAATCGTGTGTGCTGTCCATGGGGGATGATGTCATGCCACGCCCGACGTCGTCCAACCGTGCGTTTATTCCAAGGGTGGTGATGTCAAGCCACGCCCAACGTCGTTCGACCATGTGTGCTTTCAAAAGGCGGTGATGGCATGTCAAACCTGACGTCGTTCGATCGTGTTTGCCATCCAAGGGCTATGATGGCATGCCACGCCCGAAGTCGTTGCACCGTGTGTGCTTCCCAAAGGCGATGATGGCATGCCAAGCCATACGTCATTCTACTGTGTGTGCTGTCCAAAGGCGGTGATGTTATGCTACTCCCGACGTAGTCCGACCGTGTTTGCTACCCAAGGGCGGTTATGTCATGCCACTCCAGATGTGGTCCGACCGTGTATACTTTCCAAGAGCGGTGATGTCATGCCACGCCCGACATTGCCGTCCGTGTGTGCTGTCCAAGGGAAGTGATGTCATGCCACTCCCGAAGTCGTCCGACCATGCGTGCAGTCCAAGGGTGGTGATGTCATGCCATGCCCAACGTTGTCCGACCGTGTGTGCTTTCAAAGGGAGGTAATGCCATGCCACGACCGACATTGCCGACCGTGTGTGCAGTCCAAGGGTGGTGATTTCATGCCACGCCCGACGTCGTCCGACCGTGCGTGAAGTCCTAGGGAGGTGATGTCATGCCATGCCCGACGTCGTTCGTCCATGTTTGCTGCCCAACGACGATGATGGCATGCCAAACCCGACGTCATTCGACCGAGTGTTTTGTCGAAAGGTGGTGATGGCATGTCACGCTAGACGTCGTTCGATCGTGTGGGCTGTCCAAACGCGGTGATGTCATGCCATGCCCAACGTAGTCCAACCGTGTGTGCTTTCCAAGGGCGGTGATGTCATGTGACGCCCGACACGATCATGTGTGCTGTCCAAAGGCGGTGATGGCATGTTACGCCCGATGCCATTCGACCGTGTGTGTTTTCCAAGGGCAGTGATAGCGTATAACGCCCGACATTGCCGACCGTGTGTGCTGTCCAAACGCGGTGATGTCCTGCCACGCCCGACGTCGTCCGACCGTGCGAGCAGTCCAAGGGCGATGATGTCATGCCACGCCCGACGTCGTTCGATCGTGTATGCTGTCCAAGAGCGGTGATGTCATGCCATGCCCGACATTGTTTGACCGTTTGTGCAGCCCAAAGGCGATGATGGCATGCCACGCCCGACATCGTCCAACCGTGAGTGCAGTCCAAGGGCGGTGATATCATACCACACCATACGTCGTTCGACCGTGTGAGCTGTTAATAGGCGGTGATGTCATGCCACACCCGACATTACCGACCATGTGTGTTGTCCAAGGGCTGTGATGTCATGCCACGCCCGACGTTGCCGACCGTGTGTGTAGTCCAAGGGCGGTGATGTCATGCCACGCCCAACATTACCGACTGTGTGTGCTGTCCAAGGGCAGTGATGTAATGCCACACCCGATGTTGCCGTCCGTGTGTATTGTCCAAGGGCTGTGATGTCATTCCACGCCCGACATTACCGACCGTGTGTGCAGTCCATTGGCGGTGTGTCGTGCAACGCCCGACGTTGCCAACCGTTTGTGATGTCCAAGGGGGATGATGTCATGCCACGCTCGATGTCGTCCAACCGTGCGTGTATTCCAGGGGTGGTGATGTCAAGCCACGCCCAACGTCGTTCGACCGTCTGTGATTTCCAAAGGCGGTGATGGCATGTCACGCTTGACGTCGTTCGATTGTGTTTGCCGTCCAAGGGCTATGATGGCATGCCACGCCCGACGTCCTTCGATCGTGTGTGCTGTCCAAAGGCAGTGATGTCATGCCACGCCCGACATTGCCGACCATGTGTGCTATCCAAGGGCAGTGATGTCATGCCACGCCCGACGTTGCCAATCGTGTGTACTGTCCAAGGGCAGTGATGTCATTCCACGCCCGATGTCGTCCGACCGTGCATGCAGTCCAAGGGTGGTGATGTCATGCCATGCTCGACGTCATTCGACCGTGTGTGCTATCCAAAGGTGGTGATGTCATGCAACGCCCGACGTCGTCCGACTGTGTGTACTGTCCTAGGGCGGTGATGTCATGCCACGCCCAACGTTGCCGACTGTGTGTGCCGTCCAAGGGCAGGGATGTCATGCCACGCCCGACGTCGTCTGACTGTGTCTGTTGTCCAAGAGCGGTGATGTGATGCCACGCCCGACGTTGCCGACCATGTGTGCGGTCCAAGGGCGGTGATGTCATGCCACGCCCGACATCGTTCGACCGAGTGTGTTTTTCAAGGGCGGTGATGGCATGCCACGCCTGACATCGTCCGACCGTGTGTGCTTCCCAAAGGCAATGATGGAATTCCATGCTCGATGTCATTCGATCGTGTGTGCTGTTCAAAGGCGATAATTTCATGCCACGCCTGACGTTGCCGACCGAGTGTGCTGTCCTAGGGCGTTGATGTTATGCAACGCCCGACGAAGTCCGACCATGCGAGCATTCCAAGGGAGGTAATATCATGTCGCGCCCGACGTCGTTCAATTGTATTTGCTGCCCAACCGCGATGATGACATGCCACACCAAACGTCGTTCGACCGAGTGGGCTACCCAAAGGCGGTGAATGCATGTCACGCCCGACGTCGTTAAACCGTGCTTGCAGTCTTAGGGCGGTGATGTAATGCCACGCCCTACGTCGTTCGACCGAGTGTATTTTTCAAAAGCGGTGATGGCATGCCACTCCTGACATCGTCCGACCGTGTGTGCTGCCCAAAGGCGATGATGAAATGCCATGCCCGATGTCGTTCGACCGTGTGTGCTGTCCAAAGGCAGTGATTTCATGCCACGCCTGACGTTGCCGACCGAGTGTGCTGTCCCAGAGAGTTGATGTTATGCCACGGTTGACGTCGTCCAACCATGCATGCATTCAAAGGGAGGTGACATCATGCCACGCCCGACATCGTTCGATCGTGTGTGCTGCCCAACCGCAATGATAACATGCCACACCAAACGTCATTGGACCGAGTGTGCTGTCCAAAGGCGGTGATGGAATGTCACGCCCGACGTCGTTCGACCGTGCGTGCAGTCCAAGGGCGGTGATGTCATTCCACGCCCGACGTCGATCGACCGTGTGTGCTGTCCAAGGGAGGTGATGTCATCCCACGTCCGACCGTTTGTGCTGTCCAAGGATGGTGATGGCATGCCACGCCTAACGTTGTCGACCTTGTGTGCTGTCCAAGGGCGGTGATGTCATGCCACGCCCGACGTTGCCGTCCGTGTGTGCTGTTCGAGGGTGGTGATATCATTCCACGCCAGAGGTCATCCGACAGTGCGTGCAGTACAAGGACAGTGATGTCATGCCACGCCCGACGTCGTTCGACCGTGTGTGCAGTCCAAGGGAGGTACTGTCATGTCACGCCCGACGTTGCCGACCGTGTGTGCTATCCAACGGCGATGATGGTATGCCACACCCGATGTCATTTTACTGAGTGTGTTGTTCCAAGGCAGTGATGGCATGTAACCTCCGACGTCAATTGACCGTGTGTGCTTTCCAAGGCGGTGATGTCATGCCACGCCCAATGTCGTTTGACCGTGTTTGCTGCCCATAGGCGATGATGGAATGCCACGCATGACGTTGTTCAACCGTGTGTGCTGTCCTAAGGAGGTGATGTCATGCCATGCCCGACATCGTTCGACCGTGTGTGCTTTCCAACGACGGTGATGTCATGCCACAGCTGACATTTCTGACCGTGTGTGCTGTCCAAGGGCGGTGATGTCATGCCACGTCCGACATTGCCAATCTTGTGTGCTGTCCAAGGGCGGTGATGTCATGCCACGCCCGTCATTACCGACCGTGTGTGCTATCCAAGGGTGGTGATGTCATCCCACGCCCGACGTTGCCGATCGTGTGTGCTGTCCAAGGGCGGTGATGTCATGCCACGCCCGACATTATCGACCGTGTGTGCTGTCCAAGGGTGGTGATGTCATCCCACGCCCGACGTTGCCGATCGTGTGTGCAGTCCAAGGGCGATGATGTCATGCCATGCCCGACATTGCCGACCGTGTGTGCTGTCCAACAGCGATGATGGCATGCCACACCCGATGTCGTTTTACTGAGTGTGTTGTTCCAAGGCAGTGATGGAATGTAACCTCCGACATCAATTGACCGTGTGTGCTTTCGAAAGGCGGTGATGTCATGCCACACCCAACGTCATTTGACCGTGTTTGCTGCCCATAGGCGATGATGGAATGCCACGCATGACGTCGTTCAACCGTGTGTGCTGTCCAAAGGAGGTGATGTCATGCCACGCCCGACATCGTTCGACCGTGTGTGCTTTCCAAGGGCGGTGATATCATGCCACAGCCAACGTTTCCGACTGTGTGTGCTGTCCAAGGGCGGTGATGTCATGCCACGCCCGACATTGCCAACTGTGTGTGCTGTCCAAGGGCGGTGATGTCATGCCACGCCCTTCATTACCGACCGTGCCTGCTGTCCAAGGGTGGTGATGTCATGCCACATTCGACGTTGCTGACCGTGTGTGCTATCCAAGGGCGGTGATGTCATGCCACGCCCGACATTACCGACTGTGTGTGTTGTCCAAGGGCGGTGATGTCATGCCACGCCCGACGTTGCCGACCGTGTGTGTTGTCCAAGGGCGGTGATGTCATGCCACGCCCAACATTACCGACTGTGTGTGCTGTCCAAGGGCAGTGATCTAATGTCACACCCGATGTTGCCGTCCGTGTGTATTTTCCAAGCGCGGTGATGTCATTCCACACCCGACATTACCGACCGTGTGTGCTGTCCATGGGCGGTGTGTCGTGCAACGCCCGATGTTGCCAACCGTGTGTGCTGTCCAAGGGGGATGATGTCATGCCACGCCCGACGTCGTCAAACCGTGCGTGTATTCCAAGGGTGGTGATGTCAAGCCACGCCCAACGTCGTTTGACCGTCTGTGCTTTCCAAAGGCGGTGATGGTATGTCACGCTTGACGTCGTTCGACCGTGTTTACCGTCCAAGGGCTATGATGGCATGCCACGCCCGAGGTCCTTCGATCGTGTGTGCTGTGCAAAGGCAGTGATGTCATGCCACACCCGACGTTGCCGACCGTGTGTGCTATCCAAGGGCAATGATGTCATGCCACGCCCGACGTTGCCAATCGTGTGTACTATTCAAGGGCAGTGATGTCATTCCACGCTCGATGTTGACCGACCGTGCATGTAGTCCAAGGGTGGTGATGTCATGCCATGCCCGACGTCGTTCGACCGTGTGTGCTATCCAATGGCGGTGATGTCATGCAACGCCCGACGTCGTCCGACTGTGTGTACTGTCCTAGGGCGGTGATGTCATGCCACACCCGACGTTGTCGACCGTGTGTGCCATCTAAGGGCGGGGATGTCATGCCACGCCCGACGTCGTCCGACTGTGTCTGTTGTCCAAGAGCGGTGATGTGATGCCACGCCCGACGTTGCCGACCATGTGTGCGGTCCAAGGGCGGTGATGTCATGCCACGCCCGACATCGTTCAACATTGTTTTCCATCTAAGGGCTATGATGGCATGCCACACCCGACGTCGTTCGACCGTGTGTCCTGTCTCAAGACGGAGATGTTATGCCAAGCCAGATGTAGTATGACCGTGTGTGCTGCCCAAGGGCGGTGATGTCATGCCACTCCCGACATCGTCCGACAGTGTGTACTGTCTAAGGGAGGTGATGTCATGCCATGCCCGACATTGTCGACCGTGTGTGCTGTGCAATGGCAGTGATGTCATGCAACGCTTGATGTTGCCGACCGTGTGTGCTGTCCAAGGGCAATGATGTCATGCCATGCCCGACGTCATCCGACCATGCGTTCAGTCCAACGACAGTGATGTCATGCCACGCCCGACATCCTTCGACCGTGTGAGCTGTCCAAAGGATGTTATGTCATGCCACGCCCGACGTTGCCAACCGTGTGTTCTGTCCAAGGGCAGTGATGTCATGCCACGCCCGACGTTGCCAACCGTGTGTGCTGTCCAAGGGCGGTGATGTCATTTCATGCCCGACGTCGTCCAACCATGCGTGCAGTCCAAGGGCGGTGATGTCAAGCCATGCCCGACGTCATTCGACCGTGTGTGATATCCAAAGGCGATGATGTCATGCCACGCCCGACATCGTCCGACTGTGTGTACTGTCCAAGGGCGGTGATGTCATGCCACGCCCGACGTTGCCAACCGTGTGTGCTGTCCAAGGCGGGGATGTCATGCCACGCCCGACGTCGTTCGACTGTGTGTGTTATCCAAGAGCGGTGATGGCATGCCACACTCGATGTCGTTTTACCGAGTGTGTTGTCTAAAGGCGGTGATGGCATGTCACACACGACGTTGTTCGACCGTGTGTGCTGTCCAAAGGCTGTGATGTCATGCCACGCCCAACGTCGTTTGACGGTAAATGCTGCCCATTGGCGGTGATGGATTGCCACGCCTGACGTCGTTTGACCGTGTGAGCTGTCCAAAGGCGTTGATGTCATGCCACGCTCGAAGTAGTCCAACCGTATGTGTTGCCCAATGGCGGTGATTTCATGCCACGCCCGACATCATTCAACCGTTTGTGCTGTCCAAGGGCGGTGATGTCAAGCCACGCCCAACGTCATTCGACAGTGTGTGCAGTCCAAGGGAGGTAATGTCATGCCACGCCCGATGTCGTTCAGCCGTGTGTGCTGCCCAACGGCGATGATATCATATCACACTCGATGTCGTTCGACCGAGTGTGATGTCCAAAGGCGGTGATGGCATGTCACGCCCGACGTCGTTCGATCGTGTGTGCTGTCCAAAGGCGGTGATGTCATGCCACGCCCAACATTGTTCGACCTTGTGTGCTATCCAAAGGAGGTGATATTATGCCACGCCCGACGTCGTCCGACCGTGTGTGCTGTCCAAGGGCGGTGATGCATGTCACGCCTGACATTGCCGACCGTGTGTGCTGTCCAAGGGAGGTGATGTCATGCCACGCCCGACGTTGTCGACTGTGTTTGCTGTCCAAGGGCGGTGATGTCATTCCATGCCCGACGTTGTCTGACCGTGCGTGCATTCGAAGGGTGGTGATGTCATGACACGCCTGATGTCATTCGACCGTGTATGCTATCCAAGGGTGGTGATGTCATGCCACGCCCGACGTCTTCCGATCGTTTGTGCTGTCCAAGGGAGGTGATGTCATGCCATGCCCGATGTCCTTCGACCGTGTGTGCTGCCCAAGGGCGATGATATCATGCCACACCCGACGTCGTTCGACCGAGTGTGCTGTCCAAAGGCGGTAATGTCGTGCCACTTGCAACGTCGTTTGACTGTGAGTGCGGCCCAAAGGCAATGATGGAATGCCATGCCCGACGTCGTTCGACCGTGCGTGCAGTCCAAGGGTTGTGATGTAAAGCCACACCCGACGTCATTCGACCGTGTGTGCTGTCCAAAGGCGGTGATGGCATGTCACGCCTGATGTCGTCTGACCGTGTTTGCCGTCCAAGGGCTATTAAGGCATGCCACACCCGATGTCGTTCGACCATGTGTGTTGCCCAAAGCGATGATGGCATGCCATGCGAAACATCGTTCGACCGTGTGTGTTGTCCAAAGGCGGTGATGTTACGCCAATCCCGCTGTGTCTGACCATTTGTACTTTACAAGGGCGATGATGTCATGCCACGCCCGACTTTTTTCGACCGTGTGTGCTGTATAAGGGCGGTGATGGCATGCCACGCCCGACGTTGCCGTCCGTCTGTGCTGTCCAAGGGAGATGATGTCATGCCACGCCCGACGTTGCCGACCATGTGTGTTGTCCAAGGGGGGTGATGTCATTTTAAGCGTGACGTCGTCCGATCGTGCGTGCAGTCCAAGGGGGGTGATTTCATGCCACGCCCGACGTTATTCGACAGTGTGTGCTGTCCAAGGGCGGTGATAACATGCCACGCCCGATGTCGTTCGACCATGTGTGCAGTCCAAGAGAGGTGATGTCATGCCACGCTCGATGTCGTTCGACCGTGTGCTGCCCAACGGCGATGATATCATGCCACACCCGACGTTGTTCGACCGAGTGTGTTGTCCAAAGGCGGTGATGTCATACCACACCCGACATTGCCGACCGTGTGTGCTGTCCAAGGGCGGTGATGACATGCCACGCCTGACGTTGCCGATCGTGTGTGCTGTCAAACGGCGGTGATGTCATGCCACGCCCGAGGTTGTCCAACCGTGCGTGCAGTCCAAGGAGGGTGATGTCATGCCACGCCGGATGTCGTTGGACTGTGTGTGCTTTCCAAAGGCGGTAATGGCATGTCACGCCCAACATCGTTCGATCGTGTTTGCCGTCCATGGGCTATGATGTCATGCCACGCCCGACGTCGTTCGACCGTGTGTGCTGCCCAAAGGCGATGAAGTCATGCCACGCCCGACGTAGTTCGACCGTGTGTGCTGCCCAAAGGCGATGATGGCATGCCACGCTCGACGTTGTTTAACCGTGTGTGGTGTCCAAAGGCGGTGATGGATTGCCACGCCCGATGTCGTTCGACCGTGTGAGTTATCCAAAGGCGGTGAAGTCATGCCACGCCCGAAGTAGTCCAACCGTATGTGTTGCCCAATGGTGGTGATGTCATGCCTTGCCCGACATCATTCGACCGTGTGTGCTGTCCAAGGGCGGTGATGTCAAGCCACGCCCGACGTCGTCCGACAGTGTGTGCAGTCCAAGGGAGGTTATGTCATGCCACAACCGATGTCGTTCAGCCGTGTGTGCTGCTCAACGGCGATGATATCATGTCACACCCGATGTCGTTTGACCGAGTGTGATGTATAAAGGCGGTGATGGCATTCACGCCCGACGTCGTTCGATCGTGTGTGTTGTCCAAAGGCGGTGATGTCATGCCACGCCCAACATCGTTCGACCTTGTGTGCTGCCCAAAGGAGGTGATATTATGCCACGCCCGACGTCGTCCGATCGTGTGTGCTATCCAAGGGCGGTGATGTCATGCCACGCCCGACGTTGTCTGACCGTCTATGCTGTCCAAGGGCAGTGATGGTATGCCACGCCCGACGTCGTTTGATCGTAAGTGCTGTCCAAAGGCGTTAATGTCATACCACGCCCAACGTCGTTCGACCGTGTGTGCTTCCCAAAGGCGATGATGGCATGCCATACCCGACATCATTTGACTTTGTGTGCTGTCTAAGGGCGGTGATGTCATACCACGCCCGACGTCGTCCGACCGTGGGTGCAGTCCAAGGGCGGTGATGTAGATCCACACCCGACATTTTTCGACCGTGTGTGCTGATTAAAGGCGGTGATAGCATGTCACGCCCGACGTCGTTTGACCATAAGTGCTATTCAATGGCGTTGACGTCATGCCACGCCCAACGTCGTTCGATCGTGTGTGATTACTAAAGGCGGTGATGGCATGTAACGCCTAACGTCGTCCGACCATGTTTGCTGTCAAAGGGCTATGATGGCATGCCACACGCGATGTCGTTTGACCATGTGTGCAGTCCAAGGGAGGTGATGTCATGCCACGCTCGATGTCGTTCGACCGTGTGCTGCCCAACGGCGAAGATATCATGCCACACCTGACGTCGTTCGACCTAGTGTGTTGTCCAAAGGTGGTGATGCCATGCCACACCCGACATTGCCGACCGTGTGTGCTGTCCAAGGGCGGTGATGACATGCCACGCCTGACGTTGCCGATCGTGTGTGCTGTTCAACGGCGGTGATGTCATGCCACGCCTGAGGTTGTCCAACCGTGCGTGCAGTCCAAGGGGGGTGATGTCATGCCACGCCGGATGTTGTTGGACAGTGTGTGCTTTCCAAAGGCGGTAATGGCATGTCACGCCCAACATCGTTCGATCGTGTTTGCCGTCCATGGGCTATGATGTCATGCCACGCCCGACGTCGTTCGACCGTGTGTGCTGCCCAAAGGCGATGATGTCATGCCACGCCCGACGTAGTTCGACCGTGTGTGCTGCCCAAAGGCGATGATGGCATGCCAGGCTCGACGTTGTTTAACCGTGTGTGGTGTCCAAAGGCGGTGATGTCATTCCATGCCCAACGTAGTCCGACCGTGTGTGTTGTCCAAATGTGGTGATGGCACGTGACGCCCGACGTTGTTTAACCGTGTGTGCTGTCCAAAGGTGGTGATGTCATGCCACGCCCGACGTCGTTCGACCGTGTGTGCTGTCCAAAGGCGGTGATGTCATGCCACGCCCGACGTAGTCCGACCGTATGTGCTGTCCAAAGGCGGTGATGTCATGCCACGCCCGACGTTGCCGACCATCTGTGTTGTCGAAGGGCGGTGATGTCATGCCACGCCCGACGTCCTCCAACCGTGCGTGTAGTACAAGGGCGGTGATTTCAATTCACGCTTAACATTGTTTGAACGTGTGTGCTTTCCAAAGACGGTGATGGCATGTAATGCTCGATGTCGTTCGACCGTGTGTGCTGCCTTAAGTTAATGATGGCATGCCACGCCCGACGTCGTTCGATCGTGTGTGCTGCCCAAGGGCGGTGATGTCATGCCACTCCCGACGTCGTCCGACCGTGTGTACTGTCCAAGGGCGGTGATGTCGTGCCACGACCGACGTTGTTTGACCGTGTGTGCTGTCAAAGGGCAGTGATGTCATGCAACTCCCGACGTCGTCAGACCGTGCGTGCAATCCAAGGGTGGTGATGTCATGTCATGCCTGACGTCGTCAGACCTTGTGTGTTGTCCAAGGGCGGTAATGTCTTGCCACAGCCGATGTTGCCGACCGTGTGTGCTGTCCAAGGGCACTGATGTAATGCCACATCCGACGTTGTTGACCGTGTGTGCTGTCCAACGGCGGTGATGTCATGCCACGCCTGTCATTACCGACCACGTGTGCTGTCCAAGGGCGGTGATGTCATGCCACGCCCGACGTTATCGACCGTGTGTGCTGTCCAAGGACGGTGATGTCATTACACGCTCGACATTACCGACCGTGTGTGTTGTCCAAAGGCGGTGATGTCATGCCACGCCCGACGTTGCCGACCGTGTGTGCTGTCATAGGGCGGTGATGTCATGCCACGCCTGACGTTGCTGACCGTGTGTGTTGTCCAAGGGCGGTGATGTCATGCTAGGCCAACATTACCGACTATGTGTGCTGTCCAAGGGCAGTAATGTCATGCCACACCCGACGTTGCCGTCCGTGTGTGTTGTCCAAGGGCGGCGATGTCATTCCACGCCTGACATTATCGACCGTGTGTGCTATCTATGGGCGGTGATGTCATGCAACGTCCGAAGTTGGCAACCGTATGTGCTGTCCAAGGGGGATGATGTCATGCCACGCCTGACGTCGTCCAACCGTGTGTGTATTCCAAGGGTGGTGATGTCAAGCCACGCCCAACGTCGTTCAATCGTCGGTGCTTTCCAATGGCGGTGATGGCATGTCACGCCTGACGTCGTTCGACCGTGTTTGCCGTCCAAGGGCTATGATGGCATGCCACGCCCAACGTCATTCTACTGTGTGTGCTTCCCAAAGGCGATGATGGCATGCCAAGCCATACGTCATTCTACTGTGTGTGCTGTCCAAAGGCGATGATGTTTTGCCACGGCTGACGTAGTCCGACCGTGTTTGCTGCCCAAGGGCGGTTATGTCATGCCACTCCCGATGTGGTCCGACCGTGTGTAATGTCCAAGGGCGGTGATGTCATGCCACGCCCGACGTTGGCGTCCGTGTGTGCTATCCAAGGGCAGTGATGTAATGCCACTCCCGACGTCGTCCGACCGTGCATGCAGTCCAAGGGTGGTGATGTCATGCTACGCCCAACGTCGTCCGACCGTGTGTGCTTTCCAAGTGAGGTAATGCCATGCCGCGATCGACATTGCCGACCCTTTTTGTAGTCCATGGGTGGTGATTTCATGCCACGCCCGACGTCGTCCGACCGTGCGTGAAGTCCTAGGGAGGTGATGTCATGCCACGCCCAACGTCGTTCGTCCGTGTTTGCTGCCCAGCGGCGATGATGGCATGCCAAGGGCGGTGATGTGTTGCCACTCCCGACGTCATCCGACCGTGTGTAATATCCAAGGGCGGTGATGTCATGCCACGCCCGACGTTGCCGACCGTGTGTGCTGTCATAGGGAGGTGATGTCATGCCACGTCCGACGTCGTCCAACCGTGCGTGCAGTCCAAGAAGGGTGATGTCAAGCCAAACCTGACGTCGTTGGAATGTGTGTGCTTTGCAAAGGCGGTGATGGCATGTCACGCCCGACGTCGTTCGATCGTGTTTGACGTCCATGGGCTATGATGTCAGCCCACGCCCGACGTTGCCGACTGTGTATGCTGTCCAAGGGGGGTGATGTCATGCCACGCCCGACGTCGTCCAACCATGCGTGCTGTCCAAAGGCGGTGATGTCATGCCACCCCTGACATTACTGACCCTTTATGCTGTCCAAGGGGGTGATGTCATGCCACGCCCGACGTTGCCAACCGTGTGTGCTATCCAAGGGGGGTGATGTCATGCCACGCCTGATGTCGTCCAACCATGCGTGCTGTCCAAAGGCGGTGATGGCATGTCACGCCCTACGTCGTTCGACCGTGGGTGCTGCCCAAAAGCGATGATGGCATGCCACGCCCGATGTCGTTCGACTGTGTGTGTTGTCCAAGGGTGGTGATGTCTTGCCACGCCAAACGTTGCGCGCCGTGTGTGCTGCCAAAGGGCGGTAATGTCATGTCAAGCCTGACATCGTCCAACTGTGTGTGTTGTCCAAGGTTGGTGTTGGCATGCCACGCCCGACGTTGCCGACCATGTGTGTTATCCAAGGGCGGTGATGGCATATCACACCTGACGTTGCTGACCGTTTGTGCTGTCCACGGGCGTTGATGTCATGCCACGCCCGACGTCATTCGACCGTGTGTGCTGTCCAAGGGCGGTGATGTCATGCCACGCTTGACGTTGTCTGACCGTCTATGCTGTCCAAGGGCGGTGATGGCATGCCACGCCCGACGTCGTTTGATCGTAAGTGCTGTCCAAAGGCGTTGATGTCATACCACGCCCAACGTCGTTCGACCGTGTGTGCTTCCCAAAGGCGATGACGGCATGCCACGCCCGACATCATTCAACTGTGTGTGCTGTCTAAGGGCGGTGATCTCATACCACGCCCGACGTCGTCCGACCGTGGGTGCAGTCCAAGGGCGGTGATGTAGATCCACACCCGACATTTTTTGACCGTGTGTGCTGTCCAAAGGCGGTGATAGCATGTCACGCCCGACGTCGTTTGACAATAAGTGCTATTCAATGGCGTTGACGTCATGCCACGCCCAACGTCGTTCGACCGTGTTTGATTACTAAAGGCGGTGATGGCATGTAACGCCTGACGTCGTCCTACCATGTTTGCCGTCAAAGGGCTATGATGGCATGCCACGCGCGACGTCGTTCGACCGTTTATGCTGCCAAAAGGCGATGATGGCATGCCACGTCCAACGTCGTTCGACCGTCTGTGCTGTCAAAAGGCGGTGATGTTATGCAACACCCGACGTAGTTGGACCATGTGTACTGTCCAAGGACGGTGATGTCATGCCAAGCCCGACGACGTCCGACCGTGTGTGCTGTCCAGGGGCATTTATGTCATGCCAAGCCCGACGTTTCCGATCGTGTGTGCTGTCCAAGGGCGGTGATGTCATGCCATGCCTGACATTGCCAACCGTGTGTGCTGTCCAAGGGCGGTGATATCATGCCACGCCCGACGTCGTTCGACCGTGTGTGTTGTCCAAGGGCGGTGATGGCATGCCACGCCCGACGTTGCCGACCGTGTGTGCTGTCCTAGGGCGGTGATGTCATGGCACACCCGACGTTGCCGACCGTGTGTGCTGTCCAAGGGCGGTGATGTCATGACACGCCCAACGTTGTTCGACCATGTGTACTGTCCAAGGGAGGTGATGTCATGACACGCCGAACGTCGTTTGACCATGTGTCCTGCCCAACAGTGATGATGGCATGCCACACTCGATGTCGTTTTCTCGAGTGTGTTGTCCAAAGGCGGTGATGGCATGTCACACACGACGTTGTTCGACCGTGTGTGCTGTCCAAAGGCGGTGATGTCATGCCACGCGCAACATCGTTTGACAGTGTGTGCTGCCCATAGGCGGTGATGGATTGCCACGTCCGACGTCGTTCGACCGTGTGAGTTATCCAAAGGCGGTGATGTCATGCCACGCCCGAAGTAGTCCAACCGTATGTGTTGCCCAATGGTGGTGATGTCATGCCACGCCCGACATCATTCGACCGTGTGTGATGTCCAAGGGCGGTGATGTCAAGCCACGCCCGACGTCGTCCGACAGTGTGTGCAGTCCAAGGGAGGTTATGTCATGCCACAACCGATGTCGTTCAGCCGTGTGTGCTGCTCAACGGCGATGATATCATGTCACACCCGATGTCGTTTGACCGAGTGTGATGTATAAAGGCGTTGATGGCATGTCACGCCCGACGTCGTTCGATCGTGTGTGTTGTCCAAAGGCGGTGATGTCATGCCACGCCAACATCGTTCGACCTTGTGTGCTGCCCAAAGGAGGTGATATTATGCCACGCCCGACGTCGTCCGATCGTGTGTGCTATCCAAGGGCGGTGATGTCATGCCACGCCCGACGTTGTCTTACCGTCTATGCTGTCCAAGGGCAGTGATGGCATGCCACGCCCGACGTCGTTTGATCGTAAGTGCTGTCCAAAGGCGTTAATGTCATACCACACCCAATGTCGTTCGACCGTGTGTGCTTCCCAAAGGCGATGATGGCATGCCACACCCGACATCATTCGACGGTGTGTGCTGTCTAAGGGCGGTGATGTCATACCACGCCCGACGTCGTCCGACAGTGGGTGCAGTCCAAGGGCGGTGATGTAGATCCACACCTGACATTTTTTGACCGTGTGTGCTGTCCAAAGGCGGTGATAGCATGTCACGCCCGACGTCGTTTGACCATAAGTGCTATTCAATGGCGTTGACGTCATGCCACGCCCAACGTCGTTCGATCGTGTGTGATTACTAAAGGCGGTGATGGCATGTAACGCCTGACGTCGTCCGACCATGTTTGCCGTCAAAGGGCTATGATGGCATGCCACACGCGACGTCGTTCGACCATTTATACTGCCAAAAGGCGATGATGGCATGCCACGTCCAACGTCATTCGACCGTGTGTGCTGTCAAAAGGCGGTGATGTTATGCGAAACCCGACGTAGTTAGACCAAGTGTACTGTCCAAGGACGGTGATGTCATGCCAAGCCCGATGACGTCCGACCGTGTGTGCTGTCCAGGGGCATTTATGTCATGCCAAGCCCGACGTTGCCGATCGTGTGTGTTGTCCAAGGGCGGTGATGTCATGCCATGCCCGACATTGCCGACCGTGTGTGCTGTCCAAGGGCGGTGATATCATGCCACGCCCGACGTCGTCCGACCGTGTGTGTTGTCCAAGGGCGGTGATGGCATGCCACGCCCGATGTTGCCGACCGTGTGTGCTGTTCAAGGGCGGTGATGTCATGGCACACCCGACGTTGCCGACCGTGTGTGCTGTCCAAGGGCGGTGATGTCATGACATGCCCGACGTTGTTCGACCGTGTGTACTGTCCAAGGGAGGTGATGTCATGACACGCCGAACGTCGTTTGACCGTGTGTCCTGCCCAACAGTGATGATGGCATGCCACACTCGATGTCGTTTTACCGAGTGTGTTGTCCAAAGGCGGTGATGGCATGTCACACACGACGTTGTTCGACCGTGTGTTGTCCAAAGGCGGTGATGTCATGCCACGCGCAACATCGTTTGACGGTGTGTGCTGCCCATTGGCGTTGATGGATTGCCACGCCCGACGTCATTCGACCGTGTGAGCTGTCCAAAGGCGGTGATGTCATGCCATGCCCGAAGTAGTCCAACCGTATGTGTTGCCCAATGGTGGTGATGTCATGCCACGCCCGACATCATTCGACCGTGTGTGCTGTCCAAGGGCGGTGATGTCAAGCCTCGCCCGACGTCGTCCGACAAGGTGTGCAGTCAAAGAGAGGTTATGTCATGCCACAACCGATGTCGTTCAGCCGCGTGTGCTGCTCAACAGCGATGATATCATGTCACACCCGATGTCGTTTGACCGAGTGTGATGTATAAAGGCGGTGATGGCATGTCACGCCCGACGTCGTTCGATCGTGTGTGTTGTCCAAAGGAGGTGATGTCATGCCACGCCCAACATCGTTCGACCTTGTGTGCTGCCCAAAGGAGGTGATATTATGCCACGCCCGATGTCGTCCGACCGTGTGTGCTGTCCAAGGGCGGTGATGTCATGCCACGCCCGACGTTGTCTGACCGTCTATGCTGTCCAAGGGCAGTGATGGCATGCCACGCCCGACGTCGTTTGATCGTAAGTGCTGTCCAAAGGCGTTAATGTCATACCACGCCCAACGTCGTTCGACCGTGTGTGCTTCCCAAAGGCGATGATGGCATGCCACACCCGACATCATTCGACTGTGTGTGCTGTCTAAGGGCGGTGATGTCATACCACGCCCGACGTCGTCCGACAGTGGGTGCAGTCCAAGGGCGGTGATGTAGATCCACACCCGAAATTTTTCGACCGTGTGTGCTGATTAAAGGCGGTGATAGCATGTCACGCCCGACGTCGTTTGACCATAAGTGCTATTCAATGGCGTTGACGTCATGCCACGCCCAACGTCGTTCGACCGTGTGTGATTACTAAAGGCGGTGATGGCATGTAACGCCTGACGTCGTCCGACCATGTTTGCCGTCAAAGGGCTATGATGGCATGCCACACGCGACGTCGTTCGACCGTTTATACTGCCAAAAGGCGATGATGGCATGCCACGTCCAACGTCATTCGACCGTGTGTGCTGTCAAAAGGCGGTGATGTTATGCGACACCCGACGTAGTTAGACCAAGTGTACTGTCCAAGGACGGTGATGTCATGCAAAGCCCGACGACGTCCGACCGTGTGTGCTTTCCAGGGGCATTTATGTCATGCCAAGCCCGACGTTGCCGATCGTGTGTGTTGTCCAAGGGCGGTGATGTCATGCCATGCCCGACATTGCCGACCGTGTGTGCTGTCCAAGGGTGGTGATATCATGCCACGCCCGACGTCGTCCGACCGTGTGTGTTGTCCAAGGGCGGTGATGGCATGCCACGCCCGACGTTGCCGACCGTGTGTGCTGTCCAAGGGCGGTGATGTCATGGCACACCCGACGTTGCCGACCGTGTGTGATGTCCAAGGGCGGTGATGTCATGACATGCCCGACGTTGTTCGACCGTGTGTACTGTCCAAGGGAGGTGATGTCATGACACGCCGAACGTCGTTTGACCATGTGTCCTGCCCAACAGTGATGATGGCATGCCACACTCGATGTCGTTTTACCGAGTGTGTTGTCCAAAGGCGGTGATGGCATGTCACACACGACGTTGTTCGATCGTGTGTTGTCTAAAGGCGGTGATGTCATGCCACGCGCAACATCGTTTGACGGTGTGTTCTGCCCATTGGCGTTGATGGATTGCCACGCCCGACGTCATTCGACCGTGTGAGCTGTCCAAAGGCGGTGATGTCATGCCACGCCCGAAGTAGTCCAACCGTATGTGTTACCCAATGGTGGTGATGTCATGCCACGCCCGACATCATTCGACCGTGTGTGCTGTCCAAGGGCGGTGATGTCAAGCCTCGCCCAACGTCGTCCGACAAGGTGTGCAGTCGAAGGGAGGTTATGTCATGCCACAACCGATGTCGTTCAGCCGCCTGTGCTGCTCAACGGCGATGATATCATGTCACACCCGATGTCGTTAGACCGAGTGTGATGTATAAAGGCGGTGATGGCATGTCACGCCCGACGTCGTTCGATCGCATGTGTTGTCCAAAGGCGGTGATGTCATGCCACGCCGAACATCGTTCGACCTTGTGTGCTGTCCAAAGGAGGTGATATTATGCCATGCTCGATGTCGTCCGACCGTGTGTGCTGTCCAAGGGCGGTGATGCATGCCACACCTAAAATTGCCGACCGTGTGTGCTGTCCAAGGGAGGTGATGTCATGCCACGCCCGACGTTGTCGACTGTGTGTGCTATCCAAGGGCGGTGATGTCATTCCATGCCCGACGTTGTCCGATCGTGCGTGCATACGATGGGTGGTGATGTCATGCCATGCCCGATGTCCTTCGATCGTGTGTGCTGCCCAAGGGCGATGATATCATGCCACACCCGACGTCGTTCGATCGAGTGTGCTGTCCAAAGGCGGTGATGTCGTGCCACTTGCAACGTCGTTTGACTTTGAGTGGTGCCCAAAGGCAATGATGGAATGCCACGCCCGACGTCGTTCGACCGTGCGTGCAATCTAAGGGTGGTGATGTAAAGCCACACCCGACGTCATTCGACGTGTGTGCTGTCCAAAGGCGGTGATGGCATGTCACGCCTGACGTCATTCGACCGTGTTTGCCGTCCAAGGGCCATTATGGCATGCCACACCCGATGTCGTTCGACCGTGTGTGCTGCCCAAAGCGATGATGGCATGCCAAGCGAAACGTCGTTAGACTGTGTATGTTGTCCAAAGGCGGTGATGTTATGCCAATCCCGACGTTGTCCGACCGTGTGTACTTTACAAGGGCGGTGATGTCATGCCTCGCTCGACGTTGTCCGACCGTCTGTGCTGTATAAGGGCGGTGATGGCATGCCACGCCCGACGTTAACGTCCGTCTGTGCTGTCCCAGGGAGATGATGTCATGCCACGCCCGACGTTGCCGACCGTGTGTGCTGTCCAAGGGGGGTGATGTCATTCCAAGCCCGACGTCGTTCGACTATGTGTGCAGTCCAAGGGAGGTGATGTCATGCCATGCTCGATGTCATTCGACAGTGTGCTGCCCAACGGCGATGATATCATGCCACACCCGACGTCGTTCAACCGAGTGTGCTGTCCAAAGGCGGTGATGTCATGCCACACCCGACATTGCCGACCGTGTGTGCTGTCCAAGGGCGGTGATGACATGCTACGCCTGACATTGCCGATCGTGTGTGCTGTCGAACGGCGGTGATGTCATGCCACGCACGACGTCGTCCAACCGTGCGTGCAGTCCAAGGAGGGTAATGTCATGCCATGCCGGATGTCGTTGAACTGTGTGTGCTTTCCAAAGGCGGTGATGGCATGTCCCCCCCGATGTCATTCGATCGTGTTTGCTGTCCATGGGCTATGATGTCATGCCACACCCGACGTCGTTTGACCGGGTGTGCTGCCCAAAGGCGATGATGTAATGCCACGCCCGACGTAGTCCGATCGTGTGTGCTGCCTAAAGGCGATGATGGCATGCCACGCTCGACGTTGTTCGACCGTGTGTGGTGTCCAAAGGCGGTAATGTCATTCCATGCCCGACGTAGTCCGACCGTGTGTGTTGTCCAAATGTTGTGATGGCACGGCACGCCCGACGTCGTTCGACCGTGTGTGCTGACTAAAGGCGGTGATGTCATGCCACGCCCGATGTCGTTCAACCGTTTGTGCTGTCCAAAGGCGGTGATGTCATGCCATGCCCGACGTAGTCCGACTGTGTAAGTTGTCCAAAGGCGGTGATGTCATGCCACGCCCGACGTTGCCGACCATCTGTGCTGTCGAAGGGCGGTGATGTCATGCCACGCCCGACGTCATTCGACTGTGTGTGCTGTCCAAGGGCGGTGATAACATGCCACGCCCAACGTCGTTCGACAGTGTGTGTTGTCCAAGGGCGGTGATAACATGCCATGCCCTAGGTCGTTTGACCGTGTGTGCAGTCCATGGGAGGTGATGTCATGCCACGCTAGATGTCGTTCGACCGTGTGCTTCCCAACGGCGATGATATCATGCCACACCCGACGTCGTTCGACTGAGTGTGTTGTCCAAAGGCGGTGATGTCATGCCACACCCGATAATGCCGATCGTGTGTGCTGTCCAAGGGCGGTGATGACATGCCACGCTTGACGTTGCCGACCGTGTGTGCTGTCCAACGGCGGTTATGTCATGCCACGCCCGACGTAGTCCAACCGTGCGTGCAGTCCAAGGAGGGTGATGTCATGCCAAACCGGATGTTGTTGGACTGTATGTGCTTTCCAAAGGCGGTGATGGCATGTCACGCCCAACGTCGTTCGATCGTGTTTGCCGTTCATGGCTATGATGTCATGCCACGCCTAATGTCGTTCGACCGTGTGTGCTGCCCAAAGGCGATGATGTCATGCCACGCCCGACGTAGTCCGACCGTGTGTGCTGCCCAAAGGCGATGATGGCATGCCACGCTCGACGTTGCTCGACCGTGTGTGGTGTCCAAAGGTGGCGATGCCAATTCACGCACGACGTTGTTTGAACGTGTGTGCTTTCCAAAGACGGTGATGGAATGTCATGCCCGACGTCGTTCGACCGTGTGTGCTGCCTTAAGTTAATGATGGCATGCCACGACCGACGTCGTTCGATCATGTGTGCTACCCAAGGGCGTTGATGTCATGCCACTCCCGACGTCATCCGACCGTATGTACTGTCCAAGGGCGGTGATGTCGTGCCACGCCCGACGTTGTTTGACCGTGTGTGCTGTCAAAGGGCAGTGATGTCATGCAACTCCCGACGTCGTCAGACCTTGCGTGCTATCCAATGGTGGTGATGTCATGTCATGCCTGACATCGTCAGACCGTGTGTGTTGTCCAAGGGCGGTAATGTCATGCCACAGCCGATGTTGCCGACCGTGTGTGCTGTCCAAGGGCGCTGATGTAATGCCACGCCCGACGTTGTTGACCGTCTGAGCTGTCCAAGGGCGGTGATGTCATGCCACGCTTGTCATTACCGACCGTGTGTGCTGTCCAAGGGCGGTGATGTCATGCCACGCCCGACGTTATCGACCGTGTGTGCTGTCCAAGGACGGTGATGTCATTACACGCTCGACAATACCGACCGTGTGTGTTGTCCAAAGGCGGTGATGTCATGCCACGCTTGACGTTGCCGACCGTGTGTGCTGTCATAGGGCGGTGATGTCATGCCACGCCTGACGTTGCCGACCGTATGTGTTGTCCAAGGGCGGTGATGTTATGCTAGGCCAACATTACCGACTGTGTGTGCTGTCCAAGGGCAGTAATGTCATGCCACACTAGACGTTGCCGTCCGTGTGTGTTGTCCAAGGGCGGTGATGTCATTCCACGCCCGATATTACCAACCGTGTGTGCTATCCATGGGCGGTGATGTCATGCAACCCCCGACGTTGGCAACCGTGTGTGCTGTCCAAGGGGGATGATGTCATGCCACGCCCAACGTCGTCCAACTGTGCGTGTATTCCAAGGGTGGTGATGTCATGCCACACCCGACGTTGCCGACCGTGTGTGCTGTCCAAGGGCGGTGATATCATGCCACGCCTGACGTCGTCCGATCGTGTGTGTTGTCCAAGGGTGGTGATGGCATGCCACGCCCGACGTTGCCGACCGTGTGTGCTGTCCAAGGGCGGTGATGTCATGGCACACCCGACGTTGCCGACCGTGTATGCTGTCCAAGGGCGGTGATGTCATGACACGCCCGACGTTGTTTGACCGTGTGTACTGTCCAAGGGAGGTGATGTCATGACACGCAGAACGTCGTTCGACCGTGTGTCCAACCCAACAGTGATGATGGCAGGCCACACTCGATGTCGTTTTACCGAGTGTGTTGTCCAAAGGCGGTGATGGCATGTCATACACGACGTTGTTCGACCGTGTGTGCTGTCCAAAGGCGGTGATGTCATGCCACGCGCAACATCGTTTGACGGTGTGTGCTGCCCATTGGCGGTGATAGATTGCCACGCCTGACGTCGTTCGACCATGTGAGCTGTCCAAAGGCGGTGATGTCATGCCACGCCCGAAGTAGTCCAACCGTATGTGTTGCCCAATGGCGGTGATGTCATGCCACGCCCAACATCATTCGACCGTGTGTGCTGTCTAAGGGCGGTGATGTCAAGCCACGCCCGACGTTGTGCGAAAGTGTGTGCAGTCCAAGGGAGGTTATGTCATGCCACGCCCGATGTCGTTCAGCCGTGTGTGCTGCCCAACGGCGATGGTATCATGTCACACCCGATGTCGTTCGACCGAGTATGATGTATAAAGGCGGTGATGGCATGTCACGCCCGACGACGTTCGATTGTGTGTGTTGTCCAAAGGCGGTGATGTCATGCCACGCCCAACATCGTTCGACCTTGTGTGCTGTCCAAAGGAGGTGATATTATGCCACGCTCGACGTCGTCCGACCGTGTGTGCTGTCCAAGGGCGGTGATGCATGCCACGCCTAACATTGCTGACCGCGTGTTCTGTCCAAGGGAGGTGATGTCATGCCACGCCCGACGTTGTCGACTGTGCGTGTTGTCCAAGGGCGGTGATGTCATTCCATGCCCGACGTTGTCCGACCGT
Organism: Solanum lycopersicum; assembly: GCF_036512215.1. NCBI lineage: Eukaryota > Viridiplantae > Streptophyta > Magnoliopsida > Solanales > Solanaceae > Solanum > Solanum lycopersicum. The sequence continues at coordinate 11,815,445 of NC_090807.1, forward strand.
GCGTGCATTCGAAGGGTGGTGATGTCATTCCATGCCCGATGTCCTTCGACCGTGTGTGCTGCTCAAGGGCGATGATATCATGCCACACCCGACGTCATTCGACCGAGTGTGTTGTCCAAAGGCGGTGATGTCGTGCCACTTGGAACGTCGTTTGACTGTGAGTGCTGCCAAAAGGCAATGATGGAATGCCACTCCCGACGTCGTTCGACCGTGCGTGCAGTCCAAGGGCTGTGATGTAAAGCCACACCCGACGTCATTCGAACGTGTGTGCTGTCCAAAGGCAGTGATGGCATGTCACGCCTGACGTCGTTCGACCGTGTTTGCCGTCCAAGGGCTATTATGGCATGCCACACCCGATATCGCTCGACCGTGTGTGCTGCCCAAAGCGATGATGGCATGCCATGCGAAACGTCGTTCGACTGTGTGTTTTGTCCAAAGGCGGTGATGTTATGCCAATCCCGACGTTGTCCGATCGTGTGTACTTTAAAAGGGCGGTGATGTCATGCCACGCCCGTCGTTGTCCGACCGTATGTGTTGTATAAGGGCGGTGATGGCATGCCACGCCCGACGTTGCCATCCGTCTGTGCTGTCCAAGGGAGATGATGTCATTCCACGCCCGACGTTGCTGACCGTGTGTGCTGTCCTAGGGGGGTGATGTCATTCCAAGCCCGACGTCGTTTGATCGTGCGTGCAGTCCAAAGGCGGTGATGTCATGCCACGCCCGATCTCGTTCGACCGTGTGCTGCCCAACGGCGATGATATCATGCCACACCCGACGTCGTTCAACCGAGTGTGTTGTCCAAAGGCGGTGATGTCATGCCACACCCGACATTGCCGACCGTGTGTGCTATCTAAGGGCGGTGATGACATGCCACGCCTGACGTTGCCGACCGTGTGTGCTGTCCAACAGTGGTGATGTCATGCCACACCCGACGTCGTCCAACCGTGCGTGCAGTCCAAGGAGGGTGATGTCATGCCACGCCGGATGTCGTTGGACTGTGTGTGCTTTCCAAAGACGGTGATGGCATGTCACGGCCGACGTCGTTCGATCGTGTTTGCCGTCCATGGGCTATGATGTCATGCCACACCCGACGTCGTTCGACCGTGTGTGCTGCCCAAAGGCGATGATGTCATGCCACGCCCGACGTAGTCCGATCGTTTGTGCTGCCCAAAGGCGATGATGGCATGCCACGCTCGACGTCGTTCGACCGTGTGTGCTGTCCAAAGGTGGTGATATCATGCCACGCCCGATGTCGTTCGACCGTGTGTGCTGTCCAAAGGCGGTGATGTAATGCCACACCCGACATAGTCCGACCGTGTGTGCTGTCCAAAGGTGGTGATGTCATGCCACGCCCGACGTTGCCGACCATCTATGCTGTCGAAGGGCGATGATGTCATGCCACGCCCGACGTCATTCGATAGTGTGTGCTGTCCAAGGGCGGTGGTAACATGCCACGCCCAACGTCGTTCGACCGTGTGTGCAGTCCAAGGGAGGTGATGTCATGCCACGCTCGATGTCGTTCGACCGTGTGCTGCCCAAAGGCGATGATATCATGCCACACCCGACGTCGTTCGACCGAGTGTGTTGTCAAAAGGCGGTGATGTCATGCCACACCCGACATTGCCGACCGTGTGTGCTGTCCAAGGGCGGTGATGACATGCCACGCCTGACGTTGCCGACCATGTGTGCTGTCCAACGGTGGTTACGTCATGCTACGCCCGACGTCGTCCAACCGTGCGTGCAGTCCAAGGAGGGTGATTTCATGCAAAACCGGATGTCGTTGGACTGTATGTGCTTTCCAAAGGCGGTGATGGCATGTAACGCCCGACGTTGTTCGATCGTGTTTGGCGTCCATGGGCTATGATGTCATGCCACGCCTGACGTCGTTCGACCGTGTGTGGTGTCCAAAGGCGGTGATGTCAATTCACGCCCGACGTTGTTTGAACGTTTGTGATTTCCAAAGACGGTGATGGAATGTCATGCCCGACATCGTTCGACCGTGTGTGCTGCCTTAAGTTAATGATGGCATTCCACGCCCGACGTCGTTCGATCGTGTGTGCTGCCCAAGGGCGGTGATGTCGTTCCACGCCCGACGTTGTTTAACCGTGTGTGCTGTCAAAGGTCAGTGATGTCATGCAACTCCCGACGTTGTCAGACTGTGCGTGCAATCCAAGGGTGGTGATGTCATGTCATGCTTGACGTCGTTAGACCGTGTGTGTTGTCCAAGGGCGGTAAAGTCATGCCACAGCCGATCATGCCGACCGTGTGTGCTTTCCAAAGGCGCTGATGTCATGCCATGCCCGACGTTGTTGACCGTGTGTGCTGTCCAAGGGAGGTGATGTCATGCCACGCCTGTCATTATCGACCGTGTGTGCTGTCCAAGGGCGGTGATGTCATGCCACGCCCGACGTTACCGACCGTGTGTGCTGTCCAAGGACGGTGATGTCATTACACCCCCGACATTACCGACCGTGTGTGTTGTCCAAAAGCGGTGATGTCATGCCACGCCCGACGTTGCCGACCGTGTGTGTTGTCATAGGGCGGTGATATCATGCCACGCCCGACGTTGCCGACCGTGTGTATTATCCAAGGGCGGTGATGTCATGCCAGGCCAACATTACCGACTGTGTGTGCTGTCCAAGGGCAGTAATGTCATGCCACACCCGATGTTGCCGTCCGTGCGAGTTGTCCAAGGGCGGCGATGTCATTCCACGCCCGACATTACCGACCGTGTGTGCTATGCATGGGCGGTGATGTCATGCAACACCCAACGTTGCCAACCGTGTGTGCTGTCCAAGCTGGATGATGTCATGCCATGCCCGACGTCGTCCAACCGTGCGTGTATTCCAAGGGTGGTGATGTAAAGCCACGCCCAACGTCGTTTGACAGTCTGTGCTTTCAAAAGACGGTGATGGCATGTCACGCCTGACGTTGTTCTACCGTGTTTGCCGTCCAAGGGCTATGATGGCATGCCACACCCGACGTCGTTGCACCGTGTGTGCTTCCCAAAGGCGATGATGGCATGCCAAGCCATACGTCATTCTACTGTGTGTGCTATCCAAAGGCGGTGATGTTATGCCACGCCTGACGTAGTCCGACCGTGGTTGCTGCCCAAGGGCGGTTATGTCATGCCACTCCCGATGTGGTCCGACCGTGTGTACTGTCCAAGGGCGGTAATGTCATGCCACGCCCGACGTTGCCGTCCGTGTGTGCTGTCCAAGGGCAGTGATGTCATGCCACTCCCGACGTCGTCCGACCGTGCGTGCAGTCCAAGGGTGGTGATGTCATGCCACGCCCAACGTCGTCCGACCATGCGTGCTTTACAAGAGAGGTAATGCCATGCCACGACCGACATTGCCGACCGTGTTTGCAGTCCAAGGGTGGTGATTTCATGCCACGCCTGACGTCGTCCGACCGTGCGTGAAGTCCTAGGGAGGTGATATCATGCCACGCCCAACATCGTTCGTCCGTGTTTGCTGCCCAACGACAATGATGGCATCCCAAACCCGACGTCATTCGACCGAGTGTGTTGTCTAAAGGTGGTGATGGCATGTCACCCTCGACGTCGTTCGATCGTGTGTGCTTTCCAAACGCGGTGATGTCATGCCACGCCCGACGTAGTCCAACCGTGTGTGCTGTCCTAGGGCGGTGATGTCATGTGACGCCCGACACGAATGTGTGTGCTGTACAAAGGTGGGGATGGCATGTCACACGCGGCGCTATTCGACCGTGTGTGTTGTCCAAGGGCAGTTATGGCATATCACGCCCGACGTTGCCGACCGTGTGTGCTGTCCAAACGCGGTGATGTCATGCCACGCCCGACGTCGTCCGACCGTGCGAGCAGTCCGAGGGCGATGATGTCATGCCACGCCCGACGTCGTTCGACCGTGTGTGTTGTCCAAGGGCGGTGATGTCATGCCATGCCCGACGTTGTTTGACCGTTTGTGCAGCCCAAATGCGATGATGGCATGCAACGCCCGACATCGTCCGACCGTGCGTGCAGTCCAAGGGCGGTGATGTCATTCCATGCCAGACGTCGTTCGACCGTGTGTGTTGTACCAGGGTAGTGATGTAATTCCACACCCGACGTAGTCCGACCGTGTGTGTTGTCCAAAGGCGGTGATGACATGTCAAGGCCGACGTCGTTCGACCGTGTGTGTTGTCCAAGGGCAGTGATGGCATATTACGCCCGACGTTGTCGACCGTGTGTACTCTCTAAGGGCGGTGATGGCATGTCACGTGCAACGTCGTTCGACCATGCGTGCAGTCCAAGGGTAGTGATGACATGCCACGCCCGACGTGGATCGACCGTATGTGCTGTCCAAGGGAGGTGATGTCATGCCACGTCCGACGTCGTCCGACCCTACGTGCTGTCCAAGGGCAGTGATGGCATGCCACGCCTAATGTTGTCGACCTTGTGTGCTGTCCAAGGGCGGCGATGTCATGCCACGCCCGACGTTACCGTCCGTGTGTGCTGTTCGAGGGCGGTGATGTCATGCCCCGCCCGAGGTCGTCCGACCGTGCGTGTAGTTCAAGGACGGTGATATCATGCCACGCCCTACGACGTCGTTCGACCGTGTGTGCTTTCCAAGGGCGGTGATGTCATGATACGCCCGACGTTGCCGACAGTGTGTGCTGTCCAAGCGCGGTGATGTCATGCCACGCCCGACGCTCCTGATCGTGTGTGCTGTCCAGCGACGGTGATCTCATGCCACGCCCGACGTCGTCCAACCGTGCGTGAAGTCCAAGGAGGGTGATGTCATTCCATGCCCGACGTTGTTCGACCGTGTGTGCTGTCCAAAGGCGGTGATGTCATGTCAGGCCCGACGTCGTTCGACCGTGTGTGCTGTCCAAAGGCGGTGATGTCATGCCACGCCCGAAGTAGTCCGACCGTGTGTGCTGTCCAAAGGCGGTGATGTCATGCCACGCCTGACGTTGCCGACCATCTACGCTGTCCAAGGGCGGTGATGTCATATGCCACACCCGACGTCCTCCAACCGTGCGTGTAGTCCAAGGGTGGTGATTTAAATCCACGCCCGACGTTGTTTGAACATGTGTGCTTTCCAAAGGCGGTGATGAAATGTCATGCCCAATGTCGTTCAATTGTGTGTGCTGCCCAAGGGCGGTGATGTCATGCCTCTCCCGACGTAGTCCGACCGTGTGTACTGTCCAAGGGCGGTTATGTCGTGCCACGCCCGACGTAGTCCGACCGTGTGTACTGTCCAAGGGCGGTTACGTCGTGCCACGCTCGACGTCGTCAGACCGTGCGTGCAATCCAAGGGTGGTGATGTCATGTCATGCCCGACATCGTCCGACTGTGTGTGCGGTCCAAGGGCAGTGATGGCATGCCACGCCCGATGTTTCCGACCGTGTGTGATGACCAAGGGCGGCGATGTCATGCCTTGCCCGACGTTGCCGAACATGTGTGTTGTCCAAGGGCGGTGATGTCATGCCATGCGCGACGTCTTCCGACCATGCGTGCAGTCCAAGGGAGGTGATGACATGCCACACCTGACGTCGTTCGACCGTGTGTGCTACCCAACAGAGATGATGGCATGCCACACCCGATGTCGTTTTACTGAGTGTGATGTCCAAAGGCGGTGATGGCATGTTACACCCGACGTTAATTGATCGTGTGTGCTCTCCAAAGGCGGTGATGTCATGCCACGCCAACGTCGTTTGACTGTGTTTGCTGCCCATAGGCGATGATGGAATGCCACGCCTGACGTCGTTCAACCGTGTGTGCTGTCCAAAGGCGGTGATGTCATGCCACGCCCGACATCATTCAACCGTGTGTGCTTTCCAAAGGTGGTGATCTCATGCCACAACCGACGTTGTTTGACTGTTTGTGCAGCCCAAAGGCGATGATGGAATGCCACGTCCGACATCGTCCGACCGTGTGTCCAGTCCAAGGGCGGTGATGTCATGCCACGCCAGACGTCGTTCGACCGTGTGTGCAGTACAAGGGCAGTGATATCATTCCATGCCCGACGTAGTCCGACCGTGTGTGCTGTCCAAAAGCGGTAATGACATGTCAAGCCCGACGTCGTTCGACCGTGTGTGTTGTCCAAGGGCAGTGATGGTATATCACGCCCGACGTTGCCGACCGTGTGTACTGTCCAAGGGCGGTGACGTCATGCGACGCCCAACGTCGTTCGAACGTGTGTGCTGTCCAAGGGCGGTGATGTTATGCCACGCCCGACGTCATTTGACCGTTTGTGCTGCCCAAAGACGATGATGGCATGCCACGCCCGACATCGTCCGACCATGCGTGCGGTCCAAGGGCGGTGATGTCTGTGCTGTCCAAGGGCGGTGACGTCATGCCACGCCCGACATCATTTGACCATTTGTGCCGCCCAAAGACGTTGATGGTATGCCACGCCCGACATCGTCCAACCGTGCGTGCAGTCCAACGGTCGTGATGTCATGCCACGCCCGGCGTCGTTCGACCGTATGTGCAGTCCAAGGGCGGTGATGTCATGCCACGCACGACTTCGCCGACCGTGTGTGTTGTTCAAGGGCGGTGGTGTAATGCCACGCCCGACGTCGTCCTACAGTGCTTGCAGTCCAAGGGCGGTGATGTCAAGCCACGCCCGACATCGTTCGACATTGTTTGCCATCTAAGGGCTATAATGGAATGCCACGCCCGATGTCGTTAGATTGTGTGTGCTGCTCAAAGGTGATGATGGCATGCCACTCCCGACGTCATTCGACCGTGTGTGCTGTCTCAAGGCGGAGATGTTATGCCAAGCCCGATGAAGTCTGACCATGTGTGTTGCCCAAGGGCGGTTATGTCATGCCACTCCCAACGTCGCTCGACAGTGTGTACTGTCTAAGGGCGGTGATGTCATGCCATGCCTGACGTTGCCGACCGTGTGTGCTGTGTTATGGTAGTGATGTCATGCCACGCTCGATGTTGCCGACCGTGTGTGCTGTCCAAGGGCGGTGATGTCATGCCACGCCCGACGTCATCCGACCGTGCATTCAGTCCAAGGGCCTTGATGTCATGCCACGCCCGACGTCCTTCGACCGTGTGTGCTGTCCATAGGCAGTGATGTCATGCCACGCCCGACGTTGCCGACCGTGTGTGCTATCCAAGGGCAGTGATGTCACGCTACGCCCAACGTTTCCAATCGTGTGTGCTCTCCAAGGGCAGTGATATCATTCCACGCCCGACGTCGTCCGACCGTTCTTGCAGTCCAAGGGCGGTGATGTCATGCCATGCCCGACGTCATTTGACCGTGTGTGCTATCCAAAGGCGGTGATGTCATGCAACGCCCGACGTCGTCCGACTGTATGTACTGTTCTAGGGCGGTGATGTCATGCCACGCCCGACGTTGCTGACGTTGTGTGCTGTCCAAGGGCGGGGATGTCATGCCACGCCTGACGTCGTCCGACTGTGTGTGTTGTCCAAGAGCGGTGATGTCATGCCACGCCGGACATTGCCGACCGTGTGTGCGGTCCAAGGGCGGTGATGTCATGCTACGCCCGACGTCATTCGACCGAGTGTGTTTTTCAAGGGCGGTGATGGCATGCCACGCCTGACGTCGTCCGACCATGTGTGCTGCCCAAAGGCGATGATGGAATGCCATGCCCGATGTCGTTCTACCGTGTGTGCTGTCCAAAGGCGGTGATTTCACGCCATGCCTGACGTTGCCGACCGAGTGTACTGTCCTAGGGCGTTGATGTTATGCCACGCCCGACGTCGTCCGACCATGCGTGCATTCCAAGGGAGGTGATATCATGCCACGCCCGACGTCGTTCGATCGTGTGTGCTGCCAAACCAAGATGATGACATGCCACACCAAACGTCGTTCGACCGAGTGTGCTGCCCAAAGGCGGTGATGGCATGTAACGCTCGACGTCGTTAAACCATGCGTGCAGTCCAAGGGTGGTGATATCATGCCACGCCCGACGTCAATCGACCGTGTTTGCTGTCCAAGGGAGGTGATGTCATGCCACGTCCAACGTCGTCCGACCGTGTGCTCTGTCCAAGGGCGGTGATGGCATGCTACGCCCGATGTTTTCGTCAGTGTGATGTCCGAGGGCGGTGATGTCATGCCACGCCCGACGTCGTCTGACCGTGCGTGTAGTCCAAGGACGGTGATGTCATGCCACGCCCTACGTTGTTTGACCGTGTTTGCTGTGCAAGGGCGGTGATGTCATGCCACGCTCTACATTGTCTGACCGTGCGTGCTGTCCAAGGGTGGTGATGTCATGCCATGCCTGACATCGTTCGACCATGTGTGCTGCCCAACGGCGATGATGGCATGTTACACCTGACGTCGTTCGACGGAATGTGCTGTCAAAAGGCGGTGATGACATGTCACGCCCAACATCGTTCTAACGTGAGTGGTGCCCAAAGGCGATGATGGCATGCCACGTCCGACGTCGTTCGACCGTGTGTGCTGTCCAAGAGCAATGATGTCATGCCAAGCCCGACGTAGTCTGACCATGTGTGCTGCCCAAAGGCGGTGATGTCATGCCACGCCTGACGTTGCCGACCGTGTGTGCTGTCCAAGGGCAGTGATGTCATGACACGCCCAATGTTACCAACCGTGTGTGCTGTCCAAGGGCAGTGATGTCATTCCACGCCCGACGTCGTCCGACCGTACGTGCAGTCCAAGGGCGGTAATGTCATGCCACGCCCGACGTCGTCCGATCGTGTGTGCTGTCCAAGGGCAGGGATGTCATGCAACGCCCGACGTCGTCCGACTGTGTGTGCTGACCAAGAGCAATGATGTCATGCCACGCCCGACGTTGCCGACCATGTGTGCGGTCCAAGGGTGGTGATGTCATGCCACACCTGATGTCGTCCGACTGTGTGTGCGGTCCAAGGGCGGTGATGTCATGCCACGCCCGATGTTGCCGACCGAGTGTGCTGTCCAAGGGCGGTGATGTTATGCCAGGCCCGACGTCGTTCCACCATGCGTGTATTCCAAGGGAGGTGATATCATGCCACGCCCGACGTCGTTCAATCGTGTGTGCTGCCCAACCGCAATGATGACATGTCACGCCCGACGTCGTTCGACCGTGTGTGCAGTCCAAGGGCGGTGATGTCATTTCACGCCCGACGTCGTTAAACCGTGCATGCAGTCCAAGGGAAGTGATGTCATGCCACGCCCGACATCGATCGACCATGTGTGCTGTCCAAGGGAGGTGATGTCATCCCACGTCCGACGTCGTCCGACTGTGTGCTGTCCAAGGCCGGTGATGGCATGCCACTCCTAACGTTGTCGAGCTTGTGTGCTGTCCAAGGGCGGTGATGTCATGCCACGCCCGACGTTACCGTCCGTGTGTGCTATCCGAGGGCGGTAATGTCATGCCACGCCCGATGTCGTTTGACCGTGCATGTAGTCCAAGGACGGTGATGTCATGCCACGCCCTACGTCGTTCGACCGTGTGTGCTGTCCATGGGCAGTGATGTCATGCCACGCCCTACGTCGTCTGACCGTGCGTGCAGTCCTAGGGTGTTGATGTCATGCCACGCCTGACATCGTTCGGCGATGTGTACTACCCAACGGCGATGATGGCATGCCACACCTTACGTCGTTCGACGGAATGTGCTGTTAAAAGGCGGTGATGGCATGTCACGCTCGACGTTGTTCGACCGTGTGTGATGTCCAAAGGCGGTGATGTTATTCCACGCCCAACATCGTTCGACCGTGTGTGCTGTCCAAAGGCGGTGATGTCATGCCACGCCCGACGTCGTTCGACCGTGTGTGCTGTCCAAGAGCAATGATGTCATGCCACGCCCGACGTAGTCCGACCATGTGTGCTGCCCAAAGGCGGTGATGTCATGCCACGCCCGACGTTTTAGACCGTGTGTGCTGTCCAAGGGCGGTGATGTCATTCCACGCCCGACGTCGTTCGACCGTGTGTGCTGTCCAAGGGCGGGGATGTCATGCCACGCCCAACGTCATCCGACTGTGTCTGTTGTCCAAGAGCAATGATGTCATGCCACGCCCGATGTTGCCGACCATGTGTGCGGTCCAAGGGCGGTGAAGTCATGCCACACCTGATGTCGTCCGACTGTGCATGCGGTCCAAGGGCGGTGATGTCATACCACGCCCGACGTCATTCGACCGAGTGTGTTTTTCAAGAGTGGTGATGGCATGCAATGCCTGACGTCGTCCGACCGTGCGTGCAGTGCAAGGGCGGTGATGGCATGTCATGCCCAACTTCGTTCGACCGTGTGTGCTGTCCAAAGGCGGTGATGTCATGTCACGCCCAACGTCGTTTGACCGTGTGTGCTGCCCAAAGGAGATGATGGAATGCCATGCCCGATGTCGTTCGACCGTGTGTGGTGTCCCAAGGCTGTGATTTCATGCCACGCCTGATATTACCGACCGAGTATGCTGTCCAAGGGCGGTGATGTTATGCCACGCCCGACGTCGTCCGACCATGCGTGCATTCCAAGGGAGGTGATATTATGCCACGCCCTACGTCGTTCGATCGTGTGTGCTGCCCAACCGCAATGATGACATGCCACACAAAAAGTCGTTCGACCGAGTGTGCTGTCCAGAGGAGGTGATGGCATGTCACGCCCGACGTCGTTCGACTGTGCGTGCAGTATAAGGGCGGTGATGTCATTTCACGCCCGACGTCGATCGACCGTGCGTGCTTTCCAAGAGAGGTGATGTCATCCCACGTCCGACGTCGTCCGACCGTGTGTGTTGTCCAAGGGCGGTGATGGCATGCCACGCCTAATGTTGTCGACCTTGTGTGCTGTCCAAAGGCGGTGATGTCATGCCACGCCCGACGTTGCCGTGCGTGTGTGCTGTTAGAGGATGGTGATGTCATGCCACGCCCGAGGTCGTCCGACCGTGTGTGTAGTCCAAGGACGGTGATGTCATGCCACGCCCGACGTCGTTCGACCTTGTGTGCTGTCCAAGGGTGGTTATGTCATGCCACGCCCGACGTTGCCGACCGTGTGTGCTGAATGGCGATGATGGCATGCCACACATGATGTCGTTTTAGTGAGTGTGTTGTCCCAAGGTAGTGATGGCATGTAACACCCGACGTTAATTGACCATGTGTGCTATCCAAAGGCGGTGATGTCATGCCACTCCCAACGTCGTTTGACCGTGTTTGCTGCCCATAGGCAATGATGGAATGCCACGGATGACGTTGTTCAATCGTGTGTGCTGTCCAAAGGAGGTGATGTCATGCCATTCCCGACATCGTTCGACCGTGTGTGCTTTCCAACGGCAGTGATGTCATGCCACAGCCGACGTTTCCGACCGTGTGTGCTGTCTAAGGGTGGTGATGTCATGCCACGCCCGATGTTGCCAACCGTGTGTGCTGTCCAAGGGCGGTGATGTAATGCCACGCCCTTCATATCCGACCGTGTGTGCTGTCCAAAGGTGGTGATGTCATGCCACGCACGACGTTGCCAATCGTGTGTGTTGTCCAAGGGCAATGATGTCATGCCACGCCTGACATTACCGACCGTGTGTGTTGTCCAAGGGCGGTGATGTCATTCCACGCCCGACGTTGCCGACCGTGTGTGTTGTCCAAGGGCGGTGATGTCATGCCACGCCCAACATTACCGACTGTGTGTGCTGTCCAAGGGCAGTGATGTCATGCTACACCCGATGTTACCGTCCGTGTGTATTGTCCAAGGGCGGTGATGTCATTCCACGCCCGACATTACCGACCATGTGTGCTGTCCATGGGCGGTGATGTCGTGCAACGCCTGATGTTGCCAACCGTGTGTGCTGTCCAAGGGGGATGATGTCAAACCACGCCCGACGTTGTCCAATCGTGCGTGTATTCCAAGGGTGGTGATGTCAAGCCACGCCCAACGTCGTTCGACCGTGTTTGCCGTCCAAGGGCTATGATGGCATGCCACGCCCGACGTCCTTTCACCGTGTGTGCTTCCCAAAGGTGATGATGGCATGCCAAGCCATACGTCATTCTACTATGTGTTCTGTCCAAAGGCGGTGATGTTATTCCACGCTAGACGTAGTCCGACCGTGTTTGCTGCCCAAGGGCGGTTATGTCATGTCACTCTCGATGTGGTCCGACCGTGTGTACTATTTAAGGGCGGTGATGTCATGCCACGCCCGACGTTGCCGTCCGTGTGTGCTGTCCAAGGGCAGTGATGTAATGCCACTCCCGACGTCGTCCGACCGTGTGTGCTTTCCAAGGGAGGTTATGTCATGCCACGACCGACGTTGCCGACCGTGTTTGTAGTCCAAGGGTGGTGATTTCATGCCACGCCGGACTTCGTCCAACCGTGCTTGAAGTCCTAGGGAGGTGATGTCATGCCACGCCCGACGTCGTTCATCCGTGTTTGCTGCCCAACAGCGATGATTACATGCGAAACCCGACGTCGTTCGACCGAGTGTGTTGTCCAAAGGTGGTGATGGCATGTCATGCTCGACATCGTTCGATCGTGTGTGCTGTCCAAATGCGGTGATGTCATGCCACGCGCGACGTAGTCCGACCGTGTATGCTGTCCAAGGGCGGTGATGTCATGTGACGCCCGACATTACCGATCGTGTGTGCTGTCCAAAGGCGGTGATGGCATGTTACGCCCGACGTCATTCGCTCGTGTGTGTTGTCCAAGGGCAGTGATTGCATATCACGCACAACGTTGCCGACCGTGTGTGCTGTTTAAACGCGGTGATGTCATGCCACGCCCAACGTCGTCCGACCGTGCGAGCAGTCCAAGGGTGATGATGTCATGCCTCGCCCGATGTCGTTCGACCGTGTGTGCTGTCCAAGGGCGGTGTTGTCATGCCATGCCCGACGTTGTTTGACCGTTTGTGCAGCCCAAAGGCGATGATGGCATGCCACGCCCGACATCGTCCGACCGTGCGTGCAGTCCAAGGGTGGTGATGTCATGCCACGCCAGACGTTGTTCGGTCGTGTGTGCTGTACAAGGGCAGTGATGTCATTCCATGCCCGACGTAGTCCGATCGTGTGTGCTGTCCAAAGGCGGTGATGACATGTCAAGCCCGACGTCGTTCGACCGTGTGTGTTGTCCAAGGGCTGTGATGGCATATCACAACCGACGTTGCCGACCGTGTGTACTGTCCAAGGGCGGTGACGTCATGCCACGCCCAACGTCGTTCGACCGTGTGTGCTGTCCAAGGGAGGTGATGTCATGCCACGCCCGACGTTATTTGACCGATTGTGCTGCCCAAAGACGATGATGTCATGCCACGCCCGACATCGTCCGACCATGCGTGCTGTCCAAGGGAGGTGATCTCATGCCACACCCGACGTCGTTCTACCGTGTGTGTTGTCCAAGAGCAATGATGTCATGCCACGCCCGACGTAGTCCGACCGTGTGTGCTGCTCAAAGGCGGTGATGTCATGCCACACCCGACGTTACCGATCGTGTGTGTTGTCCAAGGGAAGTGATGTCATGCCCCACCCGACATTGCCAACCGTGTGTGCTGTCCAAGGGCGGTGATGTCATTTCACGCCCGACGTCGTCTGACCGTGCGTGCAGTCCAAGGGCAGTGATGTCATGCCATGCCCGACGTCGTTCGACCGTGTGTGCTATCCAAAGGCGGTGATGTCATGCCACGCCCGAGATCGTTCGACCGTGTGTGCTGTCCAAGGGCGGTAATGTCATGCCACGCCCGACGTCACTTGACCGTTTCTGCTGCCCAAAGACGATGATGGCATGCCACGCCTGACATCGTCCGACCATGCGTGCTGTCCACAGGCGGTGATGTCATGCCACGCCTGACATTGTTCGATTGTGTGTGCTTTCCAAGGGCGGTGATGTCATGCCACGCCCGACGTCGTTTGACCGTTTATGTCACCGAAAGACGCTGATGGCATGTCACGCCCGACATTGTCCGACCGTGCGTGCAGTCCAAGGGCGGTGATGTAATGCCACGCATGACGTTGCTGACTATGTGTGTTGTCCAAGGGCGGTGGTGTAATGCCACGCCCGACGTCGTCCTACTGTGCGTGCAGTCCAAGGATAGTGATGTCAAGCCACGCCCGACATCGTTCAACATTGTTTTCCATCTAAGGGCTATGATGGCATGCCACGCCCGACGTCGTTCGACCGTGTGTCCTGTCTCAAGACGGAGATGTTATGCCAAGCCCGATGTAGTCTGACCGTGTGTGCTGCCCAAGGGCGGTGATGTCATGCCACTCCCGACATCGTCCGACAGTGTGTACTGTCTAAGGGTGATGATGTCATGCCATGCCCGACATTGTCGACCGTGTGTGCTGTGCAATGGCAGTGATGTCATGCAACGCTTGATGTTGCCGACCGTGTGTGCTGTCCAAGGGCAATGATGTTATGCCATGCCCAACGTCATCCGACCGTGCGTTCAGTCCAACGGCAGTGATGTCATGCCACGCCCGACATCCTTCGACCGTGTGTGCTGTCCAAAGGCAGTTATGTCATGCCACGCCCGACGTTGCCAACCGTGTGTTCTGTCCAAGGGCAGTGATGTCATGCCACGCCCGACGTTGCCAACCGTGTGTGCTGTCCAAGGGCGGTGATGTCATTTCATGCCCGACGTCGTCCAACCATGCGTGCAGTCCAAGGGCGGTGATGTCAAGCCATGCCCGACGTCATTCGACCGTGTGTGATATCCAAAGGCGATGATGTCATGCCACGCCCGACATCGTCCGACTGTGTGTACTGTCCAAGGGCGGTGATGTCATGCCACGCCCGACGTTGCCAACCGTGTGTGCTGTCCAAGGCGGGGATGTCATGCCACGCCCGACGTCGTCCGACTGTGTGTGTTATCCAAGAGCGGTGATGGCATGCCACACCTGACGTCGTCCGACCATGCTTGCATTCCCAGGGAGGTGATATCATGCCACGCCCGACGTCGTTCGATCGTGTGTGCTGCCCAACCGCAATGATGACATGCCACACCAAACATCGTTCCACCGACTATGCTGTCCAAAGGCGGTGATGGCATGTCATGCCCGACGTCGTTCGACCGTGCGTGAAATCCAAGGGCGGTGATGTCATTCCACGCCCAATGTCGATCGACCGTGTGTGCTGTCCAAGGGAGGTGATGGCATCCCACGTCCGACCGTGTGTGTTGTCCAAGGGCGGTGATTGCATGCCACGCCTAACGTTGTCGACCTTGTGTGCTGTCCAAGGGCGGTGATGTTATGCCAGGCCCGACGTTGCCGTCCGTGTGTGCTGTCTGAGGGCGGTGATGTCATGCCACGCCCAAGGTCGTCCGACCGTGCGTATAGTCCAAGGACGGTGATTTCATGCCACGCCTGACGTCGTTCGAGCGTGTGTGCTGTCCAAGGGCGGTGATGTCATGCCACGCCCGACGTTGCCGACCGTGTGTGCTGTCCAAGGGCGGTGATGTCATGCCATGACCGACGTTGCCGACCGTGTGTGCTGTCCAGTGACGGTGATGTCATGCCATGCCCGACATCGTCCAACTGTGCATGCAGTCCAAGGAGGGTGATGTCAAGCCAAACCCGACGTCGTTGGACTGTGTGTGCTTTCCAAAGGCGGTGATGGCATGTCACGCCCGACGTCGTTCGATCTTGTTTGCCGTCCATGGGCTATGATGTCATGCCACCCCCGATGTCGTTCGACCGAGTGTGCTGCCCAAAGGCGTTGATGGAATGCCACGCCCGACGTTGTTCGACAGTGTGTGGTGTCTAAAGGCGGTGATGTCATGCCATGCCCGACGTAGTCTGATCGTGTGTAATGTCGAAAGTCGGTGATGGCACGTCACGCCCGACATCATTCGACCGTGTGTGCTTTCCAAAGGCGATGATTTCATGCCACGCACGACATTGTCGACCGTGTGTGCTGTCCAAGGGAGGTGATGTCATGCCACGCCCGACGTCGTTCGATTGTGTGTGCTGCCTTAAGGCGATGATAGCATGCCACGCCCGACGTCGTTCGATCGTGTGTGATGCCCAAAAGGGATGATAGCATGCCACGCCCGACGTCATTCGACAGATTGTGTTGTCCAAGGGCCACTGATTTCATGCCACGGCCGACGTCGTCCAACTGTAGTTGCCAACCAAGGGCGGTGATGGCTTGCCACGCCTGACGTTGCCGACCTTCTGTGTTGTCCAAGGGCGGTGATGTCATTCCACGCCCTAAGTTGCCGACCGTGTGTGTTGTCCAAGGGCGATGATTGTATGCCACGCCTAACGTTGTCGACCGTGTGTGCTGTCCGAGGGCAGTGATGTCATGCCACGCCCAAGGTCGTCCAACTGTGCGTATAGTCCAAGGACGGTGATGTCATGCCACGCCCGACGTCGTTCGACCGTGTGTGCTGTCCAAGGGCGGTGATGTCATGCCACGCCCGACGTTGCCGACCGTGTGTGCTGTCCAAGGGATGTTATTTCAAACCATGCACGACGTTGCCGACGGTGTGTGCTGTCCAGTGACGGTGATGTCATGCCACGCCCGACGTCGTCCAACTGTGCATGCAGTCCAAGGAGGGTGATGTCAAGCCAAACCCGACGTTGTTGGACTGTGTGTGCTTTCCAAAGGCGGTGATGGCATGTCACGCCCGACGTCGTTCGATCTTGTTTGCCGTCCATGGGCTATGATGTCATGCCACCCCCGATGTCGTTCGACCGATTGTGCTGCCCAAAAGCGTTGATAGAATGTCACGCCCGACGTTGTTCGATAGTGTGTGGTATCCAAAGGCGGTGATGTCATGCCATGCCCGACGTAGTTCGACCGTGTGTAATGTCGAAAGTCGGTGATGGCACGTCATGCCTGATGTCATTCGACCGTGTGTGTTGTCCAAAGGCGATGATTTCATGCCACGCCCGACGTTGTCGACCGTGTAAGCTGTCCAAGTGAGGTGATGTCATTCCACGCCCGACATCGTTCGATTGTGTGTGCTGTCTTAAGGTGATGATAGCATGCCACGCCTGACGTCGTTCGATCGTGTGTGATGCCCAAAAGGGATGATAGCATGCCACGCCCGACGTCATTCGACAGTTTGTGCTGTCCAAGGGCCGCTGATTTCATGCCACGGCCGACGTCGTCCAACTGTATGTGCCAACCAAGGGCGGTGATGGCTTGCCATGCCTGACGTTGCCGACCTTGTGTGTTGTCCAAGGGCGGTGATGTCATTCCACGCCCTAAGTTGCCGACCGTGTGTGCTGTCCAAGGGCGGTGATGTCATGCCACGCCTGATGTCATCCCACCGTGCGTGCAGTCCAAGGGCGGTGATGTCTTGCCACGCCCGACATCGTTCACCGTGTGTGCTGTCCAAGGGCGGTGATATCATTCCACGCCTTACGTTGCCGACTGTTGTGGTGTCCATGGGGGGTGATGTCATGCCTTGCCAACGTCGTCCGACTGTGCGTGCTGTCCAAGAGCAGTGATAACAAGCCACGCTCGACATCGTCAGACCTGTTTAGTTGGCCAATGGAGGTGATGTCCTGCCACGCATGACGTCGTTCGACCGTGTGTGCTGTCTAAGGGTGGTGATGCCATGCCACGCCTGATGTCATCCGACCGTGCATGCAATCTAAGGGCGGTGATGTCATGCCACGCTCGACGTCATTCGACCGTGTGTGCTGTCCAAGGGCGGTGATAACTTGCCACGCCCGACGTCGTCCGACTGTGTGTGTAGTCCAAGGGAGGTGATGTCATGCCACGGCCGATGTCGTTCGACCGTGTGTGCTGCCCAACGGCGATGATATCATGCCACACCCGACGTCGTTCGACCGAGTGTGCTGTCTAAAGGCAGTGATGACATGTCACGCCCTATGTCGTTCTACCATGTGTGTTGTCCAAAAGTGGTGATGTCGTGCCCCGCCGAACGTCGTTCGACTGTATGTGCTGCCCAAAGGCGATGATGGAATTCCATGGCCGCCGTCGTTCGGCCGTGTGTGTTGTCCAAAGGCGGTGATGTCATGCCACGCCTGAAGTAGTCCGACCGTGTGTGATGCCCAAGGGCGGTGATATCATGCGAAGCCTGACGTTGTCCGACCGTATGTGCTATCCAAGAGCGGTGAGGTCATGCCATGCCTGACGTAGTCTGACCATGAGTGATGCCCAAAGGCAATGATGGCATGCCACGCCCGACTTCATTCGATCGTGTGTGCTGTCCAAGGGCGGTGATGTCATGCCACGGCCGACGTAATTCGACCGTGTGTGCTGCCCAAGGGCGGTGATGTAATGCCACTCCCGACGTCCATGCCTGAGGTTTTCTGACCGTCTATGCTGTCCAAGGGTGGTGATGGCATGCCACGCCCAACGTTGCCGACCGTGTGAGCTGTCCAAGGGCGGTGATGTCATGCCACACCTAACGTCGTTCCACCGTGCGTGCAGTCCAAGGGCTGTGATGTCAAGCCACGCCCGACGTCGTTCAACTCTGTGTCCTGTCCAAAGGCAGTGATGGCATGTCACGCCTGACGTCGTTCGATCGTGTTTGCCGTCCATGGGCTATGATGTCATGCCACGTCCGACGTAGTCCGACCGTGTGTGCTGCCCAAAGGTGATGATGGCATGCCACGCTCGACGTTGTTCGACCGTGTGTGGTGTCCAAAGGCGGTGATGTCATTCCATGCCCGACGTAGTCCGACCGTATGTGTTGTCCAAATGTGGTGATGGCACGTCACGCCCGATGTCATTCGACCGTGTGTGCGGTCCAAAGGCAGTGATGTCATGTCACTCCTGACGATGTTCGACCGGGTGTGCTTTCCAAAGGCGGTGATGTTATGCCACGCCCGACGTAGTCCAACCGTGTGTGCTGTCCAAAGGCGGTGATGTCATGCCACACCCGACGTTGCCGACCTTCTGTGTTGTCCAAGGGCGGTGATGTGATGCCACGACCGACGTCCTCTAACCGTGCGTGTAGTCCAAGGGCGGTGATTTCAATCCACGCCCGACGTTGTTTGAACGTGTGTGCTTTCCAAAGACGGTCATAACATGTCATGCCCGACGTCGTTCGACCGTGTGTGTTGCCTTAAGGCAATGATGGCATGCCACACCCGACGTCGTTCGATCGTGTGTGCTGCCCAAGGGAGGTGATGTCATGCCACTCCTGACGTCGTCCGACCGTGTGTACTGTCGAAGGGCGGTGATGTCGTGCCACGCCCGACGTCGTTCGACTGTGTGTGCTGTCCAAGGGTAGTGATGTCATGCAACTCCCAACGCCGTCAGACCATGCGTGGAATCCAAGGGTGGTGATGTCATATCATGCCCGACGTCGTCCGACCGTGTGTGCTGTCCAAGGGCGGTGATGGCACGCCACGCCCGACGTTGCCGACCGTGTGTGCTGTCCAAGGGCAGTGATGTCATGCCTTGCCCGACGTTGCCGAACATGTGTGCTGTCCAAGGGTGGTGATGTTATGCCACGCCCGACGTCTTCCGACCATGCGTGCAGTCCAATGGAGTTGATGTCATGCCACGCCCGACGTTGTTCGACCGTGTGTGCTGCCCAACGGCGATGATGGCATTCCACACCCGCTGTCGTTTTACTGAGTGTGTTGTCCAAAGGCGGTGATGGCATGTCACGCCCGACGTCGTTTGACCATAAGTGTTGTTCAAAGGTTGTGATTTCATGCCACGCCCAACTTCGTTCGACCGTGTGTGCTTCCCAAAGGCGATGATGGCATTAACCGCCCGACGTCATTCGATCGTGTGTGCCATCTAAAAGCGGTGATGTTATGCCACGCCCGACGTCGTCCGACCGTGTTTGCCGTCCAAGGGCTATGATACCATGCCACGCCCGACGTCGTTTGACCATTTGTGCTGCCAAAAGGCGATGATGGCATGCCACGCCCAACGTTGTTCGACCGTGTGTGCTGTCCAAAGGCGGTGATGTTATGCCACGCTCGACGTCGTCCGACCGTGTGTGCTGTCCAAGGGCAATGATGTCATGCCAAGCCCGACGTTGCCGATCGTGTGTGCTGCCCAACTGCGATGATGGCATGCCACACCCGAAGTTGCCAACCGTGTGTGCTGTCCAAGGGCGGCGATGTCATGCCACGCCCGACATCGTCCGACCGTGTGTGCTGTCCAAGGGCGAGGATGTCATGCCATGCCTGATGTCGTCCGACTGTGTGTGCTGTCCAAAAGCAATGATGTCATGCCACGCCCGACGTTGCCGACCATGTGTGCGGTCAAAGGGCGGTGATGTCATGCCACACGTGATGTTGTCTGACTGTGCGTGCAGTCCAAGGGCGGTGATGTCATGCCACGCCCGACGTCGTTCGACCAAGTATGTTTTTCAAGAGCAGGGATGGCATGCCACGCCTGACGTCGTCCGACCGTGCGTGCAGTGCAAGGACGGTGATGGCATGTCATGCCCAACTTCGTTCGAGCGTGTGCGCTGTCCAAAGGCGGTGATGTCATGCCATGCCCAACGTCGTTTGACCGTGTGTGCTGCCCAAAGGCGATGATGGAATGCCATGCTCGATGTCGTTCGACCGTGTGTGCTGTCCAAAGCCGGTGATTTCATGCCACGCCCGATGTTGCCGACTGAGTGTGCTGTCCAAGGGCGGTGATGTTATGCCACGCCCGACGTCGTCCGACCATGCGTGCAAACCAAGGGAGGTGATATCATGCCACGCCCGACGTCGTTCGATCGTGTGTGTTGCCCAACCGCAATGATGACATGCCACACCAAACGTCGTTCAACCGAGTGTGCTGTCCAAAGGCAGTGATGGCATGTCACGCCCGACGTCGTTCGACCGTGCGTGCAGTCCAACGGCGGTGATGTCATTCCACGCCCGACGTCGATCAACCGTGTGTGCTGTAAAAGGGAGGTGATGTCATCCCACGTCCGACGTCGTCCGACCGTGTGTGCTATCCAAGGGCGGTGATGGCATGCCACGCCTAACATTGTCGACCTTGTGTGCTGTCCAAGGGCGGTGATGTCATGCCACGCCCGACGTTGCCGTCCGTGTGTGATGCCCAACGGCGATGATGGCATGCCACACCCGATGTCGTTTTACTGAGTGTGTTGTCCAAAGGCATTGATGCCATGTAACACCCGACGTCAATTGACCGTGTGTGCTGTCCAAAAATGGTGATGTCATGCCATGCCCAACGTCGCTTGACCGTGTTTGCTGCCCATAGGCGATGATAAAATGCCACGCATGACATCGTTCAACTGTGTGTGCTGTCCAAAGAGGTGATTTCATGCCACGCCTGACATCGTTCGACCGTGTGTGCTTTCCAAGGGCGGTGATTTCATGCCACAGCCGACGTTTCCGACCGTGTGTGCTGTCCAAGGGCGGTGATGTCATGCCACGCCCGACGTTGCCAACTGTGTGTGCAGTCCAAGGGAGGTGATGTCATGCCACGCCCGTCATTGCCGACCGTGTGTGCTGTCCAAGGGTGGTGATGTCATGCCACGCCTGACATCGTTCGACCGTGTGCGCTTTCCAAGGGCGGTGATGTAATGCCACAGCCGACGTTTCCGACCGTGTGTGCTGTCCAAGGGCGGTGATGTCATGCCACGCCCGAAATTACCGACCGTGTGTGTTCTCCAAGGGCGGTGATGTCATGCCACGCCCGACGTTGCCGACTGTGTGTGTTGTCCAAGGGCGGTGATGTCATGCCACGCCCAACATTACCGACTATGTGTGCTGTCAAAGGGCAGTGATGTCATGCCACACCCAATGTTACCATTCGTGTGTATTGTCCAAGGGCGGTGATGTCATTCCACGCTCGACATTACCGACCGTGTGTGCTGTCCATGGGCGGTGATGTCGTGCAACGCCCGACGTTGCCAACCGTGTGTGCTGTCAAAGGGCGGTGATGTCATGCCACACCCGTTATTACCGACCGTGTGTGCTGTCCAAGGGTGGTGATGTCATGCCACGCCCGACGTTGCCGACCGTGTGTGCTGCCCAAGGGTGGTGATGTCATGCCACACCCGATGTTGCCGTCCGTGTGTATTGTCCAAGGGCGGTGATGTCATTCCACGCCCGACATTATCGATCGTGTGTGCTGTCCATGGGTGGTGATGTCGTGCAACGCCCGACGTTGCCAACCGTGTGTGTTGTCCAAGGGTGGTAATTCCAATCCACGCCCGACGTTGTTTGAACGTGTGTGCTTTCCAAAGACGGTGATGGCATGTCATGCTCGACGTCATTCTACCGTGTGTGCTGCCTTAAGGCAATGATGGCATGCCACGCCCGACGTCGTTCGATCGTGTGTGCTGCCCAAGGGCGGTGATGTCGTGCCATGCCCGACGTCGTTCGACCGTGTGTGCTGTCCAAGGGAAGTGATGTCATGAAACTCCCGACATCATTCGAATGTGCGTGCAATCCAAGGGTGGTGATGTCATGTCATGCCCGACGTCGTCCGACCGTGTGTGCTGTCCAAGGGCGGTGATGTCATGCCACACCCGATGTTGCCGTCCGTGTGTATTGTCCAAGGGCGTTGATGTCATTCCACGCCCGACATTATCGATCGTGTGTGCTGTCCATGGGCGGTGATGTCGTGCAACGCCCGACGTTGCCAACGTGTGTGCTGTCCAAGGTGGTAATGTCAAGCCACGCCCAACGTCGTTCGACTATGTGTTCTTTCCAAAGGCGGTGATGGCATGTCATGCCCGACGTCGTTGCACATTGTGTGCTTTCCAAAGGCGATGATGGCTTGCCAAGCCATACTTCATTCTACTGTGTGTTCTGTCCAAAGGCGGTGATATTATGCCACGCCAGACGTAGTCCGACCGTGTTTGCTGCCCAAGGGCGGTTATGTCATACCACTCTCGATGTGGTCCGACCGTGTGTACTGTCCAAGGGCGGTGATGTCATGCCACGCCCGACGTTGCCGTCCGTGTGTTCTGTCTAAGGGCAGTGATGTCATGCAACTCCCGACGTTGTTTGACCGTGCGTGCAGTCCAAGGGTGGTGATGTAATGCCACGCCCAACGTCGTCCGACCGTGTGTGCTTTCCAAGGGAGGTTATGTCATGCCACGACCAACGTTGCCGACCGTGTTTGCAGTCCAAGGGTGGTGATTTCATGCCACGCCTGACTTTGTCAGTGTTTGCTGCCCAACAGCGATGATGGCATGCCAAACCCGATGTCGTTCGACCGAGTGTGTTGTCCAAAGACGGTGATGGCATGTCACGCTCGATGTCGTTCGATCGTGTGTGCTGTCCAAACGCGGTGATGTCATGCCACGCGCGACGTAGTCCGACCGTATGTGCTGTCTAAGGGCGGTGATGTCATGTGACGCCCGACATTTCTGATCGTGTGTGCTGTCCAAAGGCGGTGATGACATGTTACGCCCGACGTCATTCGACCATGTATGTTGTCCAAGGGCAGTGATGGCATATCACGCACGACGTTGTCGACCGTGTGTGCTGTCCAAAGGCAGTGATGTCATGCCACGCCCGACGTTGCCGACTGTGTGTGCTGTCCAAGGGCAGTGATGTCATGCCATGCCTGACGTGTCCAACCGTGTGTGTTTTCCAAGGGCGGTGATATCATTCCACGTCCGACGTCGTCCGATCGTGCGTGCAGTCCAAGGGCGGTGATGTCATTCCATGCCCGACATCGTTCGACCGTGTATGCTATCCAAAGGCAGTGATTTCATGCCACGCCCTACGTCGTCCGACTTTGTGTACTGTCCAAGGGCGGTGATGTCATGCCACGCCCGACGTTGCCGATCTTGTGTGTTGTCCAAGGTGGGGATGTCATGCCTTGCCTGACGTCGTCTGACTATGTGCGTTGTCCAAGAGCGGTAATGTCATGCCACGCCCAATGTTGCTGACCATGTGTGCGGTCCAAGGGCGGTGATTTCATGCAACGTCTGACATCGTTCGACTGAGTGTGTTTTTCAAGGGCGGTGATGGCATGCCACACCTGACGTCGTCTGACCGTGCGTGCAGTGCAAGGGTGGTGATGGCATGTCATGCCCAACTTCGTTCGACCGTGTGTGCTGTCCAAAGGCGGTGATGTCATGCCACGCCCAACGTCGTTTGAGCATGAGTGCTGCCCAAAGGCGATGATGGAATGCCATGCCCAATGTCGTTCGACCATGTGTGTTGTCCAAAGGCGGTGATTTCATGCCACACCCGGCGTTGTCGACCGACTGTCCTGTCCAAGAGGCGGTGATGTTATGCCACGCCCGACGTCGTCTGACTATGCGTGTATTCCAAGGGAGGTGATATCATGCCACGCCCGATGTCGTTCCATCGTGTGTGCTGCCCAACCGCAATGATGACATGTCACACCAAACGTCGTTCGACAGAGTGTGCTGTCCAAAGGCGGTGATGGCATGTCACGCCCGACTTCGTTCGACTGTGCGTGCAGTCCAAGGGTGGTGATGTCATGCCACGCCCGACGTCGATCGACTGTCTGTATTGTCCAAGGGAGGTGATGTCATGCCACGACCGACGTCGTCCAACCGTGTGTGCTGTCCAAGGGCGGTGATGGCATGCCATGCCTAATGTTGTCGACCTTGTGTGCTATCCAAGGGCGGTGATGTCATGCCACGCCCGACGTTGCCGTCCGTTTGTGCTGTCCGAGGGCAGTGATGTCATGCCACGCCCGAGGTTGTCTAACCGTGCGCATAGTCCAAGGACGGTGATGTCATGCCACGCCCGAGGTCGTTCGACCGTGTGTGTTGTCCAAGGGCGGTGATGTCATTCCGCGCCCGACGTTGCCGACCGTGTGTGCAATCCAAGGGCGGTGATGTCATGCCACGCCCGACGTCGTCCAACCGTGCGTGCAGTCCAAGGAGGTTGATGTCAAGCCAAACCAGACGTCGTTGGACTGTGTGTGCTTTCTAAAGGCGGTGATGGCATGTCATGTCCAACGTCGTTCGATCGTGTTTGCCGTCCATGGGCTATGATGTCATGCCACCCCCGACGTCGTTCGACCGTGTGTGCTGCCCAAAGGCGTTGATGGCATGCCACGCCCGACGTTGTTCGACAGTGTGTGGTGTCCAAAGGCGGTGATGTCATGCCATGCCCGAATTAATCTGACCGTGTGTGTTGTCGAAAGGCGGTGATGGCACGTCACGCCCGACGTCATTCGATCGTGTGTGCTGTCCAAGGGCGGTGATGTCATGCCACGCCCGACGTTGCCGACCGTGTGTGCTGTCCAAGGGATGTGATGTCATGCCACGCCCGACGTCATTCGACTGTGTGTGCTGCCCTAAGGCGGTGATGTCATGCCACGCCCGACCTTGCCGACCGTGTGTGCTGTCCAAAGGCGGTGATGGCATGTCACGCCTGACGTCGTTCGATCGTGTGTGATGCCCAAAGGCGATGCTAGAATGCCACGCCCGACGTCGTTCAACAGTATGTGCTGTCCAAGGGCGGTGATGGCTTGCCACGCTTGACGTTGCCGACCTTGTGTGTTGTCCAAGGGCGGTGATTTCATGCCATGCCCTAAGTTGCCGACCGTGTGTGCTTTCCAAGGGGGTGATGTCATACCTTGCCAACGTCGTCCGACCGTGCGTGCAGTCCAAGGACGGTGATGTCATGCCACGCCTGACGTCATTCGACTGTGTGTGCTGTCCAAGGGCGGTGATAACAAGCCACGCCCGACGTCGTCAGACCGTGTTGGTTGTCCAATGGAGGTGATGTCATGCCACGCATGACATCGTTCGACCATGTGTGCAGTCTAAGGGTGGTGATGGCATGCCACGCCTGACATCGTTCGACCGTGCGTGCAGTCTAAGGGCGGTGATGTCGTGCCATGCCCGATGTCATTCCACCGTGTGTGCTGTCCAAGGGCGGTGATAACATGCCACGCTCAACGTTGTCCGACCGTGTGTGCAGTCCAAGAGAGGTGATGTCATGCCACGCCCGATATCGTTCGAATGTGTGTGCTGCCCAACGGCGATGATATCATGCCACACCTGACGTCGTTCGACCGAGTGTGCTGTCTAAAGGCGGTGATGACATGTCACGCCTGATGTCGTTCGATCGTGTGTGCTATCTAAAGGCGGTGATGTCGTTCCCCGCCCTATGTCGTTCGACCGTGTGTGCTGCGCAAAGGCGATGATGGAATGCCACGCCCGACGTCGTTCGACCGTGTGTGCTATCCAAAGGCGGTGATGTCATGCCACACCTGATGTAATCTGATCGTGTGTGCTGCCCAGGGGCGTTGATGTCATGCCACGCGTGATGTAGTCCGACCGTATATGCTATCCAAGGGCGGTGATGTCATGCCACGCCCGACGTAGTCCGACCGTGTGTGCTGCCCAAAGGCAATGATGGCATGCCACTCCCGACATCCATGCCCGACGTCATTCGACCGTGTGTGCTATCCAAGGGCAGTGATGTCATTCCACGCCCGACGTTGTCTGACCATCTATGCTTTCCAAGGGCGGTGATGGCATGCCACGCCCGACGTTGCCGACCATGTGAGCTGTCCAAGGGCGGTGATGTCATGCCACGCCTGACATCGTTCGACCGTGCATGCTGTCCAAGGGCTGTGATGTCAAGCCACGCCCGACGTCGTTCGACACTATGTGCTGTCCAAAGGCGGTGATGGCATGTCACGCCTGACGTCGTTCGATTGTGTTTGGCGTCTATGGGCTATGATGTCATGCCACGCCCGACGTCGTTCGATTGTCTGTGCTGCCCAAAGGCGATGATATCATGCAACGCCCGATGTAGTCCGACCGTGTGTGCTGTCCAAAGGTGATGATGGCATGCCATGCTCGACGTTGTTCGACCGT
The DNA here is from genome assembly GCF_036512215.1 of Solanum lycopersicum. Lineage (NCBI taxonomy): Eukaryota > Viridiplantae > Streptophyta > Magnoliopsida > Solanales > Solanaceae > Solanum > Solanum lycopersicum. Next base: position 11,842,040 of record NC_090807.1, read on the forward strand.
GTGCGGTGTCCAAAGGCGGTGATGTCATTCCATGCCCGACGTTGTCCGACCATGTGTGTTGTCTAAATGTGGTGATGGCACGTTACGCCCGACGTTGTTCGACCGTGTGTGCTGTCCAAAGGCAGTGATTTCATGTTACGCCCGACGTCGTTCAACCGTGTGTGCTGTCCAAAGGCGGTGATGTCATACCACACCCGACGTTGCCGACCTTCTGTGCTGTCCAAGGGCGGTGATGTCATGCCACGCCCGACGTCCTCTAACCGTGCGTGTAGTCCAAGGGCGGTGATTCCAATCCACGCCCGACGTTGTTTGAACGTGTGTGCTTTCCAAAGACGGTGATGGCATGTCATGCCCGACGTCGTTCTACCGTGTGTGCTGCCTTAAGGTAATGATGGCATGCCACGCCCGACGTCGTTCGATCGTGTGTGCTGCCCAAGGGAGGTGATGTCGTGCCACGTCCGCCGTCGTTCGATCGTGTGTGCTGTCCAAGGGAAGTGATGTCATGAAACTCCCGACATCATTCGACCGTGCGTGCAATCCAAGGGTGGTGATGTCATGTCATGCCCGACGTCGTCCGACCGTGTGTGCTGTCCAAGGGCGGTGATGGCATGCCGTGCCCGACGTTGCCGACCGTTGTGCTGTCCAAGGGCAGTGATGTCATGCCTTGCCCGACGTTGCCGAACATGTGTGCTGTCCAACGACGGTGATGTCATGCCACGCCCGACGACTTCCGACCATACGTGCAGTCCAAGGGAGGTGATTTCATGCCACACCCGACGTTGTTCGACCGTGTGTGCTGCCCAACGGCGATGATGGCATGCCACACCCGTTGTCATTTTACTGAGTGTATTGTCCAAAGGCGGTGATGGCATGTCACGCCCGACGTTGTTTGACCATAAGTGCTGGTCAAAGGCATTAATGTCATGCCACGCCAAACGTCGTTCGACCGTGTGTGCTTTCCAAAGGCGATGATGGCATGAACCGCCCGATGTCATTCGATCGTGTGTGCCATCTAAGGGCGGTGATGTAATACCACGCCCGACGTTGTTCGACTGTGTGTGCTGTCCAAAGGCGGTGATGGCATGTAACGCCTGACGTCGTTCGACCGTGTGTGCTGTCCAAAGGCGGTGATGTTATGCCACGCCCGACGTTGCCGATCGTGTGTGCTATCCAAAAGCGGTGATGTCATGCCACGCCCGACGTTGCCGACAGTGTGTGCTGTCTAAGGGCGGTGATGTCATTCCACGCCCAACGTCGTCTGACCCTGCGAGCAGTCCAAGGGCGGTGATGTCATACCACGCCCAACGTGGTCCAATTGTTCGTGCAGTCCAAGGGCGGTGATGTCATGACACGCCCGACGTCGTTCGATCGTGTGTGCTGTCCAAGGGAGGTGATGTTATGACACACCCAACGGTGATGATGGCATGCCACACCTGATGTCATTTTACCGAGTGTGTTTTCCAAAGGCGGTGATGGCATGTCACAACCGACGTCGTTCGACCGTGTGTGCTGTCTACAGGTAGTGATGTCATGCCACGCCCAACGTCGTTTGACCGTGTGTGCTGCCCATTGGCGATGATGGATTGCCACGCCCGACGTCGTTCGACCGTGTGAGTTGTCCAAAGGCGGTGATGACATGCCACGCCCGAAGTACTCCGATCGTATGTGTTGCCCAAGGGCGGTGATGTCATGCCACGCCCGACGTTGCCGACCGTGTGTGCTGTCCAAGGGCGGTGATGTCATGCCACGCCCGACAACTTTCGACCATGCGTGGTGTCCAAGGGAGGTGATGTCATGCCACGCCCAACGTCGTTCGACCTTTTGTGCTGTCCAAACGAGGTGATATTATGCCGCGCCCGACGTCGTCTGACCGTGTGTGTTGTCCAAGGGCTGTGATTCATGCCACCCCTGACATTGCCGACCGTGTATGCTGTCCAAGGGAGGTGATGTCATGCCACGCCCGACGTTGCCGACCGTGTGTGCTGTCCAAGAGCAGTGATGTCAAGCCACGCCCGACGTCGTTCGACCGTGCGTGCTTTCCAAGGGTTGTGATGTCATGCCACGCCCGACGTCATTCGACCGTGTGTGCTGTCCAAGGGCGGTGATGTCAAGCCACGCGCGACGTCGTCCGACAGTGTGTGCGGTCCAAGGGAGGTGATGTCATGCCACGCTCGATGTCGTTCAGCCGTGTGTGCTGTCCAACAGTGATGATATCATGTCACACCTGATGTCGTTCGACCGAATGTGATGTCCAAAGAAGGTGATGGCAAGTCACGCCCGACGTCGTTCGATCGTTTGTGCTGTCCAAAGGTGGTGATGTTGGCCACGCCCAACATCGTTCGACCTTATGTGCTGTCCAAAAGAGGTGATATTATGCCACGCCCGACGTCATCCGACCGTGTGTGCTGTCCAAGGGCGGTGATGTCATGCCACGCCCGATGTTGCCGACTGTGTGTGTTGTCCAAGGGCGGTGATGTCGTGCAACGCCAGACAACGTTCGACCGTGTGTGTTGTACAAGGGCAGTGATATCATTCCATGCCTGACATAGTCCGACCGTGTGTGCAGTCCAAAAGCGGTGATTACATGTTAAGCACGACGTCGTTAGATCGTGTGTGTTGTCCAAGGGCAGTGATGGCATATCACTCCCGACGTTGCCGACCGTGTGTACTGTCAAAGGGCGGTGACATCATGCCACGCCCGACGTCATTTGATCGTTTGTGCTGCTCAAAGACGATGATGGCATGCCACGCCCGACATCGTCCCACCATGCGTGCTGTCCAAGGGCGGTGATGTCATGCCACGCCCGACGTCGTTCGACCACGTATGCTGCCCTAGGGCGGTGATGACATGCCACGACCGACGTTGCCGACCGTGTGTGCTGTCCAAGGGCGGGGATGTCATGCCACGCCCGATGTCGTCCGACTGTGTGTGTTGTCCAAGAGCGGTGATGTCATGCCACGCCCGACGTTGCCGACCATGTGTGCGGTCCAAGAGAGGTGATCTCATGCCACGCCATACGTCAATCGATGGTGTGTGCTTCCCAAAGGCTATGATTGCATGAACCACCCGACGTCATTCGACCGTGTGTGCCGTCTAAGGGCGGTGATGTCATACCACGCCCGACGTCGTTCGACTGTGTGTGCTGTCCAAAGGCGGTGATGGCATGTAACGCCTGACGTCGTTCGACCCTGTGTGCTGTCCAAAGGCGATGATGTTATGCCACGCATGACGTTGCCGATCGTGTGTGCTGTCAAAGGGTGGTGATGTCATGCCACGCCTGACGTTGCCGACTGTGTGTGATGTCCTATGGCGGTGATGTCATTCCACGCCCAACGTCGTCTGACTGTGCGAGCAGTCCAAGGGCGGTGATTTCAATCCACGCCCGACGTTGTTAAATGTGTGTGTTGTCCAAAGGCGGTAACGGCATGTCACGCCCGACGTCGTTCGACCTTGTGTGCTGTCCAAAGGCGGTGATGTCGTGCCACGCCCAACGTCGTTTGACCGTGTGTGCTGTCCAAGGGCGGTGATGTCATGCCATGCCCAACGTTGTCCGACTGTGCGTGCAGTCCAAGGGCGGTGATGTCATGCCACGCTCGACGTCGTCCGACCGTGTGTGTTGTCTAAGGGCGGTGATGGCATGCCACGCCTGACGTTGCCGACCGTGTGTGCTTTTCAAGGGCGGTGATGTCATGTCACGCCCGACGTTGCCGACCGTATGTGCTGTCCAAGGGCGGTGATGTCATGACACGCCCGACGTCGTTCGACCGTGTGTGCTGTCCAAGGGAGGTGATGTAATGACACACCCAACGTCGTTCGACCGTGTGTGCTGCCCAACAGTGATAATGGCATGCCACACCTGATGTCGTTTTACCGAGTGTGTTGTCCAAAGGAGGTGATGGCATGTCACACCCGACGTCGTTCGACCGTGTGTGCTGTCCAAAGGCGGTGATGTCATGCCACGCCCAACGTCATTTGACCGTGTGTGCTGCCCATTGGCGATGATGGATTGCCACGCCCGATGTCGTTCGACCGTGTGAGCTGTCCAAAGGTGGTGATGTCATGCCACGCCCGAAGTACTCCGACCGTATGTGTTGCCCAAGGGCGGTGATGTCATGCCACACCCGACGTTGCCGACCGTGTGTGCTGTCCAAGGGCGGTGATGTCATGCCACGCCCGACAACTTCCGACCATGCGTGTAGTCCAAGGGAGGTGATGTCATGCCACGCCCGACGTCGTTCGACCGTGTGTGCTGCCCAATGGCGATGATGGCATGCCACACCCGATGTCATTTTACTGAGTGTGTTGTCCAAAGGCGGTGATGGCATGTCACGCCCGATGTCATTTGACCATAAGTGCTGGTCAAAGGCGTTAATGTCATGCCACGCCCAACGCCGTTCGACCGTGTGTGCTTTCCAAAGGCGATGATGGCATGAACCGCCCAATGTCATTCGACCGTGTGTGCCGTCTAAGGGAGGTGATGTCATACCATGCCCGACGTCGTTCGACTGTGTGTGCTGTCCAAAGGCGGTGATGGCATGTAACGCCTGACGTCGTTCGACCGTGTGTGCTGTCCAAAGGCGGTGATGTTATGCCACGCCCGACGTTGCCGATCGTGTGTGCTGTCCAAGGGCGGTGATGTCATGCCCCGCCCGACGTTGCCGACTGTGAGTGCTGTCCAAGGGTGGTGATGTCATTCCACGCCCAACATCGTCCGACCGTGCGAGCAGTCCTAGGGCGGTGATTTCAATCCATGCCCGACGTTGTTAAACGTGTGTGCTGTCCAAAGGCGGTAATGGCATGTCACGCCCGACATTGTTCGAGCTTGTGTGCTGTCCAAAGGCGATGATGTCGTGCCACGCCCAATGTCGTTTGATCGTGTGTGCTGTCCAAGGGCGGTGATGTCATGCCACGCCCAATGTGGTCCGACTGTGCGTGCAGTCCTAGGGCGGTGATGTCATGCCACGCCCGACGTCGTCCGACCGTGTGTGTTGTCCAAGGGCGGTGATGGAATGCCACGCCTGATGTTGCCGACCGTGTGTGCTGTCCAAGGGCGGTGATGTCATGCCACGCCCGACGTTGCCGACCGTGTGTGCTGTCAAACGGCAGTGATGTCATGACACGCCCGACGTCGTTCGACCGTGTGTGGTGTCCAAGGGAGGTGATGTCATGACATACCCAATGTCGTTCAACCGTGTGTGCTGCCCAACGGTGAAGATGGCATGCCACACCTGATGTCGTTTTACCGAGTGTGTTGTCCAAAGGCGGTGATGGCATGTCACACCCGACGTCGTTCGATCGTGTGTGCTGTCCAAAGGCGGTGATGTCATGCCATGCCCAACGTCGTTTGAGTGTGTGTGCTGCCCATTGGCGATGATGGATTACCACGCCCGACGTCGTTAGACCGTGTGAGCTGTCCAAAGGCGGTGATGTCATGCCACGCCCGATGTTCTCCGACTGTATGTGTTGCCCAAGGGCGGTGATGTCATGCCACGCCCGACGTCATTCGACCATGTGTGCTGTTTAAGGGTGGTGATGTCAAGCCACGCCCGACGTCGTCTGAAAGTGTGTGCAGTCCAAGGGAGGTGATGTCATGCCACGCCCGATATCAGTCAGCCGTGTGTGCTTCCCAACGGGGATGATATTACGCCACACCCGATGTCGTTCGACCGAGTGTAATGTCCAAAGGCGGTGATGGCATTTTATGCCCAACGTCATTCGATCGTGTGTGCTGTCCAAAGGCGGTGATGTTGTTCCACGCCCAACATCGTTCGACCTTGTGTGCAATCCAAAGGAGGTGATATTATGTCGCGCCCGACGTCGTCCGACCCTGTGTGCTGTCCAAGGGCGGTGATTCATGCCACCCCTGACATTGCCGACCGTGTGTGCTGTCCAAGGGCGGTGATTCATGCCACGGCCGACGTCGTCCAATTGTATGTGCCAACCAAGGGCGGTGATGGCTTGCCACGCCTGATGTTGCCGACCTTGTGTGTTGTCCAAGGGCGGTGATGTTATGCCAGGCCCGACGTTGCCGTCCGTGTGTGCTGTCTGAGGGCGGTGATGTCATGCCACGCCCAAGGTCGTCCGACCGTGCGTATAGTCCAAGGACATTGATTTCATGCCACGCCCGACGTCGTTCGAGCGTGTGTGCTGTCCAAGGGCGGTGATGTCATGCCACGCCCGACGTTGCCGACCATGTGTGCTGTCCAAGGGCGGTGATGTCATGCCATGACCGACGTTGCCGACCGTGTGTGCTGTCCAGTGACGGTGATGTCATGCCATGCCCGACATCGTCCAACTGTGCATGCAGTCCAAGGAGGGTGATGTCAAGCCAAACCCGACGTCGTTGGACTGTGTGTGCTTTCCAAAGGCGGTGATGGCATGTCACGCCCGACGTCGTTCGATCTTGTTTGCCGTCCATGGGCTATGATGTCATGCCACCCCCGATGTCGTTCGACCGAGTGTGCTGCCCAAAGGCGTTGATGGAATGCCACGCCCGACGTTGTTCGACAGTGTGTGGTGTCTAAAGGCGGTGATGTCATGCCATGCCCGACGTAGTCTGATCGTGTGTAATGTCGAAAGTCGGTGATGGCACGTCACGCCCGACATCATTCGACCGTGTGTGCTGTCCAAAGGCGATGATTTCATGCCACGCCCGACATTGTCGACCGTGTGTGCTGTCCAAGGGAGGTGATGTCATGCCACGCCCGATGTCGTTCGATTGTGTGTGCTGCCTTAAGGCGATGATAGCATGCCACGCCCGACGTCGTTCGATCGTGTGTGATGCCCAAAAGGGATGATAGCATGCCACGTCCGATGTCATTCGACAGATTGTGTTGTCCAAGGGCCACTGATTTCATGCCACGGCCGACGTCGTCCAACTGTAGTTGCCAACCAAGGGCGGTGATGGCTTGCCACGCCTGACGTTGCCGACCTTGTGTGTTGTCCAAGGGCGGTGATGTCATTCCACGCCCTAAGTTGCCGACCGTGTGTGTTGTCCAAGGGCGATGATTGTATGCCACGCCTAACGTTGTCGACCGTGTGTGCTGTCCGAGGGCAGTGATGTCATGCCACGCCCAAGGTCGTCCAACTGTGCGTATAGTCCAAGGACGGTGATGTCATGCCACGCCCGACGTCGTTCGACCGTGTGTGCTGTCCAAGGGCGGTGATGTCATGCCACGCCCGACGTTGCCGACCGTGTGTGCTGTCCAAGGGATGTTATTTCAAACCATGCACGACGTTGCCGACGGTGTGTGCTGTCCAGTGACGGTGATGTCATGCCACGCCCGACGTCGTCCAACTGTGCATGCAGTCCAAGGAGGGTGATGTCAAGCCAAACCCGACGTTGTTGGACTGTGTGTGCTTTCCAAAGGCGGTGATGGCATGTCACGCCCGACGTCGTTCGATCTTGTTTGCCGTCCATGGGCTATGATGTCATGCCACCCCCGATGTCGTTCGACCGATTGTGCTGCCCAAAAGCGTTGATAGAATGTCACGCCCGACGTTGTTCGATAGTGTGTGGTATCCAAAGGCGGTGATGTCATGCCATGCCCGACGTAGTTCGACCGTGTGTAATGTCGAAAGTCGGTGATGGCACGTCATGCCTGATGTCATTCGACCGTGTGTGTTGTCCAAAGGCGATGATTTCATGCCACGCCCGACGTTGTCGACCGTGTAAGCTGTCCAAGTGAGGTGATGTCATTCCACGCCCGACGTCGTTCGATTGTGTGTGCTGTCTTAAGGCGATGATAGCATGCCACGCCTGACGTCGTTCGATCGTGTGTGATGCCCAAAAGGGATGATAGCATGCCACGCCCGACGTCATTCGACAGTTTGTGCTGTCCAAGGGCCGCTGATTTCATGCCACGGCCGACGTCGTCCAACTGTATGTGCCAACCAAGGGCGGTGATGGCTTGCCATGCCTGACGTTGCCGACCTTGTGTGTTGTCCAAGGGCGGTGATGTCATTCCACGCCCTAAGTTGCCGACCGTGTGTGCTGTCCAAGGGCGGTGATGTCATGCCACGCCTGATGTCATCCCACCGTGCGTGCAGTCCAAGGGCGGTGATGTCTTGCCACGCCTGACATCGTTCACCGTGTGTGCTGTCCAAGGGCGGTGATATCATTCCACGCCTTACGTTGCCGACTGTTGTGGTGTCCATGGGGGGTGATGTCATGCCTTGCCAACGTCGTCCGACTGTGCGTGCTGTCCAAGAGCAGTGATAACAAGCCACGCTCGACATCGTCAGACCTGTTTAGTTGGCCAATGGAGGTGATGTCCTGCCACGCATGACGTCGTTCGACCGTGTGTGCTGTCTAAGGGTGGTGATGCCATGCCACGCCTGACGTCATCCGACCGTGCATGTAGTCTAAGGGCGGTGATGTCATGCCACGCTCGACGTCATTCGACCGTGTGTGCTGTCCAAGGGCGGTGATAACTTGCCACGCCCGACGTCGTCCGACTGTGTGTGTAGTCCAAGGGAGGTGATGTCATGCCACGGCCGATGTCGTTCGACCGTGTGTGCTGCCCAACGGCGATGATATCATGCCACACCCGACGTCGTTCGACCGAGTGTGCTGTCTAAAGGCAGTGATGACATGTCACACCCTATGTCGTTCTACCATGTGTGTTGTCCAAAAGTGGTGATGTCGTGCCCCGCCGAACGTCGTTCGACTGTATGTGCTGCCCAAAGGCGATGATGGAATTCCATGGCCGCCGTCGTTCGGCCGTGTGTGTTGTCCAAAGGCGGTGATGTCATGCCACGCCTGAAGTAGTCCGACCGTGTGTGATGCCCAAGGGCGGTGATATCATGCGAAGCCTGACGTTGTCCGACCGTATGTGCTATCCAAGAGCGGTGAGTTCATGCCATGCCTGACGTAGTCTGACCATGAGTGATGCCCAAAGGCAATGATGGCATGCCACGCCCGACTTCATTCGATCGTGTGTGCTGTCCAAGGGCGGTGATGTCATGCCACGGCCGACGTAATTCGACCGTGTGTGCTGCCCAAGGGCGGTGATGTAATGCCACTCCCGACGTCCATGCCTGAGGTTGTCTGACCGTCTATGCTGTCCAAGGGTGGTGATGGCATGCCACGCCCAACGTTGCCGACCGTGTGAGCTGTCCAAGGGCGGTGATGTCATGCCACGCCTAACGTCGTTCCACCGTGCGTGCAGTCCAAGGGCTGTGATGTCAAGCCACGCCCGACGTCGTTCAACTCTGTGTCCTGTCCAAAGGCAGTGATGGCATGTCACGCCTGACGTCGTTCGATCGTGTTTGCCGTCCATGGGCTATGATGTCATGCCACGTCCGACGTAGTCCGACCGTGTGTGCTGCCCAAAGGTGATGATGGCATGCCACGCTCGACGTTGTTCGACCGTGTGTGGTGTCCAAAGGCGGTGATGTCATTCCATGCCCGACGTAGTCCGACCGTATGTGTTGTCCAAATGTGGTGATGGCACGTCACGCCCGATGTCATTCGACCGTGTGTGCGGTCCAAAGGCAGTGATGTCATGTCACTCCTGACGATGTTCGACCGGGTGTGCTTTCCAAAGACGGTGATGTTATGCCACGCCCGACGTAGTCCAACCGTGTGTGCTGTCCAAAGGCGGTGATGTCATGCCACACCCGACGTTGCCGACCTTCTGTGTTGTCCAAGTGCGGTGATGTGATGCCACAACCGACGTCCTCTAACCGTGCGTGTAGTCCAAGGGCGGTGATTTCAATCCACGCCCGACGTTGTTTGAACGTGTGTGCTTTCCAAAGACGGTCATAACATGTCATGCCCGACGTCGTTCGACCGTGTGTGTTGCCTTAAGGCAATGATGGCATGCCACACCCGACGTCGTTCGATCGTGTGTGCTGCCCAAGGGAGGTGATGTCATGCCACTCCTGACGTCGTCCGACCGTGTGTACTGTCGAAGGGCGGTGATGTCGTGCAACTCCCAACGCCGTCAGACCGTGCGTGGAATCCAAGGGTGGTGATGTCATATCATGCCCGACGTCGTCCGACCGTGTGTGCTGTCCAAGGGCGGTGATGGCACGCCACGCCCGACGTTGCCGACCGTGTGTGCTGTCCAAGGGCAGTGATGTCATGCCTTGCCCGACGTTGCCGAACATGTGTGCTGTCCAAGGGTGGTGATGTTATGCCACGCCCGACGTCTTCCGACCATGCGTGCAGTCCAATGGAGTTGATGTCATGCCACGCCCGACGTTGTTCGACCGTGTGTGCTGCCCAACGGCGATGATGGCATTCCACACCCGCTGTCGTTTTACTGAGTGTGTTGTCCAAAGGCGGTGATGGCATGTCACGCCCGACGTCGTTTGACCATAAGTGTTGTTCAAAGGTTGTGATTTCATGCCACGCCCAACTTCGTTCGACCGTGTGTGCTTCCCAAAGGCGATGATGGCATGAACCGCCCGACGTCATTCGATCGTGTGTGCCATCTAAAAGCGGTGATGTTATGCCACGCCCGACGTCGTCAGACCGTGTTTGCCGTCCAAGGGCTATGATACCATGCCACGCCCGACGTTGTTTGACCGTTTGTGCTGCCAAAAGGCGATGATGGCATGCCACGCCCAACGTTGTTTGACCGTGTGTGCTGTCCAAAGGCGGTGATGTTATGCCACGCTCGACGTCGTCCGACCGTGTGTGCTGTCCAAGGGCAATGATGTCATGCCAAGCCCGACGTTGCCGATCGTGTGTGCTGCCCAACTGCGATGATGGCATGCCACACCCGAAGTTGCCAACCGTGTGTGCTGTCCAAGGGCGGCGATGTCATGCCACGCCCGACATCGTCCGACCGTGTGTGCTGTCCAAGGGCGAGGATGTCATGCCATGCCTGATGTCGTCCGACTGTGTGTGCTGTCCAAAAGCAATGATGTCATGCCACGCCCGACGTTGCCGACCATGTGTGCGGTCAAAGGGCGGTGATGTCATGCCACACGTGATGTTGTCTTACTGTGCGTGCAGTCCAAGGGCGGTGATGTCATGCCACGCCCGACGTTGTTCGACCAAGTATCTTTTTCAAGAGCAGGGATGGCATGCCACGCCTGACGTCGTCCGACCGTGCGTGCAGTGCAAGGACGGTGATGGCATGTCATGCCCAACTTCGTTCGAGCGTGTGCGCTGTCCAAAGGCGGTGATGTCATGCCATGCCCAACGTCGTTTGACCGTGTGTGCTGCCCAAAGGCGATGATGGAATGCCATGCTCGATGTCGTTCGACCGTGTGTGCTGTCCAAAGCCGGTGATTTCATGCCACGCCCGATGTTGCCGACTGAGTGTGCTGTCCAAGGGCGGTGATGTTATGCCACGCCCGACGTCGTCCGACCATGCGTGCAAACCAAGGGAGGTGATATCATGCCACGCCCGACGTCGTTCGACCGTGTGTGTTGCCCAACCGCAATGATGACATGCCACACCAAACGTCGTTCAACCGAGTGTGCTGTCCAAAGGCAGTGATGGCATGTCACGCCCGACGTCGTTCGACCGTGCGTGCAGTCCAACGGCGGTGATGTCATTCCACGCCCGACGTCGATCAACCGTGTGTGCTGTACAAGGGAGGTGATGTCATCCCACGTCCGACGTCGTCCGACCGTGTGTGCTATCCAAGGGCGGTGATGGCATGCCACGCCTAACATTGTCGACCTTGTGTGCTGTCCAAGGGCGGTGATGTCATGCCACGCCCGACGTTGCCGTCCGTGTGTGATGCCCAACGGCGATGATGGCATGCCACACCCGATGTCGTTTTACTGAGTGTGTTGTCCAAAGGCATTGATGCCATGTAACACCCGACGTCAATTGACCGTGTGTGCTGTCCAAAAATGGTGATGTCATGCCATGCCCAACGTCGCTTGACCGTGTTTGCTGCCCATAGGCGATGATAAAATGCCACGCATGACATCGTTCAACTGTGTGTGCTGTCCAAAGAGGTGATTTCATGCCACGCCTGACATCGTTCGACCGTGTGTGCTTTCCAAGGGCGGTGATTTCATGCCACAGCCGACGTTTCCGACCGTGTGTGCTGTCCAAGGGCGGTGATGTCATGCCACGCCCGACGTTGCCAACTGTGTGTGCAGTCCAAGGGAGGTGATGTCATGCCACGCCCGTCATTGCCGACCGTGTGTGCTGTCCAAGGGTGGTGATGTCATGCCACGCCTGACATCGTTCGACCGTGTGCGCTTTCCAAGGGCGGTGATGTAATGCCACAGCCGACGTTTCCGACCGTGTGTGCTGTCCAAGGGCGGTGATGTCATGCCACGCCCGAAATTACCGACCGTGTGTGTTCTCCAAGGGCGGTGATGTCATGCCACGCCCGACGTTGCCGACTGTGTGTGTTGTCCAAGGGCGGTGATGTCATGCCACGCCCAACATTACCGACTATGTGTGCTGTCAAAGGGCAGTGATGTCATGCCACACCCAATGTTACCATTCGTGTGTATTGTCCAAGGGTGGTGATGTCATTCCACGCTCGACATTACCGACCGTGTGTGCTGTCCATGGGCGGTGATGTCGTGCAACGCCCGACGTTGCCAACCGTGTGTGCTGTCAAAGGGCGGTGATGTCATGCCACACCCGTTATTACCGACCGTGTGTGCTGTCCAAGGGTGGTGATGTCATGCCACGCCCGACGTTGCCGACCGTGTGTGCTGTCCAAGGGTGGTGATGTCATGCCACACCCGATGTTGCCGTCCGTGTGTATTGTCCAAGGGCGGTGATGTCATTCCACGCCCGACATTATCGATCGTGTGTGCTGTCCATGGGTGGTGATGTCGTGCAACGCCCGACGTTGCCAACCGTGTGTGTTGTCCAAGGGTGGTAATTCCAATCCACGCCCGACGTTGTTTGAACGTGTGTGCTTTCCAAAGACGGTGATGGCATGTCATGCTCGACGTCATTCTACCGTGTGTGCTGCCTTAAGGCAATGATGGCATGCCACGCCCGACGTCGTTCGATCGTGTGTGCTGCCCAAGGGCGGTGATGTCGTGCCATGCCCGACGTCGTTCGACCGTGTGTGCTGTCCAAGGGAAGTGATGTCATGAAACTCCCGACATCATTCGAATGTGCGTGCAATCCAAGGGTGGTGATGTCATGTCATGCCCGACGTCGTCCGACCGTGTGTGCTGTCCAAGGGCGGTGATGTCATGCCACACCCGATGTTGCCGTCCGTGTGTATTGTCCAAGGGCGTTGATGTCATTCCACGCCCGACATTATCGATCGTGTGTGTTGTCCATGGGCGGTGATGTCGTGCAACGCCCGACGTTGCCAACGTGTGTGCTGTCCAAGGTGGTAATGTCAAGCCACGCCCAACGTCGTTCGACTATGTGTTCTTTCCAAAGGCGGTGATGGCATGTCATGCCCGACGTCGTTGCACATTGTGTGCTTTCCAAAGGCGATGATGGCTTGCCAAGCCATACTTCATTCTACTGTGTGTTCTGTCCAAAGGCGGTGATATTATGCCACGCCAGACGTAGTCCGACCGTGTTTGCTGCCCAAGGGCGGTTATGTCATGCCACTCTCGATGTGGTCCGACCGTGTGTACTGTCCAAGGGCGGTGATGTCATGCCACGCCCGACGTTGCCGTCCGTGTGTTCTGTCTAAGGGCAGTGATGTCATGCAACTCCCGACGTTGTTTGACCGTGCGTGCAGTCCAAGGGTGGTGATGTAATGCCACGCCCAACGTCGTCCGACCGTGTGTGCTTTCCAAGGGAGGTTATGTCATGCCACGACCAACGTTGCCGACCGTGTTTGCAGTCCAAGGGTGGTGATTTCATGCCACGCCTGACTTTGTCAGTGTTTGCTGCCCAACAGCGATGATGGCATGCCAAACCCGATGTCGTTCGACCGAGTGTGTTGTCCAAAGACGGTGATGGCATGTCACGCTCGATGTCGTTCGATCGTGTGTGCTGTCCAAACGCGGTGATGTCATGCCACGCGCGACGTAGTTCGACCGTATGTGCTGTCTAAGGGCGGTGATGTCATGTGACGCCCGACATTTCTGATCGTGTGTGCTGTCCAAAGGCGGTGATGACATGTTACGCCCGACGTCATTCGACCATGTATGTTGTCCAAGGGCAGTGATGGCATATCACGCACGACGTTGTCGACCGTGTGTGCTGTCCAAAGGCAGTGATGTCATGCCACGCCCGACGTTGCCGACTGTGTGTGCTGTCCAAGGGCAGTGATGTCATGCCATGCCCGACGTGTCCAACCGTGTGTGTTGTCCAAGGGCGGTGATGTCATTCCACGTCCGACGTCGTCCGATCGTGCGTGCAGTCCAAGGGCGGTGATGTCATTCCATGCCCGACATCGTTCGACCGTGTATGCTATCCAAAGGCAGTGATTTCATGCCACGCCCTACGTCGTCCGACTTTGTGTACTGTCCAAGGGCGGTGATGTCATGCCACGCCCGACGTTGCCGACCTTGTGTGTTGTCCAAGGTGGGGATGTCATGCCTTGCCTGACGTCGTCCGACTATGTGCGTTGTCCAAGAGCGGTAATGTCATGCCACGCCCAATGTTGCTGACCATGTGTGCGGTCCAAGGGCGGTGATTTCATGCAACGTCTGACATCGTTCGACTGAGTGTGTTTTTCAAGGGCGGTGATGGCATGCCACACCTGACGTCGTCTGACCGTGCGTGCAGTGCAAGGGTGGTGATGGCATGTCATGCCCAACTTCGTTCGACCGTGTGTGCTGTCCAAAGGCGGTGATGTCATGCCACGCCCAACGTCGTTTGAGCATGAGTGCTGCCCAAAGGCGATGATGGAATGCCATGCCCAATGTCGTTCGACCATGTGTGTTGTCCAAAGGCGGTGATTTCATGCCACACCCGGCGTTGTCGACCGACTGTCCTGTCCAAGAGGCGGTGATGTTATGCCACGCCCGACGTCGTCTGACTATGCGTGTATTCCAAGGGAGGTGATATCATGCCACGCCCGATGTCGTTCCATCGTGTGTGCTGCCCAACCGCAATGATGACATGTCACACCAAACGTCGTTCGACCGAGTGTGCTGTCCAAAGGCGGTGATGGCATGTCACGCCCGACTTCGTTCGACTGTGCGTGCAGTCCAAGGGTGGTGATGTCATGCCACGCCCGACGTCGATTGACTGTCTGTATTGTCCAAGGGAGGTGATGTCATGCCACGACCGACGTCGTCCAACCGTGTGTGCTGTCCAAGGGCGGTGATGGCATGCCATGCCTAATGTTGTCGACCTTGTGTGCTATCCAAGGGCGGTGATGTCATGCCACGCCCGACGTTGCCGTCCGTGTGTGCTGTCCGAGGGCAGTGATGTCATGCCACGCCCGAGGTTGTCTAACCGTGCGCATAGTCCAAGGACGGTGATGTCATGCCACGCCCGAGGTCGTTCGACCGTGTGTGTTGTCCAAGGGCGGTGATGTCATGCCGCGCCCGACGTTGCCGACCGTGTGTGCAATCCAAGGGCGGTGATGTCATGCCACGCCCGACGTCGTCCAACCGTGCGTGCAGTCCAAGGAGGTTGATGTCAAGCCAAACCCGACGTCGTTGGACTGTGTGTGCTTTCTAAAGGCGGTGATGGCATGTCATGTCCAACGTCGTTCGATCGTGTTTGCCGTCCATGGGCTATGATGTCATGCCACCCCCGACGTCGTTCGACCGTGTGTGCTGCCCAAAGGCGTTGATGGCATGCCACGCCCGACGTTGTTCGACAGTGTGTGGTGTCCAAAGGCGGTGATATCATGCCATGCCCGAATTAATCTGACCGTGTGTGTTGTCGAAAGGCGGTGATGGCACGTCACGCCCGACGTCATTCGATCGTGTGTGCTGTCCAAGGGCGGTGATGTCATGCCACGCCCGACGTTGCCGACCGTGTGTGCTGTCCAAGGGATGTGATGTCATGCCACGCCCGACGTCATTCGACTGTGTGTGCTGCCCTAAGGCGGTGATGTCATGCCACGCCCGACCTTGCCGACCGTGTGTGCTGTCCAAAGGCGGTGATGGCATGTCACGCCCGACGTCGTTCGATCGTGTGTGATGCCCAAAGGCGATGCTAGAATGCCACGCCCGACGTCGTTCAACAGTATGTGCTGTCCAAGGGCGGTGATGGCTTGCCACGCTTGACGTTGCCGACCTTGTGTGTTGTCCAAGGGCGGTGATTTCATGCCACGCCCTAAGTTGCCGACCGTGTGTGCTTTCCAAGGGGGTGATGTCATACCTTGCCAACGTCGTCCGACCGTGCGTGCAGTCCAAGGACGGTGATGTCATGCCACGCCTGACGTCATTCGACTGTGTGTGCTGTCCAAGGGCGGTGATAACAAGCCACGCCCGACGTCGTCAGACCGTGTTGGTTGTCCAATGGAGGTGATGTCATGCCACGCATGACATCGTTCGACCATGTGTGCAGTCTAAGGGTGGTGATGGCATGCCACGCCTGACATCGTTCGACCGTGCGTGCAGTCTAAGGGCGGTGATGTCGTGCCATGCCCGATGTCATTCCACCGTGTGTGCTGTCCAAGGGCGGTGATAACATGCCACGCTCAACGTTGTCCGACCGTGTGTGCAGTCCAAGAGAGGTGATGTCATGCCACGCCCGATATCGTTCGAATGTGTGTGATGCCCAACGGCGATTATATCATGCCACACCTGACGTCGTTCGACCGAGTGTGCTGTCCAAAGGCGGTGATGACATGTCACGCCTGATGTCGTTCGATCGTGTGTGCTATCTAAAGGCGGTGATGTCGTTCCCCACCCTATGTCGTTCGACCGTGTGTGCTGCGCAAAGGCGATGATGGAATGCCACGCCCGACGTCGTTCGACCGTGTGTGCTATCCAAAGGCGGTGATGTCATGCCACACCTGATGTAATCTGATCGTGTGTGCTGCCCAGGGGCGTTGATGTCATGCCACGCGTGATGTAGTCCGACCGTATATGCTATCCAAGGGCGGTGATGTCATGCCACGCCCGACGTAGTCCGACCGTGTGTGCTGCCCAAAGGCAATGATGGCATGCCACTCCCGACATCCATGCCCGACGTCATTCGACCGTGTGTGCTATCCAAGGGCAGTGATGTCATTCCACGCCCGACGTTGTCTGACCATCTATGCTTTCCAAGGGCGGTGATGGCACGCCACGCCCGACGTTGCCGACCATGTGAGCTGTCCAAGGGCGGTGATGTCATGCCACGCCTGACATCGTTCGACCGTGCATGCTGTCCAAGGGCTGTGATGTCAAGCCACGCCCGACGTCGTTCGACTCTATGTGCTGTCCAAAGGCGGTGATGGCATGTCACGCCTGACGTCGTTCGATTGTGTTTGGCGTCTATGGGCTATGATGTCATGCCACGCCCGACGTCGTTCGATTGTCTGTGCTGCCCAAAGGCGATGATATCATGCAACGCCCGACGTAGTCCGACCGTGTGTGCTGTCCAAAGGCGATGATGGCATGCCACGCTCGACGTTGTTCGACCGTGTGCGGTGTCCAAAGGCGGTGATGTCATTCCATGCCCGACGTTGTCCGACCATGTGTGTTGTCTAAATGTGGTGATGGCACGTTACGCCCGACGTCGTTCGACCGTGTGTGCTGTCCAAAGGCAGTGATTTCATGTTACGCCCGACGTCGTTCAACCGTGTGTGCTGTCCAAAGGCGGTGATGTCATACCACACCCGACGTTGCCGACCTTCTGTGCTGTCCAAGGGCGGTGATGTCATGCCACGCCCGACGTCCTCTAACCGTGCGTGTAGTCCAAGGGCGGTGATTCCAATCCACGCCCGACGTTGTTTGAACGTGTGTGCTTTCCAAAGACGGTGATGGCATGTCATGCCCGACGTCGTTCTACCGTGTGTGCTGCCTTAAGGTAATGATGGCATGCCACGCCCGACGTCGTTCGATCGTGTGTGCTGCCCAAGGGCGGTGATGTCGTGCCACGTCCGACGTCGCTCGATCGTGTGTGCTGTCCAAGGGAAGTGATGTCATGAAACTCCCGACATCATTCGACCGTGCGTGCAATCCAAGGGTGGTGATGTCATGTCATGCCCGACGTCGTCCGACCGTGTGTGCTGTCCAAGGGCGGTGATGGCATGCCGTGCCCGACGTTGCCGACCGTTGTGCTGTCCAAGGGCAGTGATGTCATGCCTTGCCCGACGTTGCCGAACATGTGTGCTGTCCAACGACGGTGATGTCATGCCACGCCCGACGACTTCCGACCATACGTGCAGTCCAAGGGAGGTGATTTCATGCCACACCCGACGTTGTTCGACCGTGTGTGCTGCCCAACGGCGATGATGGCATGCCACACCCGTTGTCATTTTACTGAGTGTATTGTCCAAAGGCGGTGATGGCATGTCACGCCCGACGTTGTTTGACCATAAGTGCTGGTCAAAGGCATTAATGTCATGCCACGCCCAACTTCGTTCGACCGTGTGTGCTTTCCAAAGGCGATGATGGCATGAACCGCCCGATGTCATTCGATCGTGTGTGCCATCTAAGGGCGGTGATGTAATACCACGCCCGACGTTGTTCGACTGTGTGTGCTGTCCAAAGGCGGTGATGGCATGTAACGCCTGACGTCGTTCGACCGTGTGTGCTGTCCAAAGGCGGTGATGTTATGCCACGCCCGACGTTGCCGATCGTGTGTGCTATCCAAAAGCGGTGATGTCATGCCACGCCCGACGTTGCCGACACTGTGTGCTGTCTAAGGGCGGTGATGTCATTCCACGCCCAACGTCGTCTGACCCTGCGAGCAGTCCAAGGGCGGTGATGTCATACCACGCCCAACGTGGTCCAATTGTTCGTGCAGTCCAAGGGCGGTGATGTCATGACACGCCCGACGTCGTTCGATCGTGTGTGCTGTCCAAGGGAGGTGATGTTATGACACACCCAACGGTGATGATGGCATGCCACACCTGATGTCATTTTACCGAGTGTGTTTTCCAAAGGCGGTGATGGCATGTCACACCCGACGTCGTTCGACCGTGTGTGCTGTCTAAAGGTAGTGATGTCATGCCACGCCCAACGTCGTTAGACCGTGTGTGCTGCCCATTGGCGATGATGGATTGCCACGCCCGACGTCGTTCGACCGTGTGAGTTGTCCAAAGGCGGTGATGACATGCCACGCCCGAAGTACTCCGATCGTATGTGTTGCCCAAGGGCGGTGATGTCATGCCACGCCCGACGTTGCCGACCGTGTGTGCTGTCCAAGGGCGGTGATGTCATGCCACGCCCGACAACTTTCGACCATGCGTGGAGTCCAAGGGAGGTGATGTCATGCCACGCCCAACGTCGTTCGACCTTTTGTGCTGTCCAAACGAGGTGATATTATGCCGCGCCCGACGTCGTCTGACCGTGTGTGTTGTCCAAGGGCTGTGATTCATGCCACCCCTGACATTGCCGACCGTGTATGCTGTCCAAGGGAGGTGATGTCATGCCACGCCCGACGTTGCCGACCGTGTGTGCTGTCCAAGAGCAGTGATGTCAAGCCACGCCCGACGTCGTTCGACCGTGCGTGCTTTCCAAGGGTTGTGATGTCATGCCACGCCCGACGTCATTCGACCGTGTGTGCTGTCCAAGGGCGGTGATGTCAAGCCACGCGCGACGTCGTCCGACAGTGTGTGCGGTCCAAGGGAGGTGATGTCATGCCACGCTCGATGTCGTTCAGCCGTGTGTGCTGTCCAACAGTGATGATATCATGTCACACCTGATGTCGTTCGACCGAATGTGATGTCCAAAGAAGGTGATGGCAAGTCACGCCCGACGTCGTTCGATCGTTTGTGCTGTCCAAAGGTGGTGATGTTGGCCACGCCCAACATCGTTCGACCTTATGTGCTGTCCAAAAGAGGTGATATTATGCCACGCACGACGTCATCCGACCGTGTGTGCTGTCCAAGGGCGGTGATGTCATGCCACGCCCGATGTTGCCGACTGTGTGTGTTGTCCAAGGGCGGTGATGTCGTGCAACGCCAGACAACGTTCGACCGTGTGTGTTGTACAAGGGCAGTGATATCATTCCATGCCTGACATAGTCCGACCGTGTGTGCAGTCCCAAAGCGGTGATTACATGTTAAGCACGACGTCGTTAGATCGTGTGTGTTGTCCAAGGGCAGTGATGGCATATCACTCCCGACGTTGCCGACCGTGTGTACTGTCAAAGGGCGGTGACATCATGCCACGCCCGACGTCATTTGATCGTTTGTGCTGCTCAAAGACGATGATGGCATGCCACGCCCGACATCGTCCCACCATGCGTGCTGTCCAAGGGAGGTGATGTCATGCCACGCCCGACGTCGTTCGACCACGTATGCTGCCCTAGGGCGGTGATGACATGCCACGACCGACGTTGCCGACCGTGTGTGCTGTCCAAGGGCGGGGATGTCATGCCACGCCCGATGTCGTCCGACTGTGTGTGTTGTCCAAGAGCGGTGATGTCATGCCACGCCCGACGTTGCCGACCATGTGTGCGGTCCAAGAGAGGTGATCTCATGCCACGCCATACGTCAATCGATGGTGTGTGCTTCCCAAAGGCGATGATTGCATGAACCACCCGACGTCATTCGACCGTGTGTGCCGTCTAAGGGCGGTGATGTCATACCACGCCCGACGTCGTTCGACTGTGCGTGCTGTCCAAAGGCGGTGATGGCATGTAACGCCTGACGTCGTTCGACCCTGTGTGCTGTCCAAAGGCGATGATGTTATGCCACGCATGACGTTGCCGATCGTGTGTGCTGTCCAAGGGTGGTGATGTCATGCCACGCCTGACGTTGCCGACTGTGTGTGATGTCCTATGGCGGTGATGTCATTCCACGCCCAACGTCGTCTGACTGTGCGAGCAGTCCAAGGGCGGTGATTTCAATCCACGCCCGACGTTGTTAAATGTGTGTGTTGTCTAAAGGCGGTAACGGCATGTCACGCCTGACGTCGTTCGACCTTGTGTGCTGTCCAAAGGCGGTGATGTCGTGCCACGCCCAACGTCGTTTGACCGTGTGTGCTGTCCAAGGGCGGTGATGTCATGCCATGCCCAACGTTGTCCGACTGTGCGTGCAGTCCAAGGGCGGTGATGTCATGCCACGCTCGACGTCGTCCGACCGTGTGTGTTGTCTAAGGGCGGTGATGGCATGCCACGCCTGACGTTGCCGACCGTGTGTGCTTTTCAAGGGCGGTGATGTCATGTCACGCCCGATGTTGCCGACCGTATGTGCTGTCCAAGGGCGGTGATGTCATGACACGCCCGACGTCGTTCGACCGTGTGTGCTGTCCAAGGGAGGTGATGTAATGACACACCCAACGTCATTCGACCGTGTGTGCTGCCCAACAGTGATAATGGCATGCCACACCTGATGTCGTTTTACCGAGTGTGTTGTCCAAAGGAGGTGATGGCATGTCACACCCGACGTCGTTCGACCATGTGTGCTGTCCAAAGGCGGTGATGTCATGCCACGCCCAACGTCATTTGACCGTGTGTGCTGCCCATTGGCGATGATGGATTGCCACGCCCGACGTCGTTCGACCGTGTGAGCTGTCCAAAGGTGGTGATGTCATGCCACGCCCGAAGTACTCCGACCGTATGTGTTGCCCAAGGGCGGTGATGTCATGCCACACCCGACGTTGCCGACCGTGTGTGCTGTCCAAGGGCGGTGATGTCATGCCACGCCCGACAACTTCCGACCATGCGTGCAGTCCAAGGGAGGTGATGTCATGCCACGCCCGACGTCGTTCGACCGTGTGTGCTGCCCAATGGCGATGATGGCATGCCACACCCGATGTCATTTTACTGAGTGTGTTGTCCAAAGGCGGTGATGGCATGTCACGCCCGATGTCATTTGACCATAAGTGCTGGTCAAAGGCGTTAATGTCATGCCACGCCCAACGCCGTTCGACCGTGTGTGCTTTCCAAAGGCGATGATGGCATGAACCGCCCAATGTCATTCGACCGTGTGTGCCGTCTAAGGGAGGTGATGTCATACCATGCCCGACGTCGTTCGACTGTGTGTGCTGTCCAAAGGCGGTGATGGCATGTAACGCCTGACGTCGTTCGACCGTGTGTGCTGTCCAAAGGCGGTGATGTTATGCCACGCCCGACGTTGCCGATCGTGTGTGCTGTCCAAGGGCGGTGATGTCATGCCCCGCCCGACGTTGCCGACTGTGTGTGCTGTCCAAGGGTGGTGATGTCATTCCACGCCCAACATCGTCCGACCGTGCGAGCAGTCCTAGGGCGGTAATTTCAATCCACGCCCGACGTTGTTAAACGTGTGTGCTGTCCAAAGGCGGTAATGGCATGTCACGCCCGACATTGTTCGAGCTTGTGTGCTGTCCAAAGGCGATGATGTCGTGCCACGCCCAATGTCGTTTGATCGTGTGTGCTGTCCAAGGGCGGTGATGTCATGCCACGCCCAATGTGGTCCGACTGTGCATGCAGTCCTAGGGCGGTGATGTCATGCCACGCCCGACGTCGTCCGACCGTGTGTGTTGTCCAAGGGCGGTGATGGAATGCCACGCCTGATGTTGCCGACCGTGTGTGCTGTCCAAGGGCGGTGATGTCATGCCACGCCCGACGTTGCCGACCGTGTGTGCTGTCAAACGGCAGTGATGTCATGACACGCCCGACGTCGTTCGACCGTGTGTGGTGTCCAAGGGAGGTGATGTCATGACATACCCAATGTCGTTCAACCGTGTGTGCTGCCCAACGGTGAAGATGGCATGCCACACCTGATGTCGTTTTACCGAGTGTGTTGTCCAAAGGCGGTGATGGCATGTCACACCCGACGTCGTTCGATCGTGTGTGCTGTCCAAAGGCGGTGATGTCATGCCATGCCCAACGTCGTTTGAGTGTGTGTGCTGCCCATTGGCGATGATGGATTACCACGCCCGACGTCGTTAGACCGTGTGAGCTGTCCAAAGGCGGTGATGTCATGCCACGCCCGATGTTCTCCGACCGTATGTGTTGCCCAAGGGCGGTGATGTCATGCCACGCCCGACGTCATTCGACCGTGTGTGCTGTTTAAGGGTGGTGATGTCAAGCCACGCCCGACGTCGTCTGAAAGTGTGTGCAGTCCAAGGGAGGTGATGTCATGCCACGCCCGATATCAGTCAGCCGTGTGTGCTTCCCAACGGGGATGATATTACGCCACACCCGATGTCGTTCGACCGAGTGTAATGTCCAAAGGCGGTGATGGCATTTTACGCCCAACGTCATTCGATCGTGTGTGCTGTCCAAAGGCGGTGATGTTGTTCCACGCCCAACATCGTTCGACCTTGTGTGCAATCCAAAGGAGGTGATATTATGTCGCGCCCGACGTCGTCCGACCCTGTGTGCTGTCCAAGGGCGGTGATTCATGCCACCCCTGACATTGCCGACCGTGTGTGCTGTCCAAGGGCGGTGATTCATGCCACGGCCGACGTCGTCCAATTGTATGTGCCAACCAAGGGCGGTGATGGCTTGCCACGCCTGATGTTGCCGACCTTGTGTGTTGTCCAAGGGCGGTGATGTTATGCCAGGCCCGACGTTGCCGTCCGTGTGTGCTGTCTGAGGGCGGTGATGTCATGCCACGCCCAAGGTCGTCCGACCGTGCGTATAGTCCAAGGACATTGATTTCATGCCACGCCCGACGTCGTTCGAGCGTGTGTGCTGTCCAAGGGCGGTGATGTCATGCCACGCCCGACGTTGCCGACCATGTGTGCTGTCCAAGGGCGGTGATGTCATGCCATGACCGACGTTGCCGACCGTGTGTGCTGTCCAGTGACGGTGATGTCATGCCATGCCCGACATCGTCCAACTGTGCATGCAGTCCAAGGAGGGTGATGTCAAGCCAAACCCGACGTCGTTGGACTGTGTGTGCTTTCCAAAGGCGGTGATGGCATGTCACGCCCGACGTCGTTCGATCTTGTTTGCCGTCCATGGGCTATGATGTCATGCCACCCCCGATGTCGTTCGACCGAGTGTGCTGCCCAAAGGCGTTGATGGAATGCCACGCCCGACGTTGTTCGACAGTGTGTGGTGTCTAAAGGCGGTGATGTCATGCCATGCCCGACGTAGTCTGATCGTGTGTAATGTCGAAAGTCGGTGATGGCACGTCACGCCCGACATCATTCGACCGTGTGTGCTGTCCAAAGGCGATGATTTCATGCCACGCCCGACATTGTCGACCGTGTGTGCTGTCCAAGGGAGGTGATGTCATGCCACGCCCGACGTCGTTCGATTGTGTGTGCTGCCTTAAGGCGATGATAGCATGCCACGCCCGACGTCGTTCGATCGTGTGTGATGCCCAAAAGGGATGATAGCATGCCACGCCCGACGTCATTCGACAGATTGTGTTGTCCAAGGGCCACTGATTTCATGCCACGGCCGACGTCGTCCAACTGTAGTTGCCAACCAAGGGCGGTGATGGCTTGCCACGCCTGACGTTGCCGACCTTGTGTGTTGTCCAAGGGCGGTGATGTCATTCCACGCCCTAAGTTGCCGACCGTGTGTGTTGTCCAAGGGCGATGATTGTATGCCACGCCTAACGTTGTCGACCGTGTGTGCTGTCCGAGGGCAGTGATGTCATGCCACGCCCAAGGTCGTCCAACTGTGCGTATAGTCCAAGGACGGTGATGTCATGCCACGCCCGACGTCGTTCGACCGTGTGTGCTGTCCAAGGGCGGTGATGTCATGCCACGCCCGACGTTGCCGACCGTGTGTGCTGTCCAAGGGATGTTATTTCAAACCATGCACGACGTTGCCGACGGTGTGTGCTGTCCAGTGACGGTGATGTCATGCCACGCCCGACGTCGTCCAACTGTGCATGCAGTCCAAGGAGGGTGATGTCAAGCCAAACCCGATGTTGTTGGACTGTGTGTGCTTTCCAAAGGCGGTGATGGCATGTCACGCCCGACGTCGTTCGATCTTGTTTGCCGTCCATGGGCTATGATGTCATGCCACCCCCGATGTCGTTCGACCGATTGTGCTGCCCAAAAGCGTTGATAGAATGTCACGCCCGACGTTGTTCGATAGTGTGTGGTATCCAAAGGCGGTGATGTCATGCCATGCCCGACGTAGTTCGACCGTGTGTAATGTCGAAAGTCGGTGATGGCACGTCATGCCTGATGTCATTCGACCGTGTGTGTTGTCCAAAGGCGATGATTTCATGCCACGCCCGACGTTGTCGACCGTGTAAGCTGTCCAAGTGAGGTGATGTCATTCCACGCCCGACGTCGTTCGATTGTGTGTGCTGTCTTAAGGCGATGATAGCATGCCACGCCTGACGTCGTTCGATCGTGTGTGATGCCCAAAAGGGATGATAGCATGCCACGCCCGACGTCATTCGACAGTTTGTGCTGTCCAAGGGCCGCTGATTTCATGCCACGGCCGACGTCATCCAACTGTATATGCCAACCAAGGGCGGTGATGGCTTGCCATGCCTGACGTTGCCGACCTTGTGTGTTGTCCAAGGGCGGTGATGTCATTCCACGCCCTAAGTTGCCGACCGTGTGTGCTGTCCAAGGGCGGTGATGTCATGCCACGCCTGATGTCATCCCACCGTGCGTGCAGTCCAAGGGCGGTGATGTCTTGCCACGCCCGACATCGTTCACCGTGTGTGCTGTCCAAGGGCGGTGATATCATTCCACGCCTTACGTTGCCGACTGTTGTGGTGTCCATGGGGGGTGATGTCATGCCTTGCCAACGTCGTCCGACTGTGCGTGCTGTCCAAGAGCAGTGATAACAAGCCACGCTCGACATCGTCAGACCTGTTTAGTTGGCCAATGGAGGTGATGTCCTGCCACGCATGACGTCGTTCGACCGTGTGTGCTGTCTAAGGGTGGTGATGCCATGCCACGCCTGACGTCATCCGACTGTGCATGCAGTCTAAGGGCGGTGATGTCATGCCACGCTCGACGTCATTCGACCGTGTGTGCTGTCCAAGGGCGGTGATAACTTGCCACGCCCGACGTCGTCCGACTGTGTGTGTAGTCCAAGGGAGGTGATGTCATGCCACGGCCGATGTCGTTCGACCGTGTGTGCTGCCCAACGGCGATGATATCATGCCACACCCGACGTCGTTCGACCGAGTGTGCTGTCTAAAGGCAGTGATGACATGTCACGCCCTATGTCGTTCTACCATGTGTGTTGTCCAAAAGTGGTGATGTCGTGCCCCGCCGAACGTCGTTCGACTGTATGTGCTGCCCAAAGGCGATGATGGAATTCCATGGCCGCCGTCGTTCGGCCGTGTGTGTTGTCCAAAGGCGGTGATGTCATGCCACGCCTGAAGTAGTCCGACCGTGTGTGATGCCCAATGGCGGTGATATCATGCGAAGCCTGACGTTGTCCGACCGTATGTGCTATCCAAGAGCGGTGAGGTCATGCCATGCCTGACGTAGTCTGACCATGAGTGATGCCCAAAGGCAATGATGGCATGCCACGCCCGACTTCATTCGATCGTGTGTGCTGTCCAAGGGCGGTGATGTCATGCCACGGCCGACGTAATTCGACCGTGTGTGCTGCCCAAGGGCGGTGATGTAATGCCACTCCCGACGTCCATGCCTGAGGTTGTCTGACCGTCTATGCTGTCCAAGGGTGGTGATGGCATGCCACGCCCAACGTTGCCGACCGTGTGAGCTGTCCAAGGGCGGTGATGTCATGCCACGCCTAACGTCGTTCCACCGTGCGTGCAGTCCAAGGGCTGTGATGTCAAGCCACGCCCGACGTCGTTCAACTCTTTGTCCTGTCCAAAGGCAGTGATGGCATGTCACGCCTGACGTCGTTCGATCGTGTTTGCCGTCCATGGGCTATGATGTCATGCCACGTCCGACGTAGTCCGACCGTGTGTGCTGCCCAAAGGTGATGATGGCATGCCACGCTCGACGTTGTTAAACCGTGTGTGGTGTCCAAAGGCGGTGATGTCATTCCATGCCCGACGTAGTCCGACCGTATGTGTTGTCCAAATGTGGTGATGGCACGTCACGCCCGATGTCATTCGACCGTGTGTGCGGTCCAAAGGCAGTGATGTCATGTCACTCCTGACGATGTTCGACCGGGTGTGCTTTCCAAAGACGGTGATGTTATGCCACGCCCGACGTAGTCCAACCGTGTGTGCTGTCCAAAGGCGGTGATGTCATGCCACACCCGACGTTGCCGACCTTCTGTGTTGTCCAAGTGCGGTGATGTGATGCCACGACCGACGTCCTCTAACCGTGCGTGTAGTCCAAGGGCGGTGATTTCAATCCACGCCCGACGTTGTTTGAACGTGTGTGCTTTCCAAAGACGGTCATAACATGTCATGCCCGACGTCGTTCGACCGTGTGTGTTGCCTTAAGGCAATGATGGCATGCCACACCCGACGTCGTTCGATCGTGTGTGCTGCCCAAGGGAGGTGATGTCATGCCACTCCTGACGTCGTCCGACCGTGTGTACTGTCGAAGGGCGGTGATGTCGTGCCACGCCCGACGTCGTTCGACTGTGTGTGCTGTCCAAGGGTAGTGATGTCATGCAACTCCCAACGCCGTCAGACCGTGCGTGGAATCCAAGGGTGGTGATGTCATATCATGCCCGACGTCGTCCGACCGTGTGTGCTGTCCAAGGGCGGTGATGGCACGCCACGCCCGACGTTGCCGACCGTGTGTGCTGTCCAAGGGCAGTGATGTCATGCCTTGCCCGACGTTGCCGAACATGTGTGCTGTCCAAGGGTGGTGATGTTATGCCACGCCCGACGTCTTCCGACCATGCGTGCAGTCCAAGGGAGTTGATGTCATGCCACGCCCGACGTTGTTCGACCGTGTGTGCTGCCCAACGGCGATGATGGCATTCCACACCCGCTGTCGTTTTACTGAGTGTGTTGTCCAAAGGCGGTGATGGCATGTCACGCCCGACGTCGTTTGACCATAAGTGTTGTTCAAAGGTTGTGATTTCATGCCACGCCCAACTTCGTTCGACCGTGTGTGCTTCCCAAAGGCGATGATGGCATGAACCGCCCGACGTCATTCGATCGTGTGTGCCATCTAAAAGCGGTGATGTTATGCCACGCCCGACGTCGTCAGACCGTGTTTGCCGTCCAAGGGCTATGATACCATGCCACGCCCGACGTCGTTTGACCGTTTGTGCTGCCAAAAGGCGATGATGGCATGCCACGCCCAACGTTGTTCGACCGTGTGTGCTGTCCAAAGGCGGTGATGTTATGCCACGCTCGACGTCGTCCGACCGTGTGTGCTGTCCAAGGGCAATGATGTCATGCCAAGCCCGACGTTGCCGATCGTGTGTGCTGCCCAACTGCGATGATGGCATGCCACACCCGAAGTTGCCAACCGTGTGTGCTGTCCAAGGGCGGCGATGTCATGCCACGCCCGACATCGTCCGACCGTGTGTGCTGTCCAAGGGCGAGGATGTCATGCCATGCCTGATGTCGTCCGACTGTGTGTGCTGTCCAAAAGCAATGATGTCATGCCACGCCCGACGTTGCCGACCATGTGTGCGGTCAAAGGGCGGTGATGTCATGCCACACGTGATGTTGTCTTACTGTGCGTGCAGTCCAAGGGCGGTGATGTCATGCCACGCCCGACGTTGTTCGACCAAGTATGTTTTTCAAGAGCAGGGATGGCATGCCACGCCTGACGTCGTCCGACCGTGCGTGCAGTGCAAGGACGGTGATGGCATGTCATGCCCAACTTCGTTCGAGCGTGTGCGCTGTCCAAAGGCGGTGATGTCATGCCATGCCCAACGTCGTTTGACCGTGTGTGCTGCCCAAAGGCGATGATGGAATGCCATGCTCGATGTCGTTCGACCGTGTGTGCTGTCCAAAGCCGGTGATTTCATGCCACGCCCGATGTTGCCGATTGAGTGTGCTGTCCAAGGGCGGTGATGTTATGCCACGCCCGACGTCGTCCGACCATGCGTGCAAACCAAGGGAGGTGATATCATGCCACGCCCGACGTCGTTCGACCGTGTGTGTTGCCCAACCGCAATGATGACATGCCACACCAAACGTCGTTCAACCGAGTGTGCTGTCCAAAGGCAGTGATGGCATGTCACGCCCGACGTCGTTCGACCGTGCGTGCAGTCCAACGGCGGTGATGTCATTCCACGCCCGACGTCGATCAATCGTGTGTGCTGTACAAGGGAGGTGATGTCATCCCACGTCCGACGTCGTCCGACCGTGTGTGCTATCCAAGGGCGGTGATGGCATGCCACGCCTAACATTGTCGACCTTGTGTGCTGTCCAAGGGCGGTGATGTCATGCCACGCCCGACGTTGCCGTCCGTGTGTGATGCCCAACGGCGATGATGGCATGCCACACCCGATGTCGTTTTACTGAGTGTGTTGTCCAAAGGCATTGATGCCATGTAACACCCGACGTCAATTGACCGTGTGTGCTGTCCAAAAATGGTGATGTCATGCCATGCCCAACGTCGCTTGACCGTGTTTGCTGCCCATAGGCGATGATAAAATGCCACGCATGACATCGTTCAACTGTGTGTGCTGTCCAAAGAGGTGATTTCATGCCACGCCTGACATCGTTCGACCGTGTGTGCTTTCCAAGGGCGGTGATTTCATGCCACAGCCGACGTTTCCGACCGTGTGTGCTGTCCAAGGGCGGTGATGTCATGCCACGCCCGACGTTGCCAACTGTGTGTGCAGTCCAAGGGAGGTGATGTCATGCCACGCCCGTCATTGCCGACCGTGTGTGCTGTCCAAGGGTGGTGATGTCATGCCACGCCTGACATCGTTCGACCGTGTGCGCTTTCCAAGGGCGGTGATGTAATGCCACAGCCGACGTTTCCGACCGTGTGTGCTGTCCAAGGGCGGTGATGTCATGCCACGCCCGAAATTACCGACCGTGTGTGTTCTCCAAGGGCGGTGATGTCATGCCACGCCC
This sequence comes from Solanum lycopersicum, assembly GCF_036512215.1. Taxonomy (NCBI): domain Eukaryota; kingdom Viridiplantae; phylum Streptophyta; class Magnoliopsida; order Solanales; family Solanaceae; genus Solanum; species Solanum lycopersicum. Next base: position 11,871,849 of record NC_090807.1, read on the forward strand.
GACGTTGCCGACTGTGTGTGTTGTCCAAGGGCGGTGATGTCATGCCACGCCCAACATTACCGACTATGTGTGCTGTCAAAGGGCAGTGATGTCATGCCACACCCAATGTTACCATTCGTGTGTATTGTCCAAGGGTGGTGATGTCATTCCACGCTCGACATTACCGACCGTGTGTGCTGTCCATGGGCGGTGATGTCGTGCAACGCCCGACGTTGCCAACCGTGTGTGTGCTGTCAAAGGGCGGTGATGTCATGCCACACCCGTTATTACCGACCGTGTGTGCTGTCCAAGGGTGGTGATGTCATGCCACGCCCGACGTTGCCGACCGTGTGTGCTGTCCAAGGGTGGTGATGTCATGCCACACCCGATGTTGCCGTCCGTGTGTATTGTCCAAGGGCGGTGATGTCATTCCACGCCCGACATTATCGATCGTGTGTGCTGTCCATGGGTGGTGATGTCGTGCAACGCCCGACGTTGCCAACCGTGTGTGTTGTCCAAGGGTGGTAATTCCAATCCACGCCCGACGTTGTTTGAACGTGTGTGCTTTCCAAAGACGGTGATGGCATGTCATGCTCGACGTCATTCTACCGTGTGTGCTGCCTTAAGGCAATGATGGCATGCCACGCCCGACGTCGTTCGATCGTGTGTGCTGCCCAAGGGCGGTGATGTCGTGCCATGCCCGACGTCGTTCGACCGTGTGTGCTGTCCAAGGGAAGTGATGTCATGAAACTCCCGACATCATTCGAATGTGCGTGCAATCCAAGGGTGGTGATGTCATGTCATGCCCGACGTCGTCCGACCGTGTGTGCTGTCCAAGGGCGGTGATGTCATGCCACACCCGATGTTGCCGTCCGTGTGTATTGTCCAAGGGCGTTGATGTCATTCCACGCCCGACATTATCGATCGTGTGTGTTGTCCATGGGCGGTGATGTCGTGCAACGCCCGACGTTGCCAACGTGTGTGCTGTCCAAGGTGGTAATGTCAAGCCACGGCCAACGTCGTTCGACTATGTGTTCTTTCCAAAGGCGGTGATGGCATGTCATGCCCGACGTCGTTGCACATTGTGTGCTATCCAAAGGCGATGATGGCTTGCCAAGCCATACTTCATTCTACTGTGTGTTCTGTCCAAAGGCGGTGATATTATGCCACGCCAGACGTAGTCCGACCGTGTTTGCTGCCCAAGGGCGGTTATGTCATGCCACTCTCGATGTGGTCCGACCGTGTGTACTGTCCAAGGGCGGTGATGTCATGCCACGCCCGACGTTGCCGTCCGTGTGTTCTGTCTAAGGGCAGTGATGTCATGCAACTCCCGACGTTGTTTGACCGTGCGTGCAGTCCAAGGGTGGTGATGTAATGCCACGCCCAACGTCGTCCGACCGTGTGTGCTTTCCAAGGGAGGTTATGTCATGCCACGACCAACGTTGCCGACCGTGTTTGCAGTCCAAGGGTGGTGATTTCATGCCACGCCTGACTTTGTCAGTGTTTGCTGCCCAACAGCGATGATGGCATGCCAAACCCGATGTCGTTCGACCGAGTATGTTGTCCAAAGACAGTGATGGCATGTCACGCTCGATGTCGTTCGATCGTGTGTGCTGTCCAAACGCGGTGATGTCATGCCACGCGCGACGTAGTCCGACCGTATGTGCTGTCTAAGGGCGGTGATGTCATGTGACGCCCGACATTTCTGATCGTGTGTGCTGTCCAAAGGCGGTGATGACATGTTACGCCCGACGTCATTCGACCATGTATGTTGTCCAAGGGCAGTGATGGCATATCACGCACGACGTTGTCGACCGTGTGTGCTGTCCAAAGGCAGTGATGTCATGCCACGCCCGACGTTGCCGACTGTGTGTGCTGTCCAAGGGCAGTGATGTCATGCCATGCCCGACGTGTCCAACCGTGTGTGTTGTCCAAGGGCGGTGATGTCATTCCACGTCCGACGTCGTCCGATCGTGCGTGCAGTCCAAGGGCGGTGATGTCATTCCATGCCCGACATCGTTCGACCGTGTATGCTATCCAAAGGCAGTGATTTCATGCCACGCCCTACGTCGTCCGACTTTGTGTACTGTCCAAGGGCGGTGATGTCATGCCACGCCCGACGTTGCCGACCTTGTGTGTTGTCCAAGGTGGGGATGTCATGCCTTGCCTGACGTCGTCCGACTATGTGCGTTGTCCAAGAGCGGTAATGTCATGCCACGCCCAATGTTGCTGACCATGTGTGCGGTCCAAGGGCGGTGATTTCATGCAACGTCTGACATCGTTCGACTGAGTGTGTTTTTCAAGGGCGGTGATGGCATGCCACACCTGACGTCGTCTGACCGTGCGTGCAGTGCAAGGGTGGTGATGGCATGTCATGCCCAACTTCGTTCGACCGTGTGTGCTGTCCAAAGGCGGTGATGTCATGCCACGCCCAACGTCGTTTGAGCATGAGTGCTGCCCAAAGGCGATGATGGAATGCCATGCCCAATGTCGTTCGACCATGTGTGTTGTCCAAAGGCGGTGATTTCATGCCACACCCGGCGTTGTCGACCGACTGTCCTGTCCAAGAGGCGGTGATGTTATGCCACGCCCGACGTCGTCTGACTATGCGTGTATTCCAAGGGAGGTGATATCATGCCACGCCCGATGTCGTTCCATCGTGTGTGCTGCCCAACCGCAATGATGACATGTCACACCAAACGTCGTTCGACCGAGTGTGCTGTCCAAAGGCGGTGATGGCATGTCACGCCCGACTTCGTTCGACTGTGCGTGCAGTCCAAGGGTGGTGATGTCATGCCACGCCCGACGTCGATCGACTGTCTGTATTGTCCAAGGGAGGTGATGTCATGCCACGACCGACGTCGTCCAACCGTGTGTGCTGTCCAAGGGCGGTGATGGCATGCCATGCCTAATGTTGTCGACCTTGTGTGCTATCCAAGGGCGGTGATGTCATGCCACGCCCGACGTTGCCGTCCGTGTGTGCTGTCCGAGGGCAGTGATGTCATGCCACGCCCGAGGTTGTCTAACCGTGCGCATAGTCCAAGGACGGTGATGTCATGCCACGCCCGAGGTCGTTCGACCGTGTGTGTTGTCCAAGGGCGGTGATGTCATGCCGCGCCCGACGTTGCTGACCGTGTGTGCAATCCAAGGGCGGTGATGTCATGCCACGCCCGACGTCGTCCAACCGTGCGTGCAGTCCAAGGAGGTTGATGTCAAGCCAAACCCGACGTCGTTGGACTGTGTGCTTTCTAAAGGCGGTGATGGCATGTCATGTCCAACGTCGTTCGATCGTGTTTGCCGTCCATGGGCTATGATGTCATGCCACCCCCGACGTCGTTCGACCGTGTGTGCTGCCCAAAGGCGTTGATGGCATGCCACGCCCGACGTTGTTCGACAGTGTGTGGTGTCCAAAGGCGGTGATATCATGCCATGCCCGAATTAATCTGACCGTGTGTGTTGTCGAAAGGCGGTGATGGCACGTCACGCCCGACGTCATTCGATCGTGTGTGCTGTCCAAGGGCGGTGATGTCATGCCACGCCCGACGTTGCCGACCGTGTGTGCTGTCCAAGGGATGTGATGTCATGCCACGCCCGACGTCATTCGACTGTGTGTGCTGCCCTAAGGCGGTGATGTCATGCCACGCCCGACCTTGCCGACCGTGTGTGCTGTCCAAAGGCGGTGATGGCATGTCACGCCCGACGTCGTTCGATCGTGTGTGATGCCCAAAGGCGATGCTAGAATGCCACGCCCGACGTCGTTCAACAGTATGTGCTGTCCAAGGGCGGTGATGGCTTGCCACGCTTGACGTTGCCGACCTTGTGTGTTGTCCAAGGGCGGTGATTTCATGCCACGCCCTAAGTTGCCGACCGTGTGTGCTTTCCAAGGGGGTGATGTCATACCTTGCCAACGTCGTCCGACCGTGCGTGCAGTCCAAGGACGGTGATGTCATGCCACGCCTGACGTCATTCGACTGTGTGTGCTGTCCAAGGGCGGTGATAACAAGCCACGCCCGACGTCGTCAGACCGTGTTGGTTGTCCAATGGAGGTGATATCATGCCACGCATGACATCGTTCGACCATGTGTGCAGTCCAAGGGTGGTGATGGCATGCCACGCCTGACATCGTTCGACCGTGCGTGCAGTCTAAGGGCGGTGATGTCGTGCCATGCCCGATGTCATTCCACCGTGTGTGCTGTCCAAGGGCGGTGATAACATGCCACGCTCAACGTTGTCCGACCGTGTGTGCAGTCCAAGAGAGGTGATGTCATGCCACGCCCGATATCGTTCGAATGTGTGTGCTGCCCAACGGCGATGATATCATGCCACACCTGACGTCGTTCGACCGAGTGTGCTGTCCAAAGGCGGTGATGACATGTCACGCCTGATGTCGTTCGATCGTGTGTGCTATCTAAAGGCGGTGATGTCGTTCCCCGCCCTATGTCGTTCGACCGTGTGTGCTGCGCAAAGGCGATGATGGAATGCCACGCCCGACGTCGTTCGACCGTGTGTGCTATCCAAAGGCGGTGATGTCATGCCACACCTGATGTAATCTGATCGTGTGTGCGTCCCAGGGGCGTTGATGTCATGCCACGCGTGATGTAGTCCGACCGTATATGCTATCCAAGGGCGGTGATGTCATGCCACGCCCGACGTAGTCCGACCGTGTGTGCTGCCCAAAGGCAATGATGGCATGCCACTCCCGACATCCATGCCCGACGTCATTCGACCGTGTGTGCTATCCAAGGGCAGTGATGTCATTCCACGCCCGACGTTGTCTGACCATCTATGCTTTCCAAGGGCGGTGATGGCATGCCACGCCCGACGTTGCCGACCATGTGAGCTGTCCAAGGGCGGTGATGTCATGCCACGCCTGACATCGTTCGACCGTGCATGCTGTCCAAGGGCTGTGATGTCAAGCCACGCCCGACGTCGTTCGACTCTATGTGCTGTCCAAAGGCGGTGATGGCATGTCACGCCTGACGTCGTTCGATTGTGTTTGGCGTCTATGGGCTATGATGTCATGCCACGCCCGACGTCGTTCGATTGTCTGTGCTGCCCAAAGGCGATGATATCATGCAACGCCCGACGTAGTCCGACCGTGTGTGCTGTCCAAAGGCGATGATGGCATGCCACGCTCGACGTTGTTCGACCGTGTGCGGTGTCCAAAGGCGGTGATGTCATTCCATGCCCGACGTTGTCAGACCATGTGTGTTGTCTAAATGTGGTGATGGCACGTTACGCCCGACGTCGTTCGACCGTGTGTGCTGTCCAAAGGCAGTGATTTCATGTTACGCCCGACGTCGTTCAACCGTGTGTGCTGTCCAAAGGCGGTGATGTCATACCACACCCGACGTTGCCGACCTTCTGTGCTGTCCAAGGGCGGTGATGTCATGCCACGCCCGACGTCCTCTAACCGTGCGTGTAGTCCAAGGGCGGTGATTCCAATCCACGCCCGACGTTGTTTGAACGTGTGTGCTTTCCAAAGACGGTGATGGCATGTCATGCCCGACGTCGTTCTACCGTGTGTGCTGCCTTAAGGTAATGATGGCATGCCACGCCCGACGTCGTTCGATCGTGTGTGCTGCCCAAGGGCGGTGATGTCGTGCCACGTCCGACGTCGTTCGATCGTGTGTGCTGTCCAAGGGAAGTGATGTCATGAAACTCCCGACATCATTCGACCGTGCGTGCAATCCAAGGGTGGTGATGTCATGTCATGCCCGACGTCGTCCGACCGTGTGTGCTGTCCAAGGGCGGTGATGGCATGCCGTGCCCGACGTTGCCGACCGTTGTGCTGTCCAAGGGCAGTGATGTCATGCCTTGCCCGACGTTGCCGAACATGTGTGCTGTCCAACGACGGTGATGTCATGCCACGCCCGACGACTTCCGACCATACGTGCAGTCCAAGGGAGGTGATTTCATGCCACACCCGACGTTGTTCGACCGTGTGTGCTGCCCAACGGCGATGATGGCATGCCACACCCGTTGTCATTTTACTGAGTGTATTGTCCAAAGGCGGTGATGGCATGTCACGCCCGACGTTGTTTGACCATAAGTGCTGGTCAAAGGCATTAATGTCATGCCACGCCCAACTTCGTTCGACCGTGTGTGCTTTCCAAAGGCGATGATGGCATGAACCGCCCGATGTCATTCGATCGTGTGTGCCATCTAAGGGCGGTGATGTAATACCACGCCCGACGTTGTTCGACTGTGTGTGCTGTCCAAAGGCGGTGATGGCATGTAACGCCTGACGTCGTCCGACCGTGTGTGCTGTCCAAAGGCGGTGATGTTATGCCACGCCCGACGTTGCCGATCGTGTGTGCTATCCAAAAGCGGTGATGTCATGCCACGCCCGACGTTGCCGACAGTGTGTGCTGTCTAAGGGCGGTGATGTCATTCCACGCCCAACGTCGTCTGACCCTGCGAGCAGTCCAAGGGCGGTGATGTCATACCACGCCCAACGTGGTCTAATTGTTCGTGCAGTCCAAGGGCGGTGATGTCATGACACGCCCGACGTCGTTCGATCGTGTGTGCTGTCCAAGGGAGGTGATGTTATGACACACCCAACGGTGATGATGGCATGCCACACCTGATGTCATTTTACCGAGTGTGTTTTCCAAAGGCGGTGATGGCATGTCACACCCGACGTCGTTCGACCGTGTGTGCTGTCTAAAGGTAGTGATGTCATGCCACGCCCAACGTCGTTAGACCGTGTGTGCTGCCCATTGGCGATGATGGATTGCCACGCCCGACGTCGTTCGACCGTGTGAGTTGTCCAAAGGCGGTGATGACATGCCACGCCCGAAGTACTCCGATCGTATGTGTTGCCCAAGGGCGGTGATGTCATGCCACGCCCGACGTTGCCGACCGTGTGTGCTGTCCAAGGGCGGTGATGTCATGCCACGCCCGACAACTTTCGACCATGCGTGGAGTCCAAGGGAGGTGATGTCATGCCACGCCCAACGTCGTTCGACCTTTTGTGCTGTCCAAACGAGGTGATATTATGCCGCGCCCGACGTCGTCTGACCGTGTGTGTTGTCCAAGGGCTGTGATTCATGCCACCCCTGACATTGCCGACCGTGTATGCTGTCCAAGGGAGGTGATGTCATGCCACGCCCGACGTTGCCGACCGTGTGTGCTGTCCAAGAGCAGTGATGTCAAGCCACGCCCGACGTCGTTCGACCGTGCGTGCTTTCCAAGGGTTGTGATGTCATGCCACGCCCGACGTCATTCGACCGTGTGTGCTGTCCAAGGGCGGTGATGTCAAGCCACGCGCGACGTCGTCCGACAGTGTGTGCGGTCCAAGGGAGGTGATGTCATGCCACGCTCGATGTCGTTCAGCCGTGTGTGCTGTCCAACAGTGATGATATCATGTCACACCTGATGTCGTTCGACCGAATGTGATGTCCAAAGAAGGTGATGGCAAGTCACGCCCGACGTCGTTCGATCGTTTGTGCTGTCCAAAGGTGGTGATGTTGGCCACGCCCAACATCGTTCGACCTTATGTGCTGTCCAAAAGAGGTGATATTATGCCACGCCCGACGTCATCCGACCGTGTGTGCTGTCCAAGGGCGGTGATGTCATGCCACGCCCGATGTTGCCGACTGTGTGTGTTGTCCAAGGGCGGTGATGTCGTGCAACGCCAGACAACGTTCGACCGTGTGTGTTGTACAAGGGCAGTGATATCATTCCATGCCTGACATAGTCCGACCGTGTGTGCAGTCCAAAAGCGGTGATTACATGTTAAGCACGACGTCGTTAGATCGTGTGTGTTGTCCAAGGGCAGTGATGGCATATCACTCCCGACGTTGCCGACCGTGTGTACTGTCAAAGGGCGGTGACATCATGCCACGCCCGACGTCATTTGATCGTTTGTGCTGCTCAAAGACGATGATGGTATGCCACGCCCGACATCGTCCCACCATGCGTGCTGTCCAAGGGCGGTGATGTCATGCCACGCCCGACGTCGTTCGACCACGTATGCTGCCCTAGGGCGGTGATGACATGCCACGACCGACGTTGCCGACCGTGTGTGCTGTCCAAGGGCGGGGATGTCATGCCACGCCCGATGTCGTCCGACTGTGTGTGTTGTCCAAGAGCGGTGATGTCATGCCACGCCCGACGTTGCCGACCATGTGTGCGGTCCAAGAGAGGTGATGTCATGCCACGCCATACGTTAATCGATGGTGTGTGCTTCCCAAAGGCGATGATTGCATGAACCACCCGACGTCATTCGACCGTGTGTGCCGTCTAAGGGCGGTGATGTCATACCACGCCCGACGTCGTTCGACTGTGTGTGCTGTCCAAAGGCGGTGATGGCATGTAACGCCTGACGTCGTTCGACCCTGTGTGCTGTCCAAAGGCGATGATGTTATGCCACGCATGACGTTGCCGATCGTGTGTGCTGTCCAAGGGTGGTGATGTCATGCCACGCCTGACGTTGCCGACTGTGTGTGATGTCCTATGGCGGTGATGTCATTCCACGCCCAACGTCGTCTGACTGTGCGAGCAGTCCAAGGGCGGTGATTTCAATCCACGCCCGACGTTGTTAAATGTGTGTGTTGTCCAAAGGCGGTAACGGCATGTCACGCCCGACGTCGTTCGACCTTGTGTGCTGTCCAAAGGCGGTGATGTCATGCCACGCCCAACGTCGTTTGACCGTGTGTGCTGTCCAAGGGCGGTGATGTCATGCCATGCCAAACGTTGTCCGACTGTGCGTGCAGTCCAAGGGCGGTGATGTCATGCCACGCTCGACGTCGTCCGACCGTGTGTGTTGTCTAAGGGCGGTGATGGCATGCCACGCCTGACGTTGCCGACCGTGTGTGCTTTTCAAGGGCGGTGATGTCATGTCACGCCCGACGTTGCCGACCGTATGTGCTGTCCAAGGGCGGTGATGTCATGACACGCCCGACGTCGTTCGACCGTGTGTGCTGTCCAAGGGAGGTGATGTAATGACACACCCAACGTCGTTCGACCGTGTGTGCTGCCCAACAGTGATAATGGCATGCCACACCTGATGTCGTTTTACCGAGTGTGTTGTCCAAAGGAGGTGATGGCATGTCACACCCGACGTCGTTCGACCGTGTGTGCTGTCCAAAGGCGGTGATGTCATGCCACGCCCAACGTCATTTGACCGTGTGTGCTGCCCATTGGCGATGATGGATTGCCACGCCCGACGTCGTTCGACCGTGTGAGCTGTCCAAAGGTGGTGATGTCATGCCACGCCCGAAGTACTCCGACCGTATGTGTTGCCCAAGGGCGGTGATGTCATGCCACACCCGACATTGCCGACCGTGTGTGCTGTCCAAGGGCGGTGATGTCATGCCACGCCCGACAACTTCGGACCATGCGTGCAGTCCAAGGGAGGTGATGTCATGCCACGCCCGACGTCGTTCGACCGTGTGTGCTGCCCAATGGCGATGATGGCATGCCACACCCGATGTCATTTTACTGAGTGTGTTGTCCAAAGGCGGTGATGGCATGTCACGCCCGATGTCATTTGACCTTAAGTGCTGGTCAAAGGCGTTAATGTCATGCCACGCCCAACGCCGTTCGACCGTGTGTGCTTTCCAAAGGCGATGATGGCATGAACCGCCCAATGTCATTCGACCGTGTGTGCCGTCTAAGGGAGGTGATGTCATACCATGCCCGACGTCGTTCGACTGTGTGTGCTGTCCAAAGGCGGTGATGGCATGTAACGCCTGACGTCGTTCGACCGTGTGTGCTGTCCAAAGGCGGTGATGTTATGCCACGCCCGACGTTGCCGATCGTGTGTGCTGTCCAAGGGCGGTGATGTCATGCCCCGCCCGACGTTGCCGACTGTGTGTGCTGTCCAAGGGTGGTGATGTCATTCCACGCCCAACATCGTCCGACCGTGCGAGCAGTCCTAGGGCGGTTATTTCAATCCACGCCCGACGTTGTTAAACGTGTGTGCTGTCCAAAGGCGGTAATGGCATGTCACGCCCGACATTGTTCGAGCTTGTGTGCTGTCCAAAGGCGATGATGTCGTGCCACGCCCAATGTCGTTTGATCGTGTGTGCTGTCCAAGGGCGGTGATGTCATGCCACGCCCAATGTGGTCCGACTGTGCGTGCAGTCCTAGGGCGGTGATGTCATGCCACGCCCGACGTCGTCCGACCGTGTGTGTTGTCCAAGGGCGGTGATGGAATGCCACGCCTGATGTTGCCGACCGTGTGTGCTGTCCAAGGGCGGTGATGTCATGCCACGCCCGACGTTGCCGACCGTGTGTGCTGTCAAACGGCAGTGATGTCATGACACGCCCGACGTCGTTCGACCGTGTGTGGTGTCCAAGGGAGGTGATGTCATGACATACCCAATGTCGTTCAACCGTGTGTGCTGCCCAACGGTGAAGATGGCATGCCACACCTGATGTCGTTTTACCGAGTGTGTTGTCCAAAGGCGGTGATGGCATGTCACACCCGACGTCGTTCGATCGTGTGTGCTGTCCAAAGGCGGTGATGTCATGCCATGCCCAACGTCGTTTGAGTGTGTGTGCTGCCCATTGGCGATGATGGATTACCACGCCCGACGTCGTTAGACCGTGTGAGCTGTCCAAAGGCGGTGATGTCATGCCACGCCCGATGTTCTCCGACCGTATGTGTTGCCCAAGGGCGGTGATGTCATGCCACGCCCGACGTCATTCGACCGTGTGTGCTGTTTAAGGGCGGTGATGTCAAGCCACGCCCGACCTTGCCGACCGTGTGTGCTGTCCAAAGGCGGTGATGGCATGTCACGCCCGACGTCGTTCGATCGTGTGTGATGCCCAAAGGCGATGCTAGAATGCCACGCCCGACGTCGTTCAACAGTATGTGCTGTCCAAGGGCGGTGATGGCTTGCCACGCTTGACGTTGCCTACCTTGTGTGTTGTCCAAGGGCGGTGATTTCATGCCACGCCCTAAGTTGCCGACCGTGTGTGCTTTCCAAGGGGGTGATGTCATACCTTGCCAACGTCGTCCGACCGTGCGTGCAGTCCAAGGATGGTGATGTCATGCCACGCCTGACGTCATTCGACTGTGTGTGCTGTCCAAGGGCGGTGATAACAAGCCACGCCCGACGTCGTCAGACCGTGTTGGTTGTCCAATGGAGGTGATGTCATGCCACGCATGACATCATTCGACCATGTGTGCAGTCTAAGGGTGGTGATGGCATGCCACGCCTGACATCGTTCGACCGTGCGTGCAGTCTAAGGGCGGTGATGTCGTGCCATGCCCGATGTCATTCCACCGTGTGTGCTGTCCAAGGGCGGTGATAACATGCCACGCTCAACGTTGTCCGACCGTGTGTGCAGTCCAAGAGAGGTGATGTCATGCCACGCCCGATATCGTTCGAATGTGTGTGCTGCCCAACGGCGATGATATCATGCCACACCTGACGTCGTTCGACCGAGTGTGCTGTCCAAAGGCGGTGATGACATGTCACGCCTGATGTCGTTCGATCGTGTGTGCTATCTAAAGGCGGTGATGTCGTTCCCCGCCCTATGTCGTTCGACCGTGTGTGCTGCGCAAAGGCGATGATGGAATGCCACGCCCGACGTCGTTCGACCGTGTGTGCTATCCAAAGGCGGTGATGTCATGCCACACCTGATGTAATCTGATCGTGTGTGCTGCCCAGGGGCGTTGATGTCATGCCACGCGTGATGTAGTCCGACCGTATATGCTATCCAAGGGCGGTGATGTCATGCCACGCCCGACGTAGTCCGACCGTGTGTGCTGCCCAAAGGCAATGATGGCATGCCACTCCCGACATCCATGCCCGACGTCATTCGACCGTGTGTGCTATCCAAGGGCAGTGATGTCATTCCACGCCCGACGTTGTCTGACCATCTATGCTTTCCAAGGGCGGTGATGGCATGCCACGCCCGACGTTGCCGACCATGTGAGCTGTCCAAGGGCGGTGATGTCATGCCACGCCTGACATCGTTCGACCGTGCATGCTGTCCAAGGGCTGTGATGTCAAGCCACGCCCGACGTCGTTCGACTCTATGTGCTGTCCAAAGGCGGTGATGGCATGTCACGCCTGACGTCGTTCGATTGTGTTTGGCGTCTATGGGCTATGATGTCATGCCACGCCCGACGTCGTTCGATTGTCTGTGCTGCCCAAAGGCGATGATATCATGCAACGCCCGACGTAGTCCGACCGTGTGTGCTGTCCAAAGACGATGATGGCATGCCACGCTCGACGTTGTTCGACCGTGTGCGGTGTCCAAAGGCGGTGATGTCATTCCATGCCCGACGTTGTCCGACCATGTGTGTTGTCTAAATGTGGTGATGGCACGTTACGCCCGACGTCGTTCGACCATGTGTGCTGTCCAAAGGCAGTGATTTCATGTTACGCCCGACGTCGTTCAACCGTGTGTGCTGTCCAAAGGCGGTGATGTCATACCACACCCGACGTTGCCGACCTTCTGTGCTGTCCAAGGGCGGTGATGTCATGCCACGCCCGACGTCCTCTAACCGTGCGTGTAGTCCAAGGGCGGTGATTCCAATCCACGCCCGACATTGTTTGAACGTGTGTGCTTTCCAAAGACGGTGATGGCATGTCATGCCCGACGTCGTTCTACCGTGTGTGCTGCCTTAAGGTAATGATGGCATGCCACGCCCGACGTCGTTCGATCGTGTGTGCTGCCCAAGGGCGGTGATGTCGTGCCACGTCCGACGTCGTTCGATCGTGTGTGCTGTCCAAGGGAAGTGATGTCATGAAACTCCCGACATCATTCGACCGTGCGTGCAATCCAAGGGTGGTGATGTCATGTCATGCCCGACGTCGTCCGACCGTGTGTGCTGTCCAAGGGCGGTGATGGCATGCCGTGCCCGACGTTGCCGACCGTTGTGCTGTCCAAGGGCAGTGATGTCATGCCTTGCCCGACGTTGCCGAACATGTGTGCTGTCCAACGACGGTGATGTCATGCCACGCCCGACGACTTCCGACCATACGTGCAGTCCAAGGGAGGTGATTTCATGCCACACCCGACGTTGTTCGACCGTGTGTGCTGCCCAACGGCGATGATGGCATGCCACACCCGTTGTCATTTTACTGAGTGTATTGTCCAAAGGCGGTGATGGCATGTCACGCCCGACGTTGTTTGACCATAAGTGCTGGTCAAAGGCATTAATGTCATGCCACGCCCAACTTCGTTCGACCGTGTGTGCTTTCCAAAGGCGATGATGGCATGAACCGCCCGATGTCATTCGATCGTGTGTGCCATCTAAGGGCGGTGATGTAATACCACGCCCGACGTTGTTCGACTGTGTGTGCTGTCCAAAGGCGGTGATGGCATGTAACGCCTGACGTCGTTCGACCGTGTGTGCTGTCCAAAGGCGGTGATGTTATGCCACGCCCGACGTTGCCGATCGTGTGTGCTATCCAAAAGTGGTGATGTCATGCCACGCCCGACGTTGCCGACAGTGTGTGCTGTCTAAGGGCGGTGATGTCATTCCATGCCCAACGTCGTCTGACCCTGCGAGCAGTCCAAGGGCGGTGATGTCATACCACGCCCAACGTGGTCCAATTGTTCGTGCAGTCCAAGGGCGGTGATGTCATGACACGCCCGACGTCGTTCGATCGTGTGTGCTGTCCAAGGGAGGTGATGTTATGACACACCCAACGGTGATGATGGCATGCCACACCTGATATCATTTTACCGAGTGTGTTTTCCAAAGGCGGTGATGGCATGTCACACCCGACGTCGTTCGACCGTGTGTGCTGTCTAAAGGTAGTGATGTCATGCCACGCCCAACGTCGTTAGACCGTGTGTGCTGCCCATTGGCGATGATGGATTGCCACGCCCGACGTCGTTCGACCGTGTGAGTTGTCCAAAGGCGGTGATGACATGCCACGCCCGAAGTACTCCGATCGTATGTGTTGCCCAAGGGCGGTGATGTCATGCCACGCCCGACGTTGCCGACCGTGTGTGCTGTCCAAGGGCGGTGATGTCATGCCACGCCCGACAACTTTCGACCATGCGTGGAGTCCAAGGGAGGTGATGTCATGCCACGCCCAACGTCGTTCGACCTTTTGTGCTGTCCAAACGAGGTGATATTATGCCGCGCCCGACGTCGTCTGACCGTGTGTGTTGTCCAAGGGCTGTGATTCATGCCACCCCTGACATTGCCGACCGTGTATGCTGTCCAAGGGAGGTGATGTCATGCCACGCCCGACGTTGCCGACCGTGTGTGCTGTCCAAGAGCAGTGATGTCAAGCCACGCCCGACGTCGTTCGACCGTGCGTGCTTTCCAAGGGTTGTGATGTCATGCCACGCCCGACGTCATTCGACCGTGTGTGCTGTCCAAGGGCGGTGATGTCAAGCCACGCGCGACATCGTCCGACAGTGTGTGCGGTCCAAGGGAGGTGATGTCATGCCACGCTCGATGTCGTTCAGCCGTGTGTGCTGTCCAACAGTGATGATATCATGTCACACCTGATGTCGTTCGACCGAATGTGATGTCCAAAGAAGGTGATGGCAAGTCACGCCCGACGTCGTTCGATCGTTTGTGCTGTCCAAAGGTGGTGATGTTGGCCACGCCCAACATCGTTCGACCTTATGTGCTGTCCAAAAGAGGTGATATTATGCCACGCCCGACGTCATCCGACCGTGTGTGCTGTCCAAGGGCGGTGATGTCATGCCACGCCCGATGTTGCCGACTGTGTGTGTTGTCCAAGGGCGGTGATGTCGTGCAACGCCAGACAACGTTCGACCGTGTGTGTTGTACAAGGGCAGTGATATCATTCCATGCCTGACATAGTCCGACCGTGTGTGCAGTCCAAAAGCGGTGATTACATGTTAAGCACGACGTCGTTAGATCGTGTGTGTTGTCCAAGGGCAGTGATGGCATATCACTCCCGACGTTGCCGACCGTGTGTACTGTCAAAGGGCGGTGACATCATGCCACGCCCGACGTCATTTGATCGTTTGTGCTGCTCAAAGACGATGATGGCATGCCACGCCCGACATCGTCCCACCATGCGTGCTGTCCAAGGGCGGTGATGTCATGCCACGCCCGACGTCGTTCGACCACGTATGCTGCCCTAGGGCGGTGATGACATGCCACGACCGACGTTGCCGACCGTGTGTGCTGTCCAAGGGCGGGGATGTCATGCCACGCCCGATGTCGTCCGACTGTGTGTGTTGTCCAAGAGCGGTGATGTCATGCCACGCCCGACGTTGCCGACCATGTGTGCGGTCCAAGAGAGGTGATGTCATGCCACGCCATACGTTAATCGATGGTGTGTGCTTCCCAAAGGCGATGATTGCATGAACCACCCGACGTCATTCGACCGTGTGTGCCGTCTAAGGGCGGTGATGTCATACCACGCCCGACGTCGTTCGACTGTGTGTGCTGTCCAAAGGCGGTGATGGCATGTAACGCCTGACGTCGTTCGACCCTTTGTGCTGTCCAAAGGCGATGATGTTATGCCACGCATGACGTTGCCGATCGTGTGTGCTGTCCAAGGGTGGTGATGTCATGCCACGCCTGACGTTGCCGACTGTGTGTGATGTCCTATGGCGGTGATGTCATTCCACGCCCAACGTCGTCTGACTGTGCGAGCAGTCCAAGGGCGGTGATTTCAATCCACGCCCGACGTTGTTAAATGTGTGTGTTGTCCAAAGGCGGTAACGGCATGTCACGCCCGACGTCGTTCGACCTTGTGTGCTGTCCAAAGGCGGTGATGTCGTGCCACGCCCAACGTCGTTTGACCGTGTGTGCTGTCCAAGGGCGGTGATGTCATGCCATGCCCAACGTTGTCCGACTGTGCGTGCAGTCCAAGGGCGGTGATGTCATGCCACGCTCGACGTCGTCCGACCGTGTGTGTTGTCTAAGGGCGGTGATGGCATGCCACGCCTGACGTTGCCGACCGTGTGTGCTTTTCAAGGGCGGTGATGTCATGTCACGCCCAACGTTGCCGACCGTATGTGCTGTCCAAGGGCGGTGATGTCATGACACGCCCGACGTCGTTCGACCGTGTGTGCTGTCCAAGGGAGGTGATGTAATGACACACCCAACGTCGTTCGACCGTGTGTGCTGCCCAACAGTGATAATGGCATGCCACACCTGATGTCGTTTTACCGAGTGTGTTGTCCAAAGGAGGTGATGGCATGTCACACCCGACGTCGTTCGACCGTGTGTGCTGTCCAAAGGCGGTGATGTCATGCCACGCCCAACGTCATTTGACCGTGTGTGCTGCCCATTGGCGATGATGGATTGCCACGCCCGACGTCGTTCGACCGTGTGAGCTGTCCAAAGGTGGTGATGTCATGCCACGCCCGAAGTACTCCGACCGTATGTGTTGCCCAAGGGCGGTGATGTCATGCCACACCCGACGTTGCCGACCGTGTGTGCTGTCCAAGGGCGGTGATGTCATGCCACGCCCGACAACTTCCGACCATGCGTGCAGTCCAAGGGAGGTGATGTCATGCCACGCCCGACGTCGTTCGACCGTGTGTGCTGCCCAATGGCGATGATGGCATGCCACACCCGATGTCATTTTACTGAGTGTGTTGTCCAAAGGCGGTGATGGCATGTCACGCCCGATGTCATTTGACCATAAGTGCTGGTCAAAGGCGTTAATGTCATGCCACGCCCAACGCCGTTCGACCGTGTGTGCTTTCCAAAGGCGATGATGGCATGAACCGCCCAATGTCATTCGACCGTGTGTGCCGTCTAAGGGAGGTGATGTCATACCATGCCCGACGTCGTTCGACTGTGTGTGCTGTCCAAAGGCGGTGATGGCATGTAACGCCTGACGTCGTTCGACCGTGTGTGCTGTCCAAAGGCGGTGATGTTATGCCACGCCCGACGTTGCCGATCGTGTGTGCTGTCCAAGGGCGGTGATGTCATGCCCCGCCCGACGTTGCCGACTGTGTGTGCTGTCCAAGGGTGGTGATGTCATTCCACGCCCAACATCGTCCGACCGTGCGAGCAGTCCTAGGGCGGTGATTTCAATCCACGCCCGACGTTGTTAAACGTGTGTGCTGTCCAAAGGCGGTAATGGCATGTCACGCCCGACATTGTTCGAGCTTGTGTGCTGTCCAAAGGCGATGATGTCGTGCCACGCCCAATGTCGTTTGATCGTGTGTGCTGTCCAAGGGCGGTGATGTCATGCCACGCCCAATGTGGTCCGACTGTGCGTGCAGTCCTAGGGCGGTGATGTCATGCCACGCCCGACGTCGTCCGACCGTGTGTGTTGTCCAAGGGCGGTGATGGAATGCCACGCCTGATGTTGCCGACCGTGTGTGCTGTCCAAGGGCGGTGATGTCATGCCACGCCCGACGTTGCCGACCGTGTGTGCTGTCAAACGGCAGTGATGTCATGACACGCCCGACGTCGTTCGACCGTGTGTGGTGTCCAAGGGAGGTGATGTCATGACATACCCAATGTCGTTCAACCGTGTGTGCTGCCCAACGGTGAAGATGGCATGCCACACCTGATGTCGTTTTACCGAGTGTGTTGTCCAAAGGCGGTGATGGCATGTCACACCCGACGTCGTTCGATCGTGTGTGCTGTCCAAAGGCGGTGATGTCATGCCATGCCCAACGTCGTTTGAGTGTGTGTGCTGCCCATTGGCGATGATGGATTACCACGCCCGACGTCGTTAGACCGTGTGAGCTGTCCAAAGGCGGTGATGTCATGCCACGCCCGATGTTCTCCGACCGTATGTGTTGCCCAAGGGCGGTGATGTCATGCCACGCCCGACGTCATTCGACCGTGTGTGCTGTTTAAGGGCGGTGATGTCAAGCCACGCCCGACGTCGTCTGAAAGTGTGTGCAGTCCAAGGGAGGTGATGTCATGCCACGCCCGATATCAGTCAGCCGTGTGTGCTTCCCAACGGGGATGATATTACGCCACACCCGATGTCGTTCGACCGAGTGTAATGTCCAAAGGCGGTGATGGCATTTTACGCCCAACGTCATTCGATCGTGTGTGCTGTCCAAAGGCGGTGATGTTGTTCCACGCCCAACATCGTTCGACCTTGTCGTTTGACCATAAGTGCTGTTCAAAGGCTGTGATTTCATGCAACGCCGAACGTCGTTCGACCGTGTGTGCTTCCCAAAGGCGATGATGGCATGAACCGCCCGACGTCATTCGATTGTGTGTGCCATCTAAAAGCGGTGACGTCATACCACGCCCGACGTCGTTCGACTATGTGTGCTGTCCAAAGGCGGTGATGGCATGTAACGCCTGACGTCGTCCGACCGTGTTTGCCGTCCAAGGGCTATGATACCATGCCACGCCCGACGTCATTTGACCGTTTGTGCTACCAAAAGGCGATGATGGCATGCCACGCCCAACATCGTTCGACCGTGTGTGCTGTCCAAAGACGATGATGGCATGCCACGCCCGACATCGTCCCACCATGCGTGCTGTCCAAGGGCGGTGATGTCATCCCACGCCCGACGTCGTTCGACCACGTATGCTGCCCTAGGGCGGTGATGACATGCCACGACCGACGTTGCCGACCGTGTGTGCTGTCCAAGGGCGGGGATGTCATGCCACGCCCGATGTCGTCCGACTGTGTGTGTTGTCCAAGAGCGGTGATGTCATGCCACCCCCGACGTTGCCGACCTTCTGTGTTGTCCAAGTGCGGTGATGTGATGCCACGACCGACGTCCTCTAACCGTGCGTGTAGTCCAAGGGCGGTGATTTCAATCCACGCCCGACGTTGTTTGAACGTGTGTGCTTTCCAAAGACGGTCATAACATGTCATGCCCGACGTCGTTCGACCGTGTGTGTTGCCTTAAGGCAATGATGGCATGCCACACCCGACGTCGTTCGATCGTGTGTGCTGCCCAAGGGAGGTGATGTCATGCCACTCCTGACGTCGTCCGACCGTGTGTACTGTCGAAGGGCGGTGATGTCGTGCCACGCCCGACGTCGCTCGACTGTGTGTGCTGTCCAAGGGTAGTGATGTCATGCAACTCCCAACGCCGTCAGACCGTGCGTGGAATCCAAGGGTGGTGATGTCATATGATGCCCGACGTCGTCCGACCGTGTGTGCTGTCCAAGGGCGGTGATGGCACGCCACGCCCGACGTTGCCGACCGTGTGTGCTGTCCAAGGGCAGTGATGTCATGCCTTGCCCGACGTTGCCGAACATGTGTGCTGTCCAAGGGTGGTGATGTTATGCCACGCCCGACGTCTTCCGACCATGCGTGCAGTCCAATGGAGTTGATGTCATGCCACGCCCGACGTTGTTCGACCGTGTGTGCTGCCCAACGGCGATGATGGCATTCCACACCCGCTGTCGTTTTACTGAGTGTGTTGTCCAAAGGCGGTGATGGCATGTCACGCCCGACGTCGTTTGACCATAAGTGTTGTTCAAAGGTTGTGATTTCATGCCACGCCCAACTTCGTTCGACCGTGTGTGCTTCCCAAAGGCGATGATGGCATGAACCGCCCGACGTCATTCGATCGTGTGTGCCATCTAAAAGCGGTGATGTTATGCCACGCCCGACGTCGTCCGACCGTGTTTGCCGTCCAAGGGCTATGATACCATGCCACGCCCGACGTCGTTTGACCGTTTGTGCTGCCAAAAGGCGATGATGGCATGCCACGCCCAACGTTGTTCGACCGTGTGTGCTGTCCAAAGGCGGTGATGTTATGCCACGCTCGACGTCGTCCGACCGTGTGTGCTGTCCAAGGGCAATGATGTCATGCCAAGCCCGACGTTGCCGATCGTGTGTGCTGCCCAACTGCGATGATGGCATGCCACACCCGAAGTTGCCAACCGTGTGTGCTGTCCAAGGGCGGCGATGTCATGCCACGCCCGACATCGTCCGACCGTGTGTGCTGTCCAAGGGCGAGGATGTCATGCCATGCCTGATGTCGTCCGACTGTGTGTGCTGTCCAAAAGCAATGATGTCATGCCACGCCCGACGTTGCCGACCATGTGTGCGGTCAAAGGGCGGTGATGTCATGCCACACGTGATGTTGTCTGACTGTGCGTGCAGTCCAAGGGCGGTGATGTCATGCCACGCCCGATGTCGTTCGACCAAGTATGTTTTTCAAGAGCAGGGATGGCATGCCACGCCTGACGTCGTCCGACCGTGCGTGTAGTGCAAGGACGGTGATGGCATGTCATGCCCAACTTCGTTCGAGCGTGTGCGCTGTCCAAAGGCGGTGATGTCATGCCATGCCCAACGTCGTTTGACCGTGTGTGCTGCCCAAAGGCGATGATGGAATGCCATGCTCGATGTCGTTCGACCGTGTGTGCTGTCCAAAGCCGGTGATTTCATGCCACGCCCGATGTTGCCGACTGAGTGTGCTGTCCAAGGGCGGTGATGTTATGCCACGCCCGACGTCGTCCGACCATGCGTGCAAACCAAGGGAGGTGATATCATGCCACGCCCGACGTCGTTCGATCGTGTGTGTTGCCCAACCGCAATGATGACATGCCACACCAAACGTCGTTCAACCGAGTGTGCTGTCCAAAGGCAGTGATGGCATGTCACGCCCGACGTCGTTCGACCGTGCGTGCAGTCCAACGGCGGTGATGTCATTCCACGCCCGACGTCGATCAACCGTGTGTGCTGTACAAGGGAGGTGATGTCATCCCACGTCCGACGTCGTCCGACCGTGTGTGCTATCCAAGGGCGGTGATGGCATGCCACGCCTAACATTGTCGACCTTGTGTGCTGTCCAAGGGCGGTGATGTCATGCCACGCCCGACGTTGCCGTCCGTGTGTGATGCCCAACGGCGATGATGGCATGCCACACCCGATGTCGTTTTACTGAGTGTGTTGTCCAAAGGCATTGATGCCATGTAACACCCGACGTCAATTGACCGTGTGTGCTGTCCAAAAATGGTGATGTCATGCCATGCCCAACGTCGCTTGACCGTGTTTGCTGCCCATAGGCGATGATAAAATGCCACGCATGACATCGTTCAACTGTGTGTGCTGTCCAAAGAGGTGATTTCATGCCACGCCTGACATCGTTCGACCGTGTGTGCTTTCCAAGGGCGGTGATTTCATGCCACAGCCGACGTTTCCGACCGTGTGTGCTGTCCAAGGGCGGTGATGTCATGCCACGCCCGACGTTGCCAACTGTGTGTGCAGTCCAAGGGAGGTGATGTCATGCCACGCCCGTCATTGCCGACCGTGTGTGCTGTCCAAGGGTGGTGATGTCATGCCACGCCTGACATCGTTCGACCGTGTGTGCTTTCCAAGGGCGGTGATGTAATGCCACAGCCGACGTTTCCGACCGTGTGTGCTGTCCAAGGGCGGTGATGTCATGCCACGCCCGAAATTACCGACCGTGTGTGTTCTCCAAGGGCGGTGATGTCATGCCACGCCCGACGTTGCCGACTGTGTGTGTTGTCCAAGGGCGGTGATGTCATGCCACGCCCAACATTACCGACTATGTGTGCTGTCAAAGGGCAGTGATGTCATGCCACACCCAATGTTACCATTCGTGTGTATTGTCCAAGGGTGGTGATGTCATTCCACGCTCGACATTACCGACCGTGTGTGCTGTCCATGGGCGGTGATGTCGTGCAACGCCCGACGTTGCCAACCGTGTGTGCTGTCAAAGGGCGGTGATGTCATGCCACACCCGTTATTACCGACCGTGTGTGCTGTCCAAGGGTGGTGATGTCATGCCACGCCCGACGTTGCCGACCGTGTGTGCTGTCCAAGGGTGGTGATGTCATGCCACACCCGATGTTGCCGTCCGTGTGTATTGTCCAAGGGCGGTGATGTCATTCCACGCCCGACATTATCGATCGTGTGTGCTGTCCATGGGTGGTGATGTCGTGCAACGCCCGACGTTGCCAACCGTGTGTGTTGTCCAAGGGTGGTAATTCCAATCCACGCCCGACGTTGTTTGAACGTGTGTGCTTTCCAAAGACGGTGATGGCATGTCATGCTCGACGTCATTCTACCGTGTGTGCTGCCTTAAGGCAATGATGGCATGCCACGCCCGACGTCGTTCGATCGTGTGTGCTGCCCAAGGGCGGTGATGTCGTGCCATGCCCGACATCGTTCGACCGTGTGTGCTGTCCAAGGGAAGTGATGTCATGAAACTCCCGACATCATTCGAATGTGCGTGCAATCCAAGGGTGGTGATGTCATGTCATGCCCGACGTCGTCCGACCGTGTGTGCTGTCCAAGGGCGGTGATGTCATGCCACACCCGATGTTGCCGTCCGTGTGTATTGTCCAAGGGCGTTGATGTCATTCCACGCCCGACATTATCGATCGTGTGTGTTGTCCATGGGCGGTGATGTCGTGCAACGCCCGACGTTGCCAACGTGTGTGCTGTCCAAGGTGGTAATGTCAAGCCACGCCCAACGTCGTTCGACTATGTGTTCTTTCCAAAGGCGGTGATGGCATGTCATGCCCGACGTCGTTGCACATTGTGTGCTTTCCAAAGGCGATGATGGCTTGCCAAGCCATACTTCATTCTACTGTGTGTTCTGTCCAAAGGCGGTGATATTATGCCACGCCAGACGTAGTCCGACCGTGTTTGCTGCCCAAGGGCGGTTATGTCATGCCACTCTCGATGTGGTCCGACCGTGTGTACTGTCCAAGGGCGGTGATGTCATGCCACGCCCGACGTTGCCGTCCGTGTGTTCTGTCTAAGGGCAGTGATGTCATGCAACTCCCGACGTTGTTTGACCGTGCGTGCAGTCCAAGGGTGGTGATGTAATGCCACGCCCAACGTCGTCCGACCGTGTGTGCTTTCCAAGGGAGGTTATGTCATGCCACGACCAACGTTGCCGACCGTGTTTGCAGTCCAAGGGTGGTGATTTCATGCCACGCCTGACTTTGTCAGTGTTTGCTGCCCAACAGCGATGATGGCATGCCAAACCCGATGTCGTTCGACCGAGTATGTTGTCCAAAGACGGTGATGGCATGTCACGCTCGATGTCGTTCGATCGTGTGTGCTGTCCAAACGCGGTGATGTCATGCCACGCGCGACGTAGTCCGACCGTATGTGCTGTCTAAGGGCGGTGATGTCATGTGACGCCCGACATTTCTGATCGTGTGTGCTGTCCAAAGGCGGTGATGACATGTTACGCCCGACGTCATTCGACCATGTATGTTGTCCAAGGGCAGTGATGGCATATCACGCACGACGTTGTCGACCGTGTGTGCTGTCCAAAGGCAGTGATGTCATGCCACGCCCGACGTTGCCGACTGTGTGTGCTGTCCAAGGGCAGTGATGTCATGCCATGCCCGACGTGTCCAACCGTGTGTGTTGTCCAAGGGCGGTGATGTCATTCCACGTCCGACGTCGTCCGATCGTGCGTGCAGTCCAAGGGCGGTGATGTCATTCCATGCCCGACATCGTTCGACCGTGTATGCTATCCAAAGGCAGTGATTTCATGCCACGCCCTACGTCGTCCGACTTTGTGTACTGTCCAAGGGCGGTGATGTCATGCCACGGCCGACGTTGCCGACCTTGTGTGTTGTCCAAGGTGGGGATGTCATGCCTTGCCTGACGTCGTCCGACTATGTGCGTTGTCCAAGAGCGGTAATGTCATGCCACGCCCAATGTTGCTGACCATGTGTGCGGTCCAAGGGCGGTGATTTCATGCAACGTCTGACATCGTTCGACTGAGTGTGTTTTTCAAGGGCGGTGATGGCATGCCACACCTGACGTCGTCTGACCGTGCGTGCAGTGCAAGGGTGGTGATGGCATGTCATGCCCAACTTCGTTCGACCGTGTGTGCTGTCCAAAGGCGGTGATGTCATGCCACGCCCAACGTCGTTTGAGCATGAGTGCTGCCCAAAGGCGATGATGGAATGCCATGCCCAATGTCGTTCGACCATGTGTGTTGTCCAAAGGCGGTGATTTCATGCCACACCCGGCGTTGTCGACCGACTGTCCTGTCCAAGAGGCGGTGATGTTATGCCACGCCCGACGTCGTCTGACTATGCGTGTATTCCAAGGGAGGTGATATCATGCCACGCCCGATGTCGTTCCATCGTGTGTGCTGCCCAACCGCAATGATGACATGTCACACCAAACGTCGTTCGACCGAGTGTGCTGTCCAAAGGCGGTGATG
Source organism: Solanum lycopersicum (assembly GCF_036512215.1). Classification (NCBI taxonomy): domain Eukaryota; kingdom Viridiplantae; phylum Streptophyta; class Magnoliopsida; order Solanales; family Solanaceae; genus Solanum; species Solanum lycopersicum. The sequence goes on from NC_090807.1 coordinate 11,895,849, forward strand.
GCATGTCACGCCCGACTTCGTTCGACTGTGCGTGCAGTCCAAGGGTGGTGATGTCATGCCACGCCCGACGTCGATCGACTGTCTGTATTGTCCAAGGGAGGTGATGTCATGCCACGACCGACGTCGTCCAACCGTGTGTGCTGTCCAAGGGCGGTGATGGCATGCCATGCCTAATGTTGTCGACCTTGTGTGCTATCCAAGGGCGGTGATGTCATGCCACGCCCGACGTTGCCGTCCGTGTGTGCTGTCCGAGGGCAGTGATGTCATGCCACGCCCGAGGTTGTCTAACCGTGTGCATAGTCCAAGGACGGTGATGTCATGCCACGCCCGAGGTCGTTCGACCGTGTGTGTTGTCCAAGGGCGGTGATGTCATGCCGCGCCCGACGTTGCTGACCGTGTGTGCAATCCAAGGGCGGTGATGTCATGCCACGCCCGACGTCGTCCAACCGTGCGTGCAGTCCAAGGAGGTTGATGTCAAGCCAAACCCGACGTCGTTGGACTGTGTGCTTTCTAAAGGCGATGATGGCATGTCATGTCCAACGTCGTTCGATCGTGTTTGCCGTCCATGGGCTATGATGTCATGCCACCCCCGACGTCGTTCGACCGTGTGTGCTGCCCAAAGGCGTTGATGGCATGCCACGCCCGACGTTGTTCGACAGTGTGTGGTGTCCAAAGGCGGTGATATCATGCCATGCCCGAATTAATCTGACCGTGTGTGTTGTCGAAAGGCGGTGATGGCACGTCACGCCCGACGTCATTCGATCGTGTGTGCTGTCCAAGGGCGGTGATGTCATGCCACGCCCGACGTTGCCGACCGTGTGTGCTGTCCAAGGGATGTGATGTCATGCCACGCCCGACGTCATTCGACTGTGTGTGCTGCCCTAAGGCGGTGATGTCATGCCACGCCCGACCTTGCCGACCGTGTGTGCTGTCCAAAGGCGGTGATGGCATGTCACGCCCGACGTCGTTCGATCGTGTGTGATGCCCAAAGGCGATGCTAGAATGCCACGCCCGACGTCGTTCAACAGTATGTGCTGTCCAAGGGCGGTGATGGCTTGCCACGCTTGACGTTGCCGACCTTGTGTGTTGTCCAAGGGCGGTGATTTCATGCCACGCCCTAAGTTGCCGACCGTGTGTGCTTTCCAAGGGGGTGATGTCATACCTTGCCAACGTCGTCCGACCGTGCGTGCAGTCCAAGGACGGTGATGTCATGCCACGCCTGACGTCATTCGACTGTGTGTGCTGTCCAAGGGCGGTGATAACAAGCCACGCCCGACGTCGTCAGACCGTGTTGGTTGTCCAATGGAGGTGATGTCATGCCACGCATGACATCGTTCGACCATGTGTGCAGTCCAAGGGTGGTGATGGCATGCCACGCCTGACATCGTTCGACCGTGCGTGCAGTCTAAGGGCGGTGATGTCGTGCCATGCCCGATGTCATTCCACCGTGTGTGCTGTCCAAGGGCGGTGATAACATGCCACGCTCAACGTTGTCCGACCGTGTGTGCAGTCCAAGAGAGGTGATGTCATGCCACGCCCGATATCGTTCGAATGTGTGTGCTGCCCAACGGCGATGATATCATGCCACACCTGACGTCGTTCGACCGAGTGTGCTGTCCAAAGGCGGTGATGACATGTCACGCCTGATGTCGTTCGATCGTGTGTGCTATCTAAAGGCGGTGATGTCGTTCCCCGCCCAATGTCGTTCGACCGTGTGTGCTACGCAAAGGCGATGATGGAATGCCACGCCCGACGTCGTTCGACCGTGTGTGCTATCCAAAGGCGGTGATGTCATGCCACACCTGATGTAATCTGATCGTGTGTGCTGCCCAGGGGCGTTGATGTCATGCCACGCGTGATGTAGTCCGACCGTATATGCTATCCAAGGGCGGTGATGTCATGCCACGCCCGACGTAGTCCGACCGTGTGTGCTGCCCAAAGGCAATGATGGCATGCCACTCCCGACATCCATGCCCGACGTCATTCGACCGTGTGTGCTATCCAAGGGCAGTGATGTCATTCCACGCCCGACGTTGTCTGACCATCTATGCTTTCCAAGGGCGGTGATGGCATGCCACGCCCGACGTTGCCGACCATGTGAGCTGTCCAAGGGCGGTGATGTCATGCCACGCCTGACATCGTTCGACCGTGCATGCTGTCCAAGGGCTGTGATGTCAAGCCACGCCCGACGTCGTTCGACTCTATGTGCTGTCCAAAGGCGGTGATGGCATGTCACGCCTGACGTCGTTCGATTGTGTTTGGCGTCTATGGGCTATGATGTCATGCCACGCCCGACGTCGTTCGATTGTCTGTGCTGCCCAAAGGCGATGATATCATGCAACGCCCGACGTAGTCCGACCGTGTGTGCTGTCCAAAGGCGATGATGGCATGCCACGCTCGACGTTGTTCGACCGTGTGCGGTGTCCAAAGGCGGTGATGTCATTCCATGCCCGACGTTGTCTGACCATGTGTGTTGTCTAAATGTGGTGATGGCACGTTACGCCCGACGTCGTTCGACCGTGTGTGCTGTCCAAAGGCAGTGATTTCATGTTACGCCCGACGTCGTTCAACCGTGTGTGCTGTCCAAAGGCGGTGATGTCATACCACACCCGACGTTGCCGACCTTCTGTGCTGTGCAAGGGCGGTGATGTCATGCCACGCCCGACGTCCTCTAACCGTGCGTGTAGTCCAAGGGCGGTGATTCCAATCCACGCCCGACGTTGTTTGAACGTGTGTGCTTTCCAAAGACGGTGATGGCATGTCATGCCCGACGTCGTTCTACCGTGTGTGCTGCCTTAAGGTAATGATGGCATGCCACGCCCGACGTCGTTCGATCGTGTGTGCTGCCCAAGGGCGGTGATGTCGTGCCACGTCCGACGTCGTTCGATCGTGTGTGCTGTCCAAGGGAAGTGATGTCATGAAACTCCCGACATCATTCGACCGTGCGTGCAATCCAAGGGTGGTGATGTCATGTCATGCCCGACGTCGTCCGACCGTGTGTGCTGTCCAAGGGCGGTGATGGCATGCCGTGCCCGACGTTGCCGACCGTTGTGCTGTCCAAGGGCAGTGATGTCATGCCTTGCCCGACGTTGCCGAACATGTGTGCTGTCCAACGACGGTGATGTCATGCCACGCCCGACGACTTCCGACCATACGTGCAGTCCAAGGGAGGTGATTTCATGCCACACCCGACGTTGTTCGACCGTGTGTGCTGCCCAACGGCGATGATGGCATGCCACACCCGTTGTCATTTTACTGAGTGTATTGTCCAAAGGCGGTGATGGCATGTCACGCCCGACGTTGTTTGACCATAAGTGCTGGTCAAAGGCATTAATGTCATGCCACGCCCAACTTCGTTCGACCGTGTGTGCTTTCCAAAGGCGATGATGGCATGAACCGCCCGATGTCATTCGATCGTGTGTGCCATCTAAGGGCGGTGATGTAATACCACGCCCGACGTTGTTCGACTGTGTGTGCTGTCCAAAGGCGGTGATGGCATGTAACGCCTGACGTCGTTCGACCGTGTGTGCTGTCCAAAGGCGGTGATGTTATGCCACGCCCGACGTTGCCGATCGTGTGTGCTATCCAAAAGCGGTGATGTCATGCCACGCCCGACGTTGCCGACAGTGTGTGCTGTCTAAGGGCGGTGATGTCATTCCACGCCCAACGTCGTCTGACCCTGCGAGCAGTCCAAGGGCGGTGATGTCATACCACGCCCAACGTGGTCCAATTGTTCGTGCAGTCCAAGGGCGGTGATGTCATGACACGCCCGACGTCGTTCGATCGTGTGTGCTGTCCAAGGGAGGTGATGTTATGACACACCCAACGGTGATGATGGCATGCCACACCTGATGTCATTTTACCGAGTGTGTTTTCCAAAGGCGGTGATGGCATGTCACACCCGACGTCGTTCGACCGTGTGTGCTGTCTAAAGGTAGTGATGTCATGCCACGCCCAACGTCGTTAGACCGTGTGTGCTGCCCATTGGCGATGATGGATTGCCACGCCCGACGTCGTTCGACCGTGTGAGTTGTCCAAAGGCGGTGATGACATGCCACGCCCGAAGTACTCCGATCGTATGTGTTGCCCAAGGGCGGTGATGTCATGCCACGCCCGACGTTGCCGACCGTGTGTGCTGTCCAAGGGCGGTGATGTCATGCCACGCCCGACAACTTTCGACCATGCGTGGAGTCCAAGGGAGGTGATGTCATGCCACGCCCAACGTCGTTCGACCTTTTGTGCTGTCCAAACGAGGTGATATTATGCCGCGCCCGACGTCGTCTGACCGTGTGTGTTGTCCAAGGGCTGTGATTCATGCCACCCCTGACATTGCCGACCGTGTATGCTGTCCAAGGGAGGTGATGTCATGCCACGCCCGACGTTGCCGACCGTGTGTGCTGTCCAAGAGCAGTGATGTCAAGCCACGCCCGACGTCGTTCGACCGTGCGTGCTTTCCAAGGGTTGTGATGTCATGCCACGCCCGACGTCATTCGACCGTGTGTGCTGTCCAAGGGCGGTGATGTCAAGCCACGCGCGACGTCGTCCGACAGTGTGTGCGGTCCAAGGGAGGTGATGTCATGCCACGCTCGATGTCGTTCAGCCGTGTGTGCTGTCCAACAGTGATGATATCATGTCACACCTGATGTCGTTCGACCGAATGTGATGTCCAAAGAAGGTGATGGCAAGTCACGCCCGACGTCGTTCGATCGTTTGTGCTGTCCAAAGGTGGTGATGTTGGCCACGCCCAACATCGTTCGACCTTATGTGCTGTCCAAAAGAGGTGATATTATGCCACGCCCGACGTCATCCGACCGTGTGTGCTGTCCAAGGGCGGTGATGTCATGCCACGCCCGATGTTGCCGACTGTGTGTGTTGTCCAAGGGCGGTGATGTCGTGCAACGCCAGACAACGTTCGACCGTGTGTGTTGTACAAGGGCAGTGATATCATTCCATGCCTGACATAGTCCGACCGTGTGTGCAGTCCAAAAGCGGTGATTACATGTTAAGCACGACGTCGTTAGATCGTGTGTGTTGTCCAAGGGCAGTGATGGCATATCACTCCCGACGTTGCCGACCGTGTGTACTGTCAAAGGGCGGTGACATCATGCCACGCCCGACGTCATTTGATCGTTTGTGCTGCTCAAAGACGATGATGGCATGCCACGCCCGACATCGTCCCACCATGCGTGCTGTCCAAGGGCGGTGATGTCATGCCACGCCCGACGTCGTTCGACCACGTATGCTGCCCTAGGGCGGTGATGACATGCCACGACCGACGTTGCCGACCGTGTGTGCTGTCCAAGGGCGGGGATGTCATGCCACGCCCGATGTCGTCCGACTGTGTGTGTTGTCCAAGAGCGGTGATGTCATGCCACGCCCGACGTTGCCGACCATGTGTGCGGTCCAAGAGAGGTGATGTCATGCCACGCCATACGTTAATCGATGGTGTGTGCTTCCCAAAGGCGATGATTGCATGAACCACCCGACGTCATTCGACCGTGTGTGCCGTCTAAGGGCGGTGATGTCATACCACGCCCGACGTCGTTCGACTGTGTGTGCTGTCCAAAGGCGGTGATGGCATGTAACGCCTGACGTCGTTCGACCCTGTGTGCTGTCCAAAGGCGATGATGTTATGCCACGCATGACGTTGCCGATCGTGTGTGCTGTCCAAGGGTGGTGATGTCATGCCACGCCTGACGTTGCCGACTGTGTGTGATGTCCTATGGCGGTGATGTCATTCCACGCCCAACGTCGTCTGACTGTGCGAGCAGTCCAAGGGCGGTGATTTCAATCCACGCCCGACGTTGTTAAATGTGTGTGTTGTCCAAAGGCGGTAACGGCATGTCACGCCCGACGTCGTTCGACCTTGTGTGCTGTCCAAAGGCGGTGATGTCATGCCACGCCCAACGTCGTTTGACCGTGTGTGCTGTCCAAGGGCGGTGATGTCATGCCATGCCCAACGTTGTCCGACTGTGCGTGCAGTCCAAGGGCGGTGATGTCATGCCACGCTCGACGTCGTCCGACCGTGTGTGTTGTCTAAGGGCGGTGATGGCATGCCACGCCTGACGTTGCCGACCGTGTGTGCTTTTCAAGGGCGGTGATGTCATGTCACGCCCGACGTTGCCGACCGTATGTGCTGTCCAAGGGCGGTGATGTCATGACACGCCCGACGTCGTTCGACCGTGTGTGCTGTCCAAGGGAGGTGATGTAATGACACACCCAACGTCGTTCGACCGTGTGTGCTGCCCAACAGTGATAATGGCATGCCACACCTGATGTCGTTTTACCGAGTGTGTTGTCCAAAGGAGGTGATGGCATGTCACACCCGACGTCGTTCGACCGTGTGTGCTGTCCAAAGGCGGTGATGTCATGCCACGCCCAACGTCATTTGACCGTGTGTGCTGCCCATTGGCGATGATGGATTGCCACGCCCGACGTCGTTCGACCGTGTGAGCTGTCCAAAGGTGGTGATGTCATGCCACGCCCGAAGTACTCCGACCGTATGTGTTGCCCAAGGGCGGTGATGTCATGCCACACCCGACGTTGCCGACCGTGTGTGCTGTCCAAGGGCGGTGATGTCATGCCACGCCCGAGAACTTCCGACCATGCGTGCAGTCCAAGGGAGGTGATGTCATGCCACGCCCGACGTCGTTCGACCGTGTGTGCTGCCCAATGGCGATGATGGCATGCCACACCCGATGTCATTTTACTGAGTGTGTTGTCCAAAGGCGGTGATGGCATGTCACGCCCGATGTCATTTGACCATAAGTGCTGGTCAAAGGCGTTAATGTCATGCCACGCCCAACGCCGTTCGACCGTGTGTGCTTTCCAAAGGCGATGATGGCATGAACCGCCCAATGTCATTCGACCGTGTGTGCCGTCTAAGGGAGGTGATGTCATACCATGCCCGACGTCGTTCGACTGTGTGTGCTGTCCAAAGGCGGTGATGGCATGTAACGCCTGACGTCGTTCGACCGTGTGTGCTGTCCAAAGGCGGTGATGTTATGCCACGCCCGACGTTGCCGATCGTGTGTGCTGTCCAAGGGCGGTGATGTCATGCCCCGCCCGACGTTGCCGACTGTGTGTGCTGTCCAAGGGTGGTGATGTCATTCCACGCCCAACATCGTCCGACCGTGCGAGCAGTCCTAGGGCGGTTATTTCAATCCACGCCCGACGTTGTTAAACGTGTGTGCTGTCCAAAGGCGGTAATGGCATGTCACGCCCGACATTGTTCGAGCTTGTGTGCTGTCCAAAGGCGATGATGTCGTGCCACGCCCAATGTCGTTTGATCGTGTGTGCTGTCCAAGGGCGGTGATGTCATGCCACGCCCAATGTGGTCCGACTGTGCGTGCAGTCCTAGGGCGGTGATGTCATGCCACGCCCGACGTCGTCCGACCGTGTGTGTTGTCCAAGGGCGGTGATGGAATGCCACGCCTGATGTTGCCGACCGTGTGTGCTGTCCAAGGGCGGTGATGTCATGCCACGCCCGACGTTGCCGACCGTGTGTGCTGTCAAACGGCAGTGATGTCATGACACGCCCGACGTCGTTCGACCGTGTGTGGTGTCCAAGGGAGGTGATGTCATGACATACCCAATGTCGTTCAACCGTGTGTGCTGCCCAACGGTGAAGATTGCATGCCACACCTGATGTCGTTTTACCGAGTGTGTTGTCCAAAGGCGGTGATGGCATGTCACACCCGACGTCGTTCGATCGTGTGTGCTGTCCAAAGGCGGTGATGTCATGCCATGCCCAACGTCGTTTGAGTGTGTGTGCTGCCCATTGGCGATGATGGATTACCACGCCCGACGTCGTTAGACCGTGTGAGCTGTCCAAAGGCGGTGATGTCATGCCACGCCCGAAGTTCTCCGACCGTATGTGTTGCCCAAGGGCGGTGATGTCATGCCACGCCCGACGTCATTCGACCGTGTGTGCTGTTTAAGGGCGGTGATGTCAAGCCACGCCCGACCTTGCCGACCGTGTGTGCTGTCCAAAGGCGGTGATGGCATGTCACGCCCGACGTCGTTCGATCGTGTGTGATGCCCAAAGGCGATGCTAGAATGCCACGCCCGACGTCGTTCAACAGTATGTGCTGTCCAAGGGCGGTGATGGCTTGCCACGCTTGACGTTGCCGACCTTGTGTGTTGTCCAAGGGCGGTGATTTCATGCCACGCCCTAAGTTGCCGACCGTGTGTGCTTTCCAAGGGGGTGATGTCATACCTTGCCAACGTCGTCCGACCGTGCGTGCAGTCCAAGGACGGTGATGTCATGCCACGCCTGACGTCATTCGACTGTGTGTGCTGTCCAAGGGCGGTGATAACAAGCCACGCCCGACGTCGTCAGACCGTGTTGGTTGTCCAATGGAGGTGATGTCATGCCACGCATGACATCGTTCGACCATGTGTGCAGTCTAAGGGTGGTGATGGCATGCCACGCCTGACATCGTTCGACCGTGCGTGCAGTCTAAGGGCGGTGATGTCGTGCCATGCCCGATGTCATTCCACCGTGTGTGCTGTCCAAGGGCGGTGATAACATGCCACGCTCAACGTTGTCCGACCGTGTGTGCAGTCCAAGAGAGGTGATGTCATGCCACGCCCGATATCGTTCGAATGTGTGTGCTGCCCAACGACGATGATATCATGCCACACCTGACGTCGTTCGACCGAGTGTGCTGTCCAAAGGCGGTGATGACATGTCACGCCTGATGTCGTTCGATCGTGTGTGCTATCTAAAGGCGGTGATGTCGTTCCCCGCCCTATGTCGTTCGACCGTGTGTGCTGCGCAAAGGCGATGATGGAATGCCACGCCCGACGTCGTTCGACCGTGTGTGCTATCCAAAGGCGGTGATGTCATGCCACACCTGATGTAATCTGATCGTGTGTGCTGCCCAGGGGCGTTGATGTCATGCCACGCGTGATGTAGTCCGACCGTATATGCTATCCAAGGGCGGTGATGTCATGCCACGCCCGACGTAGTCCGACCGTGTGTGCTGCCCAAAGGCAATGATGGCATGCCACTCCCGACATCCATGCCCGACGTCATTCGACCGTGTGTGCTATCCAAGGGCAGTGATGTCATTCCACGCCCGACGTTGTCTGACCATCTATGCTTTCCAAGGGCGGTGATGGCATGCCACGCCCGACGTTGCCGACCATGTGAGCTGTCCAAGGGCGGTGATGTCATGCCACGCCTGACATCGTTCGACCGTGCATGCTGTCCAAGGGCTGTGATGTCAAGCCACGCCCGACGTCGTTCGACTCTATGTGCTGTCCAAAGGCGGTGATGGCATGTCACGCCTGACGTCGTTCGATTGTGTTTGGCGTCTATGGGCTATGATGTCATGCCACGCCCGACGTCGTTCGATTGTCTGTGCTGCCCAAAGGCGATGATATCATGCAACGCCTGACGTAGTCCGACCGTGTGTGCTGTCCAAAGGCGATGATGGCATGCCACGCTCGACGTTGTTCGACCGTGTGCGGTGTCCAAAGGCGGTGATGTCATTCCATGCCCGACGTTGTCCGACCATGTGTGTTGTCTAAATGTGGTGATGGCACGTTACGCCCGACGTCGTTCGACCGTGTGTGCTGTCCAAAGGCAGTGATTTCATGTTACGCCCGACGTCGTTCAACCGTGTGTGCTGTCCAAAGGCGGTGATGTCATACCACACCCGACGTTGCCGACCTTCTGTGCTGTCCAAGGGCGGTGATGTCATGCCACGCCCGACGTCCTCTAACCGTGCGTGTAGTCCAAGGGCGGTGATTCCAATCCACGCCCGACATTGTTTGAACGTGTGTGCTTTCCAAAGACGGTGATGGCATGTCATGCCCGACGTCGTTCTACCGTGTGTGCTGCCTTAAGGTAATGATGGCATGCCACGCCCGACGTCGTTCGATCGTGTGTGCTGCCCAAGGGCGGTGATGTCGTGCCACGTCCGACGTCGTTCGATCGTGTGTGCTGTCCAAGGGAAGTGATGTCATGAAACTCCCGACATCATTCGACCGTGCGTGCAATCCAAGGGTGGTGATGTCATGTCATGCCCGACGTCGTCCGACCGTGTGTGCTGTCCAAGGGCGGTGATGGCATGCCGTGCCCGACGTTGCCGACCGTTGTGCTGTCCAAGGGCAGTGATGTCATGCCTTGCCCGACGTTGCCGAACATGTGTGCTGTCCAACGACGGTGATGTCATGCCACGCCCGACGACTTCCGACCATACGTGCAGTCCAAGGGAGGTGATTTCATGCCACACCCGACGTTGTTCGACCGTGTGTGCTGCCCAACGGCGATGATGGCATGCCACACCCGTTGTCATTTTACTGAGTGTATTGTCCAAAGGCGGTGATGGCATGTCACGCCCGACGTTGTTTGACCATAAGTGCTGGTCAAAGGCATTAATGTCATGCCACGCCCAACTTCGTTCGACCGTGTGTGCTTTCCAAAGGCGATGATGGCATGAACCGCCCGATGTCATTCGATCGTGTGTGCCATCTAAGGGCGGTGATGTAATACCACGCCCGACGTTGTTCGACTGTGTGTGCTGTCCAAAGGCGGTGATGGCATGTAACGCCTGACGTCGTTCGACCGTGTGTGCTGTCCAAAGGCGGTGATGTTATGCCACGCCCGACGTTGCCGATCGTGTGTGCTATCCAAAAGCGGTGATGTCATGCCACGCCCGACGTTGCCGACAGTGTGTGCTGTCTAAGGGCGGTGATGTCATTCCACGCCCAACGTCGTCTGACCCTGCGAGCAGTCCAAGGGCGGTGATGTCATACCACGCCCAACGTGGTCCAATTGTTCGTGCAGTCCAAGGGCGGTGATGTCATGACACGCCCGACGTCGTTCGATCGTGTGTGCTGTCCAAGGGAGGTGATGTTATGACACACCCAACGGTGATGATGGCATGCCACACCTGATATCATTTTACCGAGTGTGTTTTCCAAAGGCGGTGATGGCATGTCACACCCGACGTCGTTCGACCGTGTGTGCTGTCTAAAGGTAGTGATGTCATGCCACGCCCAACGTCGTTAGACCGTGTGTGCTGCCCATTGGCGATGATGGATTGCCACGCCCGACGTCGTTCGACCGTGTGAGTTGTCCAAAGGCGGTGATGACATGCCACGCCCGAAGTACTCCGATCGTATGTGTTGCCCAAGGGCGGTGATGTCATGCCACGCCCGACGTTGCCGACCGTGTGTGCTGTCCAAGGGCGGTGATGTCATGCCACGCCCGACAACTTTCGACCATGCGTGGAGTCCAAGGGAGGTGATGTCATGCCACGCCCAACGTCGTTCGACCTTTTGTGCTGTCCAAACGAGGTGATATTATGCCGCGCCCGACGTCGTCTGACCGTGTGTGTTGTCCAAGGGCTGTGATTCATGCCACCCCTGACATTGCCGACCGTGTATGCTGTCCAAGGGAGGTGATGTCATGCCACGCCCGACGTTGCCGACCGTGTGTGCTGTCCAAGAGCAGTGATGTCAAGCCACGCCCGACGTCGTTCGACCGTGCGTGCTTTCCAAGGGTTGTGATGTCATGCCACGCCCGACGTCATTCGACCGTGTGTGCTGTCCAAGGGCGGTGATGTCAAGCCACGCGCGACATCGTCCGACAGTGTGTGCGGTCCAAGGGAGGTGATGTCATGCCACGCTCGATGTCGTTCAGCCGTGTGTGCTGTCCAACAGTGATGATATCATGTCACACCTGATGTCGTTCGACCGAATGTGATGTCCAAAGAAGGTGATGGCAAGTCACGCCCGACGTCGTTCGATCGTTTGTGCTGTCCAAAGGTGGTGATGTTGGCCACGCCCAACATCGTTCGACCTTATGTGCTGTCCAAAAGAGGTGATATTATGCCACGCCCGACGTCATCCGACCGTGTGTGCTGTCCAAGGGCGGTGATGTCATGCCACGCCCGATGTTGCCGACTGTGTGTGTTGTCCAAGGGCGGTGATGTCGTGCAACGCCAGACAACGTTCGACCGTGTGTGTTGTACAAGGGCAGTGATATCATTCCATGCCTGACATAGTCCGACCGTGTGTGCAGTCCAAAAGCGGTGATTACATGTTAAGCACGACGTCGTTAGATCGTGTGTGTTGTCCAAGGGCAGTGATGGCATATCACTCCCGACGTTGCCGACCGTGTGTACTGTCAAAGGGCGGTGACATCATGCCACGCCCGACGTCATTTGATCGTTTGTGCTGCTCAAAGACGATGATGGCATGCCACGCCCGACATCGTCCCACCATGCGTGCTGTCCAAGGGCGGTGATGTCATGCCACGCCCGACGTCGTTCAACCACGTATGCTGCCCTAGGGCGGTGATGTCATGCCACGCCCGATGTCGTCCGACTGTGTGTGTTGTCCAAGAGCGGTGATGTCATGCCACGCCCGACGTTGCCGACCATGTGTGCGGTCCAAGAGAGGTGATGTCATGCCACGCCATACGTTAATCGATGGTGTGTGCTTCCCAAAGGCGATGATTGCATGAACCACCCGACGTCATTCGACCGTGTGTGCCGTCTAAGGGCGGTGATGTCATACCACGCCCGACGTCGTTCGACTGTGTGTGCTGTCCAAAGGCGGTGATGGCATGTAACGCCTGACGTCGTTCGACCCTTTGTGCTGTCCAAAGGCGATGATGTTATGCCACGCATGACGTTGCCGATCGTGTGTGCTGTCCAAGGGTGGTGATGTCATGCCACGCCTGACGTTGCCGACTGTGTGTGATGTCCTATGGCGGTGATGTCATTCCACGCCCAACGTCGTCTGACTGTGCGAGCAGTCCAAGGGCGGTGATTTCAATCCACGCCCGACGTTGTTAAATGTGTGTGTTGTCCAAAGGCGGTAACGGCATGTCACGCCCGACGTCGTTCGACCTTGTGTGCTGTCCAAAGGCGGTGATGTCGTGCCACGCCCAACGTCGTTTGACCGTGTGTGCTGTCCAAGGGCGGTGATGTCATGCCATGCCCAACGTTGTCCGACTGTGCGTGCAGTCCAAGGGCGGTGATGTCATGCCACGCTCGACGTCGTCCGACCGTGTGTGTTGTCTAAGGGCGGTGATGGCATGCCACGCCTGACGTTGCCGACCGTGTGTGCTTTTCAAGGGCGGTGATGTCATGTCACGCCCGACGTTGCCGACCGTATGTGCTGTCCAAGGGCGGTGATGTCATGACACGCCCAACGTCGTTCGACCGTGTGTGCTGTCCAAGGGAGGTGATGTAATGACACACCAAACGTCGTTCGACCGTGTGTGCTGCCCAACAGTGATAATGGCATGCCACACCTGATGTCGTTTTACCGAGTGTGTTGTCCAAAGGAGGTGATGGCATGTCACACCCGACGTCGTTCGACCGTGTGTGCTGTCCAAAGGCGGTGATGTCATGCCACGCCCAACGTCATTTGACCGTGTGTGCTGCCCATTGGCGATGATGGATTGCCACGCCCGACGTCGTTCGACCGTGTGAGCTGTCCAAAGGTGGTGATGTCATGCCACGCCCGAAGTACTCCGACCGTATGTGTTGCCCAAGGGCGGTGATGTCATGCCACACCCGACGTTGCCGACCGTGTGTGCTGTCCAAGGGCGGTGATGTCATGCCACGCCCGACAACTTCCGACCATGCGTGCAGTCCAAGGGAGGTGATGTCATGCCACGCCCGACGTCGTTCGACCGTGTGTGCTGCCCAATGGCGATGATGGCTTGCCACACCCGATGTCATTTTACTGAGTGTGTTGTCCAAAGGCGGTGATGGCATGTCACGCCCGATGTCATTTGACCATAAGTGCTGGTCAAAGGCGTTAATGTCATGCCACGCCCAACGCCGTTCGACCGTGTGTGCTTTCCAAAGGCGATGATGGCATGAACCGCCCAATGTCATTCGACCGTGTGTGCCGTCTAAGGGAGGTGATGTCATACCATGCCCGACGTCGTTCGACTGTGTGTGCTGTCCAAAGGCGGTGATGGCATGTAACGCCTGACGTCGTTCGACCGTGTGTGCTGTCCAAAGGCGGTGATGTTATGCCACGCCCGACGTTGCCGATCGTGTGTGCTGTCCAAGGGCGGTGATGTCATGCCCCGCCCGACGTTGCCGACTGTGTGTGCTGTCCAAGGGTGGTGATGTCATTCCACGCCCAACATCGTCCGACCGTGCGAGCAGTCCTAGGGCGGTGATTTCAATCCACGCCCGACGTTGTTAAACGTGTGTGCTGTCCAAAGGCGGTAATGGCATGTCACGCCCGACATTGTTCGAGCTTGTGTGCTGTCCAAAGGCGATGATGTCGTGCCACGCCCAATGTCGTTTGATCGTGTGTGCTGTCCAAGGGCGGTGATGTCATGCCACGCCCAATGTGGTCCGACTATGCGTGCAGTCCTAGGGCGGTGATGTCATGCCACGCCCGACGTCGTCCGACCGTGTGTGTTGTCCAAGGGCGGTGATGGAATGCCACGCCTGATGTTGCCGACCGTGTGTGCTGTCCAAGGGCGGTGATGTCATGCCACGCCCGACGTTGCCGACCGTGTGTGCTGTCAAACGGCAGTGATGTCATGACACGCCCGACGTCGTTCGACCGTGTGTGGTGTCCAAGGGAGGTGATGTCATGACATACCCAATGTCGTTCAACCGTGTGTGCTGCCCAACGGTGAAGATGGCATGCCACACCTGATGTCGTTTTACCGAGTGTGTTGTCCAAAGGCGGTGATGGCATGTCACACCCGACGTCGTTCGATCGTGTGTGCTGTCCAAAGGCGGTGATGTCATGCCATGCCCAACGTCGTTTGAGTGTGTGTGCTGCCCATTGGCGATGATGGATTACCACGCCCGACGTCGTTAGACCGTGTGAGCTGTCCAAAGGCGGTGATGTCATGCCACGCCCGATGTTCTCCGACCGTATGTGTTGCCCAAGGGCGGTGATGTCATGCCACGCCCGACGTCATTCGACCGTGTGTGCTGTTTAAGGGCGGTGATGTCAAGCCACGCCCGACGTCGTCTGAAAGTGTGTGCAGTCCAAGGGAGGTGATGTCATGCCACGCCCGATATCAGTCAGCCGTGTGTGCTTCCCAACGGGGATGATATTACGCCACACCCGATGTCGTTCGACCGAGTGTAATGTCCAAAGGCGGTGATGGCATTTTACGCCCAACGTCATTCGATCGTGTGTGCTGTCCAAAGGCGGTGATGTTGTTCCACGCCCAACATCGTTCGACCTTGTCGTTTGACCATAAGTGCTGTTCAAAGGCTGTGATTTCATGCAACGCCGAACGTCGTTCGACCGTGTGTGCTTCCCAAAGGCGATGATGGCATGAACCGCCCGACGTCATTCGATCGTGTGTGCCATCTAAAAGCGGTGACGTCATACCACGCCCGACGTCGTTCGACTATGTGTGCTGTCCAAAGGCGGTGATGGCATGTAACGCCTGACGTCGTCCGACCGTGTTTGCCGTCCAAGGGCTATGATACCATGCCACGCCCGACGTCATTTGACCGTTTGTGCTGCCAAAAGGCGATGATGGCATGCCACGCCCAACATCGTTCGACCGTGTGTGCTGTCCAAAGACGATGATGGCATGCCACGCCCGACATCGTCCCACCATGCGTGCTGTCCAAGGGCGGTGATGTCATCCCACGCCCGACGTCGTTCGACCACGTATGCTGCCCTAGGGCGGTGATGACATGCCACGACCGACGTTGCCGACCGTGTGTGCTGTCCAAGGGCGGGGATGTCATGCCACGCCCGATGTCGTCCGACTGTGTGTGTTGTCCAAGAGCGGTGATGTCATGCCACCCCTGACATTGCCGACCGTGTGTGCTGTCCAAGGGCGGTGATTCATGCCACGGCCGACGTCGTCCAATTGTATGTGCCAACCAAGGGCGGTGATGGCTTGCCACGCCTGACGTTGCCGACCTTGTGTGTTGTCCAAGGGCGGTGATGTCATTCCACGCCCTAAGTTGCCGACCGTGTGTGTTGTCCAAGGGCGATGATGGCATGCCACGCCTAACGTTGTCGACCTTGTGTGCTGTCCAAGGGCGGTGATGTTATGCCACGCCCGACGTTGCCGTCCGTGTGTGCTGTCCGAGGGCAATGATGTCATGCCACGCCCAAGGTCGTCCAACCGTGCGTATAGTCCAAGGATGGTGATGTCATGCCACGCCCGACGTCGTTCGACCGTGTGTGCTGTCCAAGGGCGGTGATGTCATGCCACGCCCGATGTTGCCGACCGTGTGTGCTATCCAAGGGCGGTTATTTCATGCCATGCACGACGTTGCCGACCGTGTGTGCTGTCCAGTGACGGTGATGTCATGCCACGCCCGACGTCGTCCAACTGTGCATACAGTCCAAGGAGGGTGATGTCAAGCCAAACCCGACGTCGTTGGACTGTGTGTGCTTTCCAAAGGCGGTGATGGCATGTCACACCCGACGTCGTTCGATCTTGTTTGCCGTCCATGGGCTATGATGTCATGCCACCACCGATGTCGTTCGATCGAGTGTGCTGCCCCAAGGCGTTGATGGAATGCCACGCCCGACGTTGTTCGATAGTGTGTGGTGTCCAAAGGCGGTGATGTCATGCCATGCCCGACGTAGTCCGACCGTGTGTAATGTCGAAAGTCGGTGATGGCACGTCACGCCCGATGTCATTCGACCGTGTGTGCTGTCCAAAGGCGATGATTTCATGCCACGCCCGACGTTGTCGACCGTGTAAGCTGTCCAAGGGAGGTGATGTCATTCCACGCCCGACGTCGTTCGATTGTGTGTGCTGCCTTAAGGCGATGATAGCATGCCACGCTTGACGTCGTTCGATCCTGTGTGATGCCCAAAAGGGATGATAGCATGCCACGCCCGACATCATTCGACAGTTTGTGCTGTCCAAGGGCCGCTGATTTCATGCCACGGCCGACGTCGTCCAACTGTATGTGCCAACCAAGGGCGGTGATGGCTTGCCACGCCTGACGTTGCCGACCTTGTGTGTTGTCCAAGGGCGGTGATGTCATTCCACGACCTAAGTTGCCGATCGTGTGTGCTGTCCAAGGGCGGTGATGTCATGCCACACCCGATGTCATCCCACCGTGCGTGCAGTCCAAGCGCGGTGATGTTTTGCCACGCCCGACATCGTTCACCGTGTGTGCTGTCCAAGGGCGGTGATATCATTCCACGCCTGACGTTGCCGACTGTTTGTGCTGTCCAGGGGGGGTGATATCATGCCTTTCCAACGTCGTCCGACTATGCGTGCTGTCCAAGAGCAGTGATAACAAGCCACGCCCGTCATCGTCAGACCTGTTTAGTTGGCCAATGGAGATGATGTCATGCCACGCATGACGTCGTTCGACCGTGTGTGCTATCTAAGGGTGGTGATGGCATGCCAAGTCTGACGTCATCCGACCGTGCGTGCAGTCTAAGGGCGGTGGTGTCATGCCACGCCCGACGTCATTCGACCGTGTGTGCTGTCCAACAGCGGTGATAACATGCCACGCCTGGCGTCGTCCGACTGTGTGTGCAGTCCAAGGGAGGTGATGTCATGCCACGCCCGATGTCGTTCGACCGTGTGTGCTGCCCAACGGCGATGATATCATGCCACACCCGACATCGTTCGACCGAGTGTGCTGTCTAAAGGCAGTGATGACATGTCACGCCCTATGTCGTTCGACCATGTGTGTTGTCCAAAAGCGCTGATGTCGTGCCCCGCCCAACGTCGTTCGACTGTATGTGCTGCCCAAAGGCGATGATGGAATGCCATGGCCACCGTCGTTCGGCCGTGTGTGTTGTCCAAAGGAGGTGATGTCATGCTACGCCTGATGTAGTCCGACCGTGTGTGCTGCCCAAGGGCGCTGATATCATGCGAAGCCTGACGTTGTCCGACCGTATGTGCTATCCAAGAGCGGTGATGTCATGCCATGCCCGACGTAGTCCGACCGTGAGTGCTGTCCAAAGGCGGTGATGTCATGCCACACCCGATGTTGCCGACCTTCTGTGTTATCCAAGGGCGGTGATGTGATGCCACGGCCGACGTCCTCTAACCGTGCGTGTAGTCCAAGGGCGGTGATTTCAATCCACGCCCGACGTTGTTTGAACGTGTGTGCTTTCCAAAGACGGTGATGGCATGTCATGCCCGACGTCGTTCGACCGTGTGTGTTGCCTTAAGGCAATGATGGCATGCCACGCCCGACGTCGTTCAATCGTGTGTGCTGCCCAAGGGCGGTGATGTCATGCCACTCCTGACGTCGTTCGACCGTGTGTACTGTCGCAGGGCGGTGATGTCGTGCCACGCCCGACGTCGTTCGACTGTGTGTGCTGTCCAAGGGTAGTGATGTCATGCAACTCCCAACGCCGTCAGACCGTGCATGCAATCCAAGGGTGGTGATGTCATGTCATGCCCGACGTCGTCCGACCGTGTGTGCTGTCAAAGGGCGGTGATGGCATGCCACGCCCGACGTTGCCGACCGTGTGTGCTGTTCAAGGGCAGTGATGTCATGCCTTGCCCGACGTTGCCGAACATGTGTGCTGTCCAAGGGTGGTGATGTCATGCCACGCCCGACGTCTTCCGACCATGCGTGCAGTCCAATGGAGGTGATGTCATGCCACGCCTGACGTTGTTCGACCGTGTGTGCTGCCCAACGGCAATGATGGCATGCCACACCCGCTGTCGTTTTACTGAGTGTGTTGTCCAAAGGCGGTGATGGCATGTCACGCCCGACGTCGTTTGACCATAAGTGTTGTTCAAAGGCTGTGATTTCATGCCACGCCCAACGTCGTTCGACCGTGTGTGCTTCCCAAAGGCGATGATGGCATGAACCGCCCGACGTCATTCGATCGTGTCTGCCATCTAAAAGCGGTGACGTCATACCACGCCCGACGTCGTTCGACTATGTGTGCTGTCCAAAGGCGGTGATGGCATGTAACGCCTGACGTCGTCCGACCGTGTTTGCCATCCAAGGGCTATGATACCATGCCACGCCCGACGTCGTTTGACCGTTTATGCTTCCAAAAGGCGATGATGGCATGCCACGCCCAATATTGTTCGACCGTGTGTGCTGTCCAAAGGCGGTGATGTCATGCCACGACCGACGTAATTCGACCGTATGTGCTGCCCAAGGGCGGTGATGTAATGCCACTCCCGACGTCCATGCCCGACGTTGTCTCACCGTCTATGCTGTCCAAGGGTGGTGATGGCATGCCACGCCCAACGTTGCCGACCGTGTGAGCTGTCCAAGGGCGGTGATGTCATGCCACGCCTAACGTCGTTCCACCGTGCGTGCAGTCCAAGGGCTGTGATGTCAAGCCACGCCCGACGTCGTTCGACTCTGTGTGTTGTCCAAAGGAAGTGATGGCATGTCACGCCTGACATCGTTCGATCGTGTTTGCCATCCATGGGCTATGATGTGATGCCACGTCCGACGTAGTCCGACCGTGTGTGCTGCCCA
This sequence comes from Solanum lycopersicum, assembly GCF_036512215.1. NCBI lineage: Eukaryota > Viridiplantae > Streptophyta > Magnoliopsida > Solanales > Solanaceae > Solanum > Solanum lycopersicum. Next base: position 11,915,252 of record NC_090807.1, read on the forward strand.
AAGGCGATGATGGCATGCCACGCTCGACGTTGTTCGACCGTGTGTGGTGTCCAAAGGCGGTAATGTCATTCCATGCCCGACGTAGTCCGACCGTGTGTGTTGTCCAAATGTGGTGATGGCACGTCACGCCCGATGTCGTTCGACCGTGTGTGCGGTCCAAAGGCAGTGATGTCATGTCACTCCTGATGATGTTCGACCGGGTGTGCTTTCCAAAGGCGGTGATGTCATGCCACGCCCGACGTAGTCCAACCGTGTGTGCTGTCCAAAGGCTGTGATGTCATGCCACACCCGACGTTGCCGACCTTCTGTGTTGTCCAAGGGCGGTGATGTGATGCCACGGTCGACGTCCTCTAACCGTGCGTGTAGTCCAAGGCCGGTGATTTCAATCCACGCCCGACGTTGTTTGAACGTGTGTGCTTTCCAAAGATAGTGATGTCATGTCATGCCCGACGTCGTTCGACCGTGTGTGTTGCCTTAAGGCAATGATGGCATGCCACGCCCGACGTCGTTCGATCGTATGTGCTGCCCAAGGGCGGTGATGTCATGCCACTCCCGACGTCGTCCGACCATGTGTACTGTCGCAGGGCGGTGATGTCGTGCCACGCCCGACGTCGTTCGACTGTGTGTGCTGTCCAAGGGTAGTGATGTCATGCAACTCCCAACGCCGTCAGACCGTGCATGCAATCCAAGGGTGGTGATGTCATGTCATGCCCGACGTCGTCCGACCGTGTGTGCTGTCAAAGGGCGGTGATGGCATGCCACGCCTGACGTTGCCGACCGTGTGTGCTGTCCAAGGGCAGTGATGTCATGCCTTGCCCGACGTTGCCGAACATGTGTGCTGTCCAAGGGTGGTGATGTCATGCCACGCCCGACGTCTTCCGACCATGCGTGCAGTCCAATGGAGGTGATGTCATGCCACGCCCGACGTTGTTCGACCGTGTGTGCTGCCCAACAGCGATGATGGCATGCCACACCCGCTGTCATTTTACTGAGTGTGTTGTCCAAAGGCGGTGATGGCATGTCACGCCCGACGTCATTTGACCATAAGTGCTGTTCAAAGGCTGTAATTTCATGCCACGCCCAACGTCGTTCGACCGTGTGTGCTTCCCAAAGGCGATGATGGCATGAACCACCCGACGTCATTCGATCGTGTGTGCCATCTAAAAGCGGTGACGTCATACCACGCCCGACGTCGTTCGACTATGTGTGCTGTCCAAAGGCGGTGATGGCATGTAACGCCTGACGTCGTCCGACCGTGTTTGCCGTCCAAGGGCTATGATACCATGCCACGCCCGACGTCATTTGACCGTTTGTGCTGCCAAAAGGCGATGATGGCATGCCACGCCCAACATCGTTCGACCGTGTGTGCTGTCCAAAGGCGGTGATGTTATGCCACGCCCGACGTCGTCCGACCGTGTGTGCTCTCCAAGGGCAATGATGTCATGCCAAGCCCGACGTTGCCGATCGTGTGTGCTGCCAAACGGCGATGATGGCATGCCACACCTGACGTTGCCAACCGTGTGTGCTGTCCAAGGGCGGTGATGTCATGCCACGCCCGACATCGTCCGACCGTGTGTGCTGTCCAAGGGCGAGGATGTCATGCCACGCCCGACGTCTTCCGACTGTGTGTGTTGTCCAAGAGCAATGATGTCATGCCACTCCCGACGTTGCCGACCATGTGTGCGGTCCAAGGGCGGTGATGTCATGCCACACCTGATGTTGTCCGACTGTGCGTGCGGTCCAAGGGCTGTGATGTCATGCCACGCCCAACGTCGTTCGACCGAGTGTGCTATCCAATGGCAGTGATGTCATGCCAGGCCCAACGTCGTTTGACCGTGTGTGCTGCCCAAAGGCGATGATGGAATGCCATGCTCGATGTCGTTCGACCGTGTGTGCTGTCCAAAGCCGGTGATTTCATGCCACGCCCGATGTTGCCGACTGAGTGTGCTGTCCAAGGGCGGTGATGGTATGCCACGCCCGACGTCGTCCGACCATGCGTGCAATCCAAGGGAGGTGATATCATGACACGCCCGACGTCGTTCGATCGTGTGTGTTGCCCAACCGCAATGATGACATGCCACACCAAACGTCGTTCAACCGAGTGTGCTGTCCAAAGGCAGTGATGGCATGTCATGCCCGACGTCGTTCGACCGTGCGTGCAGTCCAAGGGCGGTGATGTCATTCCTCGCCCAACGTCGATCAACCGTGTGTGCTGTACAAGGGAGGTGATGTCATCCCACGTCCAACGTCGTCTGATCGTGTGTGCTATCCAAGGGCAGTGATGGCATGCCACGCCTTACATTGTCGACCTTGTGTGCTGTCCAAGGGCGGTGATGTCATGCCACGCCCGACGTTGCCGTCCGTGTGTGCTGCCCAACGGCAATGATGGCATGCCACACCCGATGTCGTTTTACTGAGTGTGTTGTCCCAAGGCATTGATGCCATGTAACACCCGACATCAATTGACCGTGTGTGCTGTCAGAAAATGGTGATGTCATGCCACGCCCAACGTCGCTTGATCGTGTTTGCTGCCCATAGGCTATGATAAAATGCCACGCATGACATCGTTCAACCGTGTGTGCTGTCCAAAGAGGTGATGTCATGCCACGCCTGACATCGTTCGACCGTGTGTGGTTTCCAAGGGCAGTGATGTCATGCCACAGCCGACGTTTTCGCCCGTGTGTGCTGTCCAAGGGCGGTGATGTCATGCCACGCCCGACGTTGCCAACCGTGTGTGCAGTCCAAGGGAGGTGATGTCATGCCACGCCCGTCATTGCCGACCGTGTGTGCTGTCCAAGGGTGGTGATGTCATGCCACGCCCGACGTTGTCGACCGTGTGTGCTGTCCAAGGGTTGTGATGTCATGCCACGCCTGACATTACCGACCGTGTGTGTTGTCCAAGGGCGGTGATGTCATGCAACGCCTGACGTTGCCGACTGTGTGTGTTGTCCAAGGGCGGTGATGTCATGCCACGCCCAACATTACCGACTGTGTGTGCTGTCAAAGGGCAGTGATGTCATGCCACACCAATTGTTGCCATCCGTGTGTATTGTCCAAGGGCAGTGATGTCATTCCACGCCCAACATTACCGACCGTGTGTGCTGTCCATGGGCGGTGATGTCGTGCAACGCCCGACGTTGCCAACCGTGTGTGCTGTCCAAGGGTGGTAATGTCAAGCCACGCCCAACGTCGTTCGACTGTGTGTGCTTTCCAAAGGCGGTGATGGCATGTCATGCTTGACGTCGTTCGACCGTGTTTGTCGTCCAAGGGCTTTGATGGCATGCCACGCCCGACGTCGTTGCACCGTGTGTGCTTTCCAAAGGCGATGATGGCTTGCCAAGCCATACTTCATTCTATTGTGTGTTCTGTCCAAAGGCGGTGATATTATGCCACGCCAGACGTAGTCCGACCATGTTTGCTGCCCAAAGGCAGTGATGTCATGCCACGCCCGACGTTGCCGACTGTGTGTGCTGTCCAAGGGTAGTGATGTCATGCCACGCCCGACGTTGCCAACCGTGTGTGTTGTCCAAGGGCGGTGATGTCATTCCACGCCCGACGTCGTCCGATCGTGCGTGCAGTCCAAGGGCGTTGATGTCATTCCATGCCCGACATCATTCGACCGTGTATGCTATCCAAAGGCAGTGATTTCATGCCACGCCCGACGTCGTCCGACTTTGTGTACTGTCCTAGGGCGGTGATGTCATGCAACGCCCGACGTTGCCGACCTTGTGTGTTGTCCAAGGGCGGGGATGTCATGCCTTGCCCGACGTCGTCCGACTAAGTGCGCTGTCCAAGAACGGTAATGTCATGCCACACCCAACGTTGCCGACCATGTGTGCGGTCCAAGGGCGGTGATTTCATGCAACGTCTGACGTCGTTCGACCGAGTGGGTTTTTAAGGGCGGTGATGGCATGCCACACCTGACGTCACCTGACCGTGCGTGCAGTGCAAGGGCGGTGATGGCATGTCATGCCCAACTTCGTTCGACCGTGTGTGCTGTCCAAAGGCGGTGATGTAATGCCACGCCCAACGTCGTTTGAGCGTGAGTGCTGCCCAAAGGCGATGATGGAATGCCATGCCCAACATCGTTCGACCATGTGTGCTGTCCAAAGGCGGTGATTTCATGCCACACTTGGCGTTGCCGACCGAGTGTCCTGTCCAAGAGGCGCTGATGTTATGCCACGCCCGATGTCGTTCGATCGTGTGTGCTGCCCAACCGCAATGATGACATGTCACACCAAACGTCGTTCGACCGAGTGTGCTGTCCAAAGGCGGTGATGGCATGTCACGCTCGACTTCGTTCGACCGTGCGTGCAGTCCAAGGGTGGTGATGTCATGCCACGCCCGACGTCGTCTGACTGTGTGCGCTGTCCAAGAGCGGTGATGGCATGCCTAGCCCGACGTTGTTCGACAGTGTGTGGTGTCCAAAGGCGGTGATGTAATGTCATGCCAAAATTATCCCGACCGTGTGTGTTGTCGAAAGGCGGTGATGGCACGTCACGCCCGACGTCATTCGATCGTGTGTGCTGTCCAAGGGCGGTGATGTCATGCCACACCCGATGTTGCCGACCGTGTGTGCTATCCAAGGGCGGTGATGTCATGCCACGCCCGACAACTTCCGACCATGCGTGCAGTCCAAGGGAGGTGATGTCATGCCACGCCCGACGTCGTTCGACCGTGTGTGCTGCCCAATGGCGATGATGGCATGCCACACCCGATGTCATTTTACTGAGTGTGTTGTCCAAAGGTGGTGATGGTATGTCACGCCCGATATCATTTGACCATAAGTGCTGGTTAAAGGCGTTAATGTCATGCCACGCCCAACGTCGTTCGACCGTGTGTGCTTCCCAAATGCGATGATGGCACGAACCGCCCAATGTCATTCGACCGTGTGTGCCGTCTAAGGGCGGTGATGTCATACCACGCCCGACGTCATTCGACTGTGTGTGCTTTCCAAAGGCGGTGATGGCATGTAACGCCTGACGTCGTTCGACCGTGTGTGTTGTCCAAAGGCGGTGATGTTATGCCACGCCCGACATTGCCGATCGTGTGTGCTGTCCAAGGGCGGTGATGTCATGCCACGCCCGACGTTGCCGACTGTGTGTGCTGTCCAAGGGCGGTGATGTCATTCCACGACCAACGTCGTCCGACCGTGCGAGCAGTCCTAGGGCGGTGATTTCAATCCACGCCCGACGCTGTTAAACGTGTGTGCTGTCCGAAGGCGGTAACGGCATGTCACGCCCGACATCGTTCGACCTTGTGTGCTGTACAAAGGCGATGATGTCGTGCCACGCCCAATGTCGTTTGATCGTGTGTGCTGTCCAAGGGCGGTGATGTCATTCCACGCCCAACATGGTCCGACAGTGCATGCAGTCCAAGGGCGGTGATGTCGTGCCACGCCTGACGTCGTCCGACCGTGTGTGTTGTCCAAGGGCGGTGATGGCATGCCACGCCTGACGTTGCCGACCGTGTGTGCTGTCCAAGGGTTGTGATGTCATGCCACGCCCGACGTTGCCGACCGTGAGTGCTGTCAAAGGGCGGTGATGTCATGACACGCCCGACGTCGTTCGACCGTGTGTGCTGTCCAAGGGAGGTGATGTCATGACATACCCAATGTCGTTCGACCGTGTGTGCTTCCCAACGGTGAAGATGGCATGCCACACCTGATGTCGTTTTATCGAGTGTGTTGTCCAAAGGCGGTGATGGCATGTCACACCCGACGTCGTTCGACCGTCAGTGCTGTCCAAAGGCGGTGATGTCATGCCACACCCAACGTCGTTTGAGTGTGTGTGCTGCCCATTAGCGATGATGGATTGCCACGCCCGACGTCATTAGACCGTGTGAGCTGTCCAAAGGCGGTGATGTCATGCCACGCCCGAAGTACTCCGACCGTATGTGTTGCCCAAGGGCGGTGATGTCATGCCACGCCCGACGTCATTCGACCGTGTGTTCTGTTTAAGGGCGGTGATGTCAAGCCACGCCCGACGTCGTCTGAAAGTGTGTGCAGTCCAAGGGAGGTGATGTCATGCCACGCCCGATGTCACTCAGCCGTGTGTGCTGCCCAACGGGGATGATATTATGCCACACCCGATGTCGTTCGACCGAGTGTAATGTCCAAAGGCGGTGATGGCATTTCACGCCTAACGTCGTTCGATCGTGTGTGCTGTCCAAAGGCGGTGGTGTTGTTCCACGCCCAACATCGTTCGACCTTGTGTGCTATCCAAAGGAGGTGATATTATGCCGCACCCGACGTCGTCCGACCGTGTGTGCTGTCCAAGGGCGGTGATTCATGCCACCCCTGACATTGCCGACCGTGTGTGCTGTCCAAGGGAGGTGATGTCATGCCACACCCAAAGTTGCCAACCGTGTGTGATGTCCAAGGGCAGTGATGTCATGCCACGCCCGACGTCGTCCGAACGTGCGTGCATTCCAACGGTTGTGATGTGATGCCACGCCCGACGTTATTCGACCGTGTGTGCTGTCAAAGGGCGGTGATGTCAAGCCACGCGCGACATCGTCCGATAGTGTGTCCTGTCCAAGGGAGGTGATGTCATGCGACGCTCGATGTCGTTCAGCCGTGTGTGCTTCCCAAAAGTGATGATATCATGTCACACCTGATGTCGTTCGACCGAGTGTGATGTCCAAAGGCGGTGATGGCAAGTCACGCCCGACGTCGTTCGATCGTTTGTGCTGTCCAAAGGTGGTGATGTTGGCCACGCCCAACATCGTTCGACCTTATGTGTTGTCCAAAGGAGGTGATATTATGCCACGCCCGACGTCGTCTGACCGTGTGTGCTGTCCAAGGGCGGTGATGTCATGCCACGCCCGACGTTGCCGACTGTGTGTGTTGTCCAAGGGCGGTGATGTCATGCCACGCCAGACAACGTTCGACCATGTGTGTTGTACAAGGGCAGTGATATCATTCCATGCCTGACATAGTCTGACCGTGTGTGTAGTCCAAAAGCAGTGATGACATGTCAAGCACGACGTCGTTCGATCGTGTGTGTTGTCCAAGGGCAGTGATGGCATATCACTCTCGACGTTGCCGACCGTGTGTACAGTCCAAGGGCGGTGACATCATGCCACGCCCAATGTCGTTCGACCGTGTGTGCTGTCCAAGGGCAATGATGTCATGCCACGCCCGACGTTATTTGATCGTTTGTGCTGCCCAAAGACGATGATGGCATGCCACGCCCGACATCGTCCGACCATGCGTGCTGTCCAACGGCGGTAATGTCATGCCACGCCCGACGTCGTTCGACCACGTGTGCTGCCCTAGGGCGGTGATGTCATGCCACGCCCCACGTTGCCGACCGTGTGTGCTGTCCAAGGGCAGGGATGTCATGCCATGCCCGATGTCGTTCGACTATGTGTGTTTTCCAAGAGCGGTGATGTCATGCCACGCCCGACGTTGTTCGACGGTGTGTGCTTCCCAAAGGTGATGATGGCATAAACCACCCAACGTCATTCGACCTTGTGTGTTGTCCAAGGGCGGTGATGGCATGCCACACCTGACGTTGCCGACTGTGTGTGCTATCCAAGGGCAGTGAAGTCATCCCACACCCAACGTTGCCGACCGTGTGTGTTGTCCTAGGGAGGTGATTTCATGCCACGCCTAACGTCGTCCGACCGTGCGTGCAGTCCAAGGGCGGTGATGTGATGCCAGGCCAAACGTCATTCGACCGTGTATGCTTTACAAGGGCGGTAATGTCATGCCACGCCCGATGTCGTTCGACCGAGTGTGCTGTCGAAAGGCGGTGATGGCATGTCACGCCCAACATCGTTCGACCAAGTGTGCTGCCCAAAGGCGGTGATATCGTGCCACGCCAAACGTCGTTTGACCATGTGTGCTGCCCAAAGGTGATGATGGAATGCCACGCCGGACGTCGTTTGACCGTGTGTGCTTTCCAAAGGCGCTGATGTCATGCCACACCCGATGTAGTCTGACCGTGTGTGCTGTCCTAGGGCGGTGATGTCATGCCACGCCTGACGTAGTCCAACCGTGTGTAATGTCCAAGGGAAGTGATGTCATGCCACGCCCGACGTTGCTGACCTAGTCCGACCGTGTGTGCTGTCCAAAGGTAGTGATGGCATGTCACGCCCGACTTCATATGCCACGCCTGACATCGTTCGACATTGTCAGACCGTGCGTGCAGTCCAAGGGCGGTGATGGCATACCATGCCACGCCCGACATCGTTCGACCGAGTGTGTTTTTCAAGAGTGGTGATGGCATGTCATGCCAAACGTCGTCCGACCGTCGTACAGTGCAAGGGCGGTGATGGCATGTCATGCCCAACTTCGTTCGACCGTGTGTGCTGTCAAAAGGCGGTGATGTCATGCCACGCCCAATGTCGTTTGACCGTGTGTGCTACCCAAAGGCGATGACAGAATGCCATGCCCGATGTCGTTCGACCGTGTGTGCTGTCCAAAGGCGGTGATGTTATGCCACTCCCGACGTCGTCCGACCATCCGTGCATTCCAAGGGAGGTAATATCATGCCACACCCGACGTCGTTCGATCGTGTGTGCTGCCCAACCGCAATGATGACATGCCACACCAAACATCGTTCGACCGAGTGTGCTGTCTAAAGGAGGTGATGGCTTGTCACGCCCGACGTCGTTCGACCGTGTGTGCAATCCAAGGGCGGTGATGTCATCCCACGTCCGACATCGTCCGACCGTGTGTGCTGTCCAAGGGTGGTGATTGCATGCCACGCCTAACGTTGTCGACCTTGTGTGTTGTCTAAGGGCGGTGATGTCATGCCATGCGCAACGTTACCATTCGTGTGTGCTGTCCGAGGGCGGTGATGTCATGCCATGCCCGAGGTCATTCGGCCGTGCGTGTAGTCAAAGCACGGTGATGTCATGCCACACCCGACGTCATTCGACCGTGTGTGCTGTCCAAGGGCGGTGATGTCATGCCATGCCCGACGTTGCCGACCGTATGTGCTGCCCAAGGGGGTGATGTCATGCCAAGCCCGACGTCATTCGATCGTGTGTGCTGTCCAAGGGGGGTGATGTCATGCCACGCCTGACGTAGTCTGACCGTGTGTGCTGCCCAAAGGCGATGATGGCATGCCTCGCCCGACGTCATTCGACCGTGTGTGCTGTCCAAGGGCGTTGATGTCATACCACGCCCGACGTCGTCCGACCATGCGTGCAGTCCAAGGGTGGTGATGTAAAGCCACACCCGAGATCGTTTGACAGTGTGTGCTGTCCAAAGGCGGTGATGGCATGTCATGCCTGACGTCGTCCGACCGTGTTTGCCGTCCAAGGGCTATGATGGCATGCCACGCCCGATGTCGTTCAACCGTGTGTGCTGCCCGAAGGCGATGATGGCATGCCACGCCTAACGTCGTTCGACCGTGTGTGCTGTCCAAAGACGGTGATGTTATGCCATGCCCGACGTAGTCCGACCGTGTGTACTGTCCAAGGGCGGTGATGTCATGCCATGCCGGACGTCGTCCGACCGTGTGTGCTGTCCAAAGGCAGTGATTTCATGTCACGCCTAACGTCGTTCCACCGTGCGTGTAGTCCAAGGGCTGTGATGTGATGCCACGCCTAACGTCATTCGACCATGTGTGCTGTTTAAGGGCGGTAATGTCATGCCACGCCTGATGTCGTTCAACCGAGTGTGCTTTCCAAAGGCAGTGATGGCATGTCACGCCCAACATCGTTCGACCGTGTGTGCTTCCCAAAGGCGGTGATATTGTGCCACGCCCAACGTCGTTTGACCATGTGTGCTGCCCAAAGGCGATGATGAAATGCCACGCCCGACGTCGTTTGACCGTGTGTGCTGTCCAAAGGCGGTGATGTCATGCCACACCTGATGTATTCTTATGTAGTCCGACCGTGTGTAATGTCTAAGGGCGGTGATGTCATGCCACGCTCGACGTTACCGACCAAGTCCGACCGTGTGTGCTGTCCAAACGCAGTGATGGCATGTCACACCCGACTTCATATGACCGTGTGTGCTGTCCAAAAGTGATGATGTCATGCCATGCCTAATGTCGTTCGACTGTGTGTGCTGGCCAAAGGCGATGATGGCATGCCACGCCCGACGTCATTCAACCATGCGTGTTGTCCAAGGGCAGTGATGTCTTGCCACGCCTGACGTCGTCTGACTGTGTGTGCTGTCCAAGGGCGGTGATGGCATGCCACGCCCGACGTTGCCGGCCGTGTGTGATATCCAAGGGCGGTGATGTCATGCCACGCCCAATGTTGCCGTCCGTGTGCGCTATACAAGTGCGGTGATGTCATGCCACGCCTGACAGCATTCGACCGCGCGTGCTGTCCAAGGGGGGTGATGTCATGACACACTTGACGTCGTTCGACCGTGTTTGTTGTACAAAGGCGGTGATGTCATGCCACACCCGACCTCGTTTGACCATTTGTGCTGCCCAAAGGCGATGATGCCATTCCACGCCCGACGTTGTTCGACCATGTGTGCTGGCCAAGGGCGGGGATTTCATGCCACGCCCGACGTTGTTTGACCGTGAATGCTGCCCAAAGGCGATGATGGCATGCCACCTCCGACGTCGTTCGACCGTATGTGTTGTCCAAGGGCGGTGATGTCATGCCACGCCCGACGTCGTCCGACTGTATGTTCTGTCCAAGGGCGGAAATGGCATGCAACGCCTGACGTTTCTGACCGTGTGTTATGTCCAAAGGCGGTGATTTCATGCCACGCCCGATGTTGCCGACCGTGTGTGCTGTCCTAGTGCAGTGATGTCATGCCATGCCCGATGTTGCCGTTCGTGTGTGCTTTCCTAGTGCGGTGATGTCATGCCATGCACGACGTAGTTCGACCGTGGGTGCAGTCCAAAGGTGGTGATGTCATGCCACGCTCGACGTCGTTCGACCGTGTGTGTTGTATAAGGGTTGTAATGTCATGGCATGCCCGACGTCGTTCAACCGTGCGTGCAGTCCAAAGGCGGGGATGTCATGCGATGCTCGACATCGTTCAGCCATGTGTGCTGTACAAGGGCGGTGATGTCATGCCACGCCCGACGTCGTCCGACTGTATGTGCTATCTAAGGGCGGTGTTGGCATGCCATGCCCGACGTTTCCGATCGTGTGTGATGTCCAAGGGCGGTGATGTCATGCCACGCCCGATGTTGATGTCTGTGTGTGCTTTCCTAGTGCGGTGATGTAATGCCATACCCGACGTCATTTGACAGTGCGTGCAGTCCAAAGGTTATGATGTCATGCCACACTCGACGTCGTTCGGTCGTGTGTGCTGTACAAGGGCGGTGATGTCTTGCCACGCCCGACGTCGTTTGACTGTTTGTGCTGCCCTAAGGCGATGATGACATGCCACGCCTGACGTCGTTCAAAAATGTATGCTGTCCAAGGGCGGTGCTGTCATGCCACGCCCGACGTCGTTTGACTGTGTGTGCTGCCTAAAGGCGAAGATGGCATGCCACGCCCAATGGCATCCGACCGTGTGTGCTGTCCAAGGGCTGTGATAGCATGCCACGCCTGACGTCGTCCAACTGTGTGTGCTGTCCAAGGGCGCTGATGTCATGCCATGCTTGACGTTGTCGATCGTGTGTGCTGTCAACCGGCGGTGATGTCATGCCACGCCCGACTTCGTCCGACCGTGCGTGCAGTACAAGGGCGGTGATGTCAAGCCACGCTTGACGTCATTCGACTGTGTGTGCTGTCCAAAGGCGGTGTTGGCATGTTACGCCTGACGTCGTTCGTCCGTGTTTACCGTCCAAGGGCTATGATGGCATGCCACGCCTGACGTCGTTCAACCGTGTGTGCTATCCAAAGGCGGTGATGTTATGCCTCGCCCGACGTAGTTTGACCGTGTGTGCTTCCCAAGGGCGGTGATGTGTTGCCACTCCCGACGTCATTCGACCATGTGTACTGTCCAAGGGCGGTGATGTCATGCCACGCCCGATGTTGCCGACCGTGTGTGCTGTCCAAGGGCGGTGATGTCATGCCACGCCCAACGTTGCCGACCGTGTGTGCTGTCCAGCGACTGTGATGTCATGTCACGCCCGACGTCGTCCAACCGTGCGTGCAGTCCAAGGAGGGTGATGTCCAGCCAAACCCGACGTCATTGGAATGTGTGTGCTTTGCAAAGGCGGTGATGGCATGTCATGCCCGACGTCGTTCGATCGTGTTTGCCGTCCATGGGCTATGATGTCATCCCACGCCCGATGTTGCCGACCGTGTATGCTGTCCAAGGGCGGTGATGTCATGCGACCCCCGACATTACCGACCCTGTGTGCTGTCAAAGGGGGGTGATGTCATGCCACGCCCGACGTTGCCGACCGTGTGTGCTGTCCAAGGGGGGTGATGTCATGCCACGCCCGACGTCGTCCAACCATGCGTGCTGTCCAAAGGCGGTGATGGCATGTCACGCCCTACGTCGTTTGACCGTGGGTGCTGCCCCAAAGCGATGATGGCATGCCACGCCCGACGTCGTTCGACTATGGGTTTTGTCCAAGGGTGGTGATGTCATGCCACGCCCAACGTTGCGCACCGTGTGTGCTGCCAAAGGGCGATGATGTCATGCCACGCCTGCCATTGTCCAACTGTGTGTGCTGTCCAAGGTTGGTGTTGGCATGCCACGCCCGACGTTGCCGACCATGTGTGTTGTACAAGGGAGGTGATGGCATATCACACCCGACGTTGCTGACCGTTTGTGCTTTCCAAGGGCGCTATGTCATGCCACGCCCGACGTCATTCGACCGTGTGTGCTGTCCAAGGGCGATGATGTCATGCCACGCCTGACGTTGTCTGACCGTCTATGCTGTCCAAAGGCAGTGATGGCATGTCACGCCCCACGTCGTTCGATCGTGCGTGCAGTCCAAGGGCGGTGATGTCATTCCACGCCCGACGTTGATCGACCTTTTGAGCTATCCAAGAGAGGTGATGTCATCCCACGTCCGACGTCTTCCGACCGTGTGTGCTGTCCAAGGGCTGTGATGGCATGCCACGCCTAACGTTGTCGACCTTGTGTGCTGTCCAAGGGCGGTGATGTCATGCCACGCCAAACGTTACTGTCCGTTTGTGCTGTCCGAGGGCAGTGATGTCATGCCACGCCCGAGGTCGTCCGACCGTGCGTGTAGTCCAAGCACGGTGATGTCATGCCACGCCCGACGTCGTTCGACCGTGTGTGCTGTCCAAGGGCGGTGATGTCATGCCATGCCCGACGTTGCCGACCGTGTATGCTTCCCAACGGCGATGATGGCATGCCTCACTCGATGTCGTTTTACTGAGTGTGTTGTCCCAAGGCGGTGATTGCATGTAACACCCAACGTCAATTGACCGTGTGTGCTGGCCAAGGGAGGTGATGTCATGCCATGCCTGACATCGTTCGACCGTGTGTGCTTTCCAAGGGCGCTGATGTTATCCCACAACCGACGTTGCCGACCGTGTGTGCTGTCCAAGGGCGGTGATGTCATGCCACGCCCGACGTTGCCAACCATGTGTGCTTCCAAGGGCGGTGATGTCATGCCACACCGGTCATTACTGACCGTGTGTGCTGTCCAATGGTGGTGATGTCATGCCACGTCCAACGTCGCCGACCGAGTGTGCTGTCCAAGGGTGGTGATGTCATGCCACGCCCAACATTACCAACCGTGTGTGTTGTCCAAGGGCGGTGATGTCATGACACGCTCGACGTTGCCGACCGTGTGTGTTGTCCAAGGGCGGTGATGTCATGCCACGACCAACATTACCGACTGTGTGTGCTGTCCAAGGGCAGTAATGTCATCCAACACCCGATGTTGTCGTCCGTGTGTGTTGTCCAAGGGCGGTGATGTCATTCCACGCCTGACATTACCGACCGTGTTTGCTGTCCATGGGCGGTGATGTCATGCAACGCCCGACGTTGCAAACCGTGTGTGTTGTCCAAGGGGGATGATGTCAAGCCACGCCCGACGTCATCCGACTGTGTGTGCTGTCCAAGAGCAATGATGTCATGCCACGCCCGACCTTGCTGACCATGTGTGCGGTTCAAGGGCGGTGATGTCATACCATACCTGATGTCGTCCAACTGTGCATGCGGTCCAAGGGCGGTGATGTCATGCCACGCCCGACGTCGTTCGACCGAGTGTGTTTTTCAAGAGCGGTGATGGCATGCCACGCCTGACGTCGTCCGACCGTGCGTGCAGTGCAAGGGCGGTAATGGCATGTCATGTCCAACTTCGTTCGACCGTGTGTGCTGTCAAAAGGAGGTGATGTCATGCCACGCCCAACGTCGTTTGACCGTGCATGCTGTCCAAGGGAGGTGATAACATGCCACGCTTGACGTCGTCCGACCGTGTGTGCAGTCCAAGGGAGGTGATGTCATGCCACACCCGATGTTGTTCGACCGTGTGTGCTGCCCAACAGCGATGATATCATGCCACACCCGACGTCGTTCGACCGTGTGTGCTGCCAAAAGGCGATGATGAAATGCCACGCCCGACGTCGTTCGACTGTTTGTGCTGTTCAAAGGAGGTGATGTCATGCCATGCCTGACGTAGTCCGACCGTGTGTGCTGCCCAAGGGCGGTGATGTCATTCCACGCCCGACGTCGTCCGACCGTGTGTGCTGTCCATGGGAGGTGATGTCATCCCACGCCCGATGTAGTCCGACCATGTGTGCTGCCCAAAGACGATGATTGCATACCTCGCCTGACGTCATCCGACCGTGTGTGCTGTCCAAGGGCGGTGATGGCATGCCACGCCTAACGTTGTCGACCTTGTGTGCTGTCCAAGGGCTATGATGTCATGCCACGCCTGACGTTGTTCGACAGTGTGTGGTGTCCAAAGGCGGTGATGTCATGCCACGCCCGACGTCATCCGGCAGTGTGTACTGTCCAAGGGCGGTGATGTCATGCCACACCTGACGTTGCCGACCGTGTGTGCTGTCCAAGGGCGGGGATGTCATGCCATGCCCGACGTCATACGACTATGTGTGTTATCCAAGAGCGGTGATGCCATCCCACGCCCGACGTTGCCGACCATGTGTGCGGTCCAAGGGCGGTGATGTCATGCCACACCCGACGTCGTTCGACCGAGTGTGTTTTTCAAGGGTGGTTATGGCATGCCACACCTGACGTCGTCCGACCGTGCGTGCAGTGCAAGGGCGGTGATGGCAAGTCATGCCCAACTTCGTTCGACCGTGTGTGCTGTCCAAAGGCGGTGATGTCATGCCACGTCCAACGTCGTTTGAGCATGAGTGCTGCCCAAAAGCGATGATGGAATGCCATGCCCAATGTCGTTCGATCGTGTGTGCTGTCCAAAGGCGGTGATTTTATGCCACGCCCGACGTTGCCAACCGAGTGTGCTGTCCAAGTGCAGTGATGTTATCACACGCCCGACGTCGTTCGACCATGCATGCATTCCAAGGGAGGTGATATCATGCCACGCTGGACGTCGTTCGATCGTGTGTGCTACCCAACCGCAATGATGACATACTACACCAAACGCCGTTCAACCGATTGTGCTGTCCAAAGGCGGTGATGGCATGTCACGCCCGACGTCGTTCGACCGTGCGTGCAGTCCCAGGGCGGAGATGTCATGCCACACCCGACGTCGATCGACCGTGTGTGCTATCCAAGGGAGGTGATGTCATGCCACGTCCGACGTCATCCGACCGTGTGTGCTGTCCAAGGGTGGTGATGGCATGCCACGCCTAACGTTGTCGACCTTGTGTGCTGTCCAAGGGCGGTGATGTCATGCCACGCCCGACGTTGCCGTCCGTGTGTGCTGTCTAAGGGCGGTGATGTCATGCCACGCCCAAGGTCGCCCGACCGTGCGTATAGTCCAAAGACGGTGATGTCATGCCACACCCGACGTCATTCGACCGTGTGTGCTATCCAAGGGCATTTATGTCATGCCACGCCCGACGTTGCCGACTGTGTGTGCTGTCCAAGGGCGGTGATGTCATGCCATTCCCGACGTTGCTGACCGTGTGCGCTGTCCAGCGACGGTGATGTCATGCCACTCCCGATGTCGTCCAACCGTGCGTGCAGTCCAAGGAGGGTGATGTCAAGCCAAACCCGACGTCGTTGGACTGTGTGTGCTTTCCAAAGGCGGTGATGGCATGTCACGCCTGACGTCATTTGATCGTGTTTGCCGTCCATGGGCTATGATGTCATGCCACCCCCGATGTTGTTCGACCGAGTGTGTTTTTCAAGGACAGTTATGGCATGTAAAACCTGACGTCGTCCGACCGTGCGTGTAGTGCAAGGGCGGTGATGGCGTGTCATGCCCAACTTCGTTCGACCGTGTGTTCTGTCCAAAGGCGGTGATGTCATGCCACGCCCAACGTCGTTTGACTGTGTGTGCTGCCCAAAGGCGATGATGGAATGCCATGCCCGATGTTGTTCGACCGTGTGTGCTGTCCAAAGGCGGTGATTTCATGCCACGCCCAATGTTGCAGACCGAGTGTGCTGTCCAAGGGCGGTGATGTTATGCCACGCCCGACGTCGTCCGACTATGCGTGCATTCCAAGGGAGGTGATATCATGCCACGCCCGACGTCGTTCGATCGTGTGTGCTGCCCAACCGCAATGATGACATGCCACACCAAACGTCGTTCGACCGAGTGTGCTGTCCAAAGGCGGTGATGGCA
The DNA here is from genome assembly GCF_036512215.1 of Solanum lycopersicum. Classification (NCBI taxonomy): domain Eukaryota; kingdom Viridiplantae; phylum Streptophyta; class Magnoliopsida; order Solanales; family Solanaceae; genus Solanum; species Solanum lycopersicum. The sequence goes on from NC_090807.1 coordinate 11,931,832, forward strand.
TGTCACGCCCGACGTCGTTCGACCATGCGTGCAGTCCAAGGGCGGTGATGTCATTCCACGCCCGACGTCGATCGACCGTGTGTGCTATCCAAGGGAAGTGATGTCATCCCACGTCCGACGTCGATCAACCGTGTGTGCTATCCAAGGGAAGTGATGTCATCCCACGCCCTACATCGTTCGACTGTAAGTGCTACCCAAAGGCGATGATGGCATGCCACGCCCGACTTTGTTCGACCGTGTGTTGTCCAAGAGCAATGATGTCATGCCACGCCCTACTTAGTCCGACCATGTGTGCTGCCCAAAGGCTGTGATGTCATGCCACGCCCGATGTTGTCGACCGTGTGTGCTGTCCAAGGGCAGTGATGTCATGCCACGCCCGACGTTGCCAACCGTGTGTGCTGTCCAAGGGCGGTGATGTCATTCCACGCCAGACGTCGTCCGACCGTGCGTGCAGTCCAAGGGCGGTGATGTCATGCCACGCGCGACGTCGTCCGACTGTGTGTGCTGTCCAAGGGCGGGGATGTCATGCCACGCCCGACGTCGTTTGACTGTGTGTGTTGTCCAAGAGCAATGATGTCATGCCACGCCCGACGTTGCCGACCATGTGTGCGGTCCAAGGGCGGTGATGTCATGCCACACCTGATGTCGTCCGACTGTGCGTGCGGTCCAAGGGCGGTAATGTCAAGCCACACCCGACGTCGTTCGACCGAGTGTGTTTTTCAAGTGCGATGATGGCATGTCACGCCTGACGTCGTCCGACCGTGCGTGCAGTGCAAGGGAGGTGATGGCATGTCATGCCCAACTTCGTTCGACCGTGTGTTCTGTCCAAAGGCGATGATGTCATGCCACGCCTAACATCGTTTGACCGTGTTTGCTGCCCAAAGGCGATGATGGAATGCCATGCCCGATGTCGTTCGGCCGTGTGTGCTGTCCAAAGGCGGTGATTTCATGCCACGCCCGATGTTGCTGACCGAGTGTGCTGTCCAAGCACGGTGATGTTATGCCACGCCCGACGTCGTCCGACCATGAGTGCATTCCAAGGGAGGTGATATCATGCCACTCCCAACGTCGTTCGATCGTGTGTGCTGCCCAACCGCAATGCTGAAATGCCACACCAAACGTCGTTCGACCGAGTGTGCTGTCCAAAGGCGGTGATGGCATGTCACGCCCGACGTTGTCCGACCGTGCGTGCAGTCCAAGGGTGGTGATGTCATTCCACGCCCGACGTCGATCGACCATGTGTGCTGTCCAAGGGAGATGATGTCATCCCACGTTCGACGTCGTCCGACCTTGTATGCTGTCCAAGGGCAGTGATGGCATGCCACGCCTAACGTTGTCGACCTTGTGTGCTGTCCAAAGGCGGTGATGTCATGCCACGCCCGACGTTACCGTCCGTGTGTGCTGTCAGAGGGTGATGATGTCATGCCACGCCTGAGGTCGTTCGATCGTGCGTGTAGTTTAAGGACGGTGATGTCATGCCATGCCCGACTTTGCCGAGCGTGTGTGCTGCCCAACGGCGATAATGGCATGCCACATCCGATGTCGTTTAACTGAGTGTGTTTTCCCAAGGTAGTGATGGCATGTAACACCCGACGTTAATTGACCATGTGTGCTGTCCAAAGGCGGTGATGTCATGCCACGCCCAACGTTGTTTGACCGTGTTTACTGCCCATAGGCAATGATGGAATGCCACGCATGACGTCGTTCAACCGCGTGTGCTGTCCAAAAGAGGTGATTTCATGCCACGCCCGACATCGTTCGACCGTGTGTGCTTTCCAAGGGCGGTGATGTCATGCCACAGCCGACGTTTCCGATCGTGTGGGCTGTCCAAGGACGGTGATGTCATGCCACACCCGACGTTGCCAACCGTGTGTGCTGTCCAAGGGCGGTGATGTCATGCCACGCCCATCATTACCGACCATGTGTGCTGTTTAAGGGTGGTGATGTCATTCCACGCCCGACGTTGCCGATCGTGTGAGCTGTCCAAGGGCGGTGATGTCATGCCACGCCCGACATTACCGACCGTGTGTGTTGTCCAAGGGCAGTGATGTCATGCCACGCCAGACGTTGCCGACCGTGTGTTGTCTAAGGGCGGTGATGTCATGCCACGCCCAGCATTACCGACTGTGTGTGCTGTCCAAGGGCAGTGATGTCATGCCACACCCGATGTTGCCGTCCGTGTGTATTGTCCAAGGGCGGTGATGTGATTCCACGCCCGACATTACAGACCGTGTTGGCTGTCCATGGGCGGTGATGTCATGCAACGCCCGACGTTGCCAATCGTGTGTGCTGTCCAAGGGGGATGATGTCATGCCACGCCCGACGTCGTCCAACCGTGCGTGTATTCCAAGGGTGGCGATGTCAAGCCACGCCCAACGTCGTTCGATCGTGTGAGCTTTCCAAAGGCGGTGATGGCATGTCACGCTTGACGTCGTTCGACCGTGTTTGCCGTCCAAGGGCTATGATGGCATGCCACGCCCGATGTCGTTGCACCGTGTGTGCTTCCCAAAGGCGATGATGGCATGCCAAGCCATACGTCATTCTACTGTGTGTTCTATCCAAAGGCGGTGATGTTATGCCAGGCTAGGCGTAGTCCGACCGTGTTTGCTGCCCAAGGGCGGTTATGTCATGCTACTCTCGATGTGGTCCGACCATGTATACTGTCCAAGGGCGGTGATGTCATGCCACGCCCGACATTGTCATCCGTGTGTGCTGTCCAAGGGCAGTTATGTCATGCCACTCCCGACGTCGTCCAATTGTGCGTGCAGTCCAAGGGTGGTGATTTCATGCAACGCCTAACGTCGTCTGACCGTGTGTGCTTTCCAAGGGAGGTTATGCCATGACACAACCGACGTTGCCGGCCGTGTTTGCAGTCCAAGGGTGGTGATTTCATGCCACATCGGACTTCATCCGACCGTGCGTGAAGTCCTAGGGAGGTGATGTCATGCACCGCCCGACGTCGTCCAACCGTGCGTGTATTCCAAGGGTGGCGATGTCAAGCCACGCCCAATGCCGTTCGATCGTGTGTGCTTTCCAAAGGCGGTGATGGCATGTCACGCTTGACATCGTTCGACCGTGTTTGCCGTCCAAGGGCTATGATGGCATGCCATGCCTGACGTCGTTACACCGTGTGTGCTTCCCAAAGCCGATGATGGCATGCCAAGCCATACGTCATTCTACTGTGTGTTCAGTCCAAAGGCGGTGATGTTATGCCACGCCAGGCGTAGTCCGAGCGTGTTTGCTGCCCAAGGGCGGTTATGTCATGCCACTCTCGATGTGGTCCGACCGTGTGTATTGTCCTAGGGAGGTGATGTCATGCCGCGCCAGACGTTGCCAACCGTGTGTGCTGTCCAAGGGCGGTGATGTCATTCCACGCCCGACGTCATCCGACGGTGCGTGCAGTCCAAGGGCGGTGATGTTATGCCATGCCCGACGTCGTTCGACCGTGTGTGCTATCCAAAGGCGGTGATGTCATGCCACGCCCGACGTCGTCCGACCGTGTGTGCTGTCTAAGGGCGGTAATGTCATGCAACGCCCGACGTCATTTGACTGTTTGTGCTGCCCAATGAAGATGATGGCTTGCCACGCCTGACATCGTCCAACCATGCGTGCTGTCCAAGGGCGGTGATGTCATGCCACGCCCGACGTCGTTCGGCCGTGTGTGCTTTCCAAGGGTGGTGATGTTATGCCACGCCTGACGTCATTTGACCGTTTGTACCGCCCAAAGACGCTGATGGCATGCCACACCCAACATCGTCCGACCGTGCATACAGTCCAAGGGCCGTGATGTCATGCCACGCCCAACAGCGTTCGACCGTGTGTGCAGTCCAAGGGCGGTGATGTAATGCCACGCCCGACGTTGCCGACCGTGTGTCTTGTCCAAGGGCGGTGGTGTAATGCCACACCCGACGTCGTCCTATTATGCGTGCAGTCCAAGGGCGGCGATGTCAAGCCACGCCTGACATCGTTTGACATTGTTTGCCATCTAAGGGCTATGATGAAATGCCACGCTCGACGTTTTTCGACTGTGTGTGCTGCTCAAAGGTGATGATGGCATGCCGCGCCCGACGTCGTTCGACCATGTGTCATGTCTCAAGGCGGAGATGTTATGCCAAGCCCAATGTAGTCTTACCGTGTGTGCTGCCCAAGGGCGGTGATGTCATGCCACTCCCGACGTTGTCGGACAGTGTGTACTGTCTAAGGGAGGTGATGTCATTCAATGACCAACGTTGTCGACCGTGTGTGCTGTGCAATGGCAGTGATGTCATGCCACGCCCGACATTACCGACCGTGTGTGTTGTCCAAGGGCAGTGATGTCATGCCACGCCAGACGTTGCCGACCGTGTGTTGTCCAAGAGCGGTGATGTCATCCCACGCCCGACGTTTCCGACCATGTGTGCGGTCCAAGGGCAGTGATGTCATGCCACACCCGATGTCGTTCGACCGAGTGTGTTTTTCAAGGGTGGTTATGGCATGCCACACCTGACGTCGTCCGACCGTGCGTGCAGTGCAAGGGCGGTGATGGCATCTCATGCCCAACTTCGTTCGACCGTGTGTGCTATCCAAAGGCGGTGATGTCATGCCACGTCCAACGTCGTTTGAGCGTGAGTGCTGCCCAAAAGCGATGATGGAATGCCATGCCTGATGTCGTTCAACCGTATGTGCTGTCCAAAGGCAGTGATTTCATGCCACGCCCGACGTTGCCAACCGAGTGTGTTGTCCAAGTGCAGTGATGTTATGACACGCCCGACGTCGTCCAACAATGCATGCATTCCAAGGGAGGTAATATCATGCCACGCCCGACGTCATTCGATCGTGTGTGCTGCACAACCATAATGATGACATGCTACACCAAACGTCGTTCGACCGATTGTGCTGTCAAAAGGCGGTGATGGCATGTCACGCCCGACGTCGTTCGACCGTGCGTGCAGTCCCAGGGCGGAGATGTCATGCCACACCCAACATCGATCGACCGTGTGTGCTATCCAAGGGAGGTAATGTCATGCCACGTCCGACGTCATCCGACCGTGTGTGCTGTCCAAGGGCGGTGATGGCATGCCACGTCTAACGTTGTCGACCTTGTGTGCTGTCCAAGGGCGCTGATGTCATGCCATGCCCAACGTTGCCGTCCGTGTGTGCTGTCTAAGGGCGGTGATGTCATGCCACGCCCAAGGTCGCCCGACCGTGCGTATAGTCCAAAGACGGTGATGTCATGCCACACCCGACGTTATTCGACCGTGTGTGCTATCCAAGGGCGTTGATGTCATGCCACGCCCGACGTTGCCGACCGTGTGTGCTGTCCAAGGGCGGTGATGTCATGCCATGTCCGACGTTGCCGACCGTGTGCGCTGTCCAGCGACGGTGATGTCATGCCACGCCCGATGTCGTCCAACCGTGCGTGCAGTCCAAGGAGGGTGATGTCAAGCCAAACCCGACGTCGTTGGACTGTGTGTGCTTTCCAAAGGCGGTGATGGCATGTCACGCCTGACGTCATTCGATCGTGTTAGCCGTCCATGGGCTATGATGTCATGCCACCCCGATGTTGTTCGACCGAGTGTGTTTTTCAAGGGCAGTTATGGCATGCAAAACCTGACGTCGTCCGACCGTGCGTGTAGTGCAAGGGCGGTGATAGCGTGTCATGCCCAACTTCGTTCGACCGTGTGTTCTGTCCAAAGGCGGTGATGTCATGCCACGCCCAACGTCGTTTGACTGTGTGTGCTGCCCAAAGGCGGTGATTTCATGCCACGCCCGATGTTGCAGACCGAGTGTGCTGTCCAAAGGCGGTGATGTTATGCCACGCCCGACGTCGTCTGACTATGCATGCATTCCAAGGGAGGTGATATCATGCCACGCCCGATGTCGTTCGATCGTGTGTGCTGCCCAACAGCAATGATGACATGCCACACCAAACGTCGTTCGACCGAGTGTGCTGTCCAAAGGCGGTGATGGCATGTCACGCCCGACGTCGTTCGACCGTGCGTGCAGTCCAAGGGCGGTGATGTCATTCCACGCCCGACGTCGATCGACCGTGTGTGCTATCCAAGGGAGGTGATGTCATCCCACGTCCGACGTCGTCCGACCGTGTATGCTGTCCAAGGGCGGTGATGGCATGCCACGCCTAGCATTGTCGACGTTGTGTGCTGTCCAAAGGTGGTGATGTCATGCCACGCCCGACGTTGCCGTCCGTGTGTGCTGTCCAAGGGCGGTGATGGCATGCCACGTCTAACGTTGTCGACCTTGTGTGCTGTCCAAGGGCGCTGATGTCATGCCATGCCCAACGTTGCCGTCCGTGTGTGCTGTCTAAGGGCGGTGATGTCATGCCACGCCCAAGGTCGCCCGACCGTGCGTATAGTCCAAAGACGGTGATGTCATGCCACACCCGACGTCATTCGACCGTGTGTGCTATCCAAGGGCGTTGATGTCATGCCACGCCCGACGTTGCTGACCGTGTGTGCTGTCCAAGGGCGGTGATGTCATGCCATGTCCGACGTTGCCGACCGTGTGCGCTGTCCAGCGACGGTGATGTCATGCCACGCCCGATGTCGTCCAACCGTGCGTGCAGTCCAAGGAGGGTGATGTCAAGCCAAACCCGACGTCGTTGGACTGTGTGTGCTTTCCAAAGGCGGTGATGGCATGTCACGCCTGACGTCATTCAATCGTGTTAGCCGTCCATGGGCTATGATGTCATGCCACCCCGATGTTGTTCGACCGAGTGTGTTTTTCAAGGGCAGTTATGGCATGCAAAACCTGACGTCGTCCGACCGTGCGTGTAGTGCAAGGGCGGTGATAGCGTGTCATGCCCAACTTCGTTCGACCGTGTGTTCTGTCCAAAGGCGGTGATGTCATGCCACGCCCAACGTCGTTTGACTGTGTGTGCTGCCCAAAGGCGATGATGGAATGCCATGCCCGATGTTGTTCGACCGTGTGTGCTGTCCAAAGGCGGTGATTTCATGCCACGCCCGATGTTGCAGACCGAGTGTGCTGTCCAAAGGCGGTGATGTTATGCCACGCCCGACGTCGTCCGACTATGCATGCATTCCAAGGGAGGTGATATCATGCCACGCCCGATGTCGTTCGATCGTGTGTGCTGCCCAACAGCAATGATGACATGCCACACCAAACGTCGTTCGACCGAGTGTGCTGTCCAAAGGCGGTGATGGCATGTCACGCCCGACGTCGTTCGACCGTGCGTGTAGTCCAAGGGCGGTGATGTCATTCCACGCCCGACGTCGATCGACCGTGTGTGCTATCCAAGGGAGGTGATGTCATCCCACGTCCGACGTCGTCCGACCGTGTATGCTGTCCAACGGCGGTGATGGCATGCCACGCCTAGCATTGTCGACGTTGTGTGCTGTCCAAAGGTGGTGATGTCATGCCACGCCCGACGTTGCCGTCCGTGTGTGCTGTCAGAGGGTGGTGATGTCATACCATGCCCGAGGTCGTCCGACCGTGCGTGTAGTCCAAGGACGGTGATATCATGCCACGCCCGACGTCGTTCGACCGTGTGTGCTGTCCAAGGGCGGTGATGTTATGCCACGCCCTACGTTGCCGACTGTGTGTGCAGCCCAACACCAATGATTGCATGCCACACATGATGTCGTTTTACTGAGTGTGTTATCCCAAGGCAGTGATGGCATGTAACTCCCGACGTCAATTGACCATGTGTGCTGTCCAAAGGCGTTGATGTCATGCCACGCCCAACGTCGTTTGACCGTGTTTGCTGCCCATAGGTGATGATGGAATGCCACGCATGACGTCGTTCAACCGTGTGCGTTGTCCAAAGGAGGTGATGTCATGCCACGCTCGACATTGTTCGACCGTGTGTGCTTTCCAAGGGCGGTGATGTCATGCCACAGCCCGACATTACCGACCGTGTGTGCTGTCCATGGGCGGTGATGTCGTGCAACGCCCGACGTTGCCAACCGTGTGTGCTGTCCAAGGGGGATGATGTCATGCCACGCCCGACGTCGTCCAACCGTGCGTGTATTCCAAGGTTGGTGATGTCAAGCCACGCCCAACGTCGTTCGACCGTGTGTGCTTTCCAAAGGCGGTGATGGCATGTCACGCTTGACGTCGTTCAACGGTGTTTGTCGTCCTAGGGCTATGATGGCATGCCACGCCCGACGTCGCTGCACCGCGTGTGCTTTCCAAAGGTGATGATGGCATGCCAAGCCATACGTCATTCTACTGTGTGTTCTGTCCGAAGGCGGTGATGTTATGCCACACAAGACGTAGTCCGACCGTGTTTGCTGCCCAAGGGCGGTTTTGTCATGCCACTCTCGATGTGGTCCGATCGTGTGTACTGCCCAAGGGCGGTGATGTCATGCCATGCCCGACGTTGCAGTCCGTGTGTGCTGTCCAAGGGCAGTGATGTCATGCCACTCCCGACGTCGTCCGACCGTGCGTGCAGTCCAAGGGTGATGATGTCATGACACGCCCAACGTCGTCCGACCGTGTGTGCTTTCCAAAGGGAGGTTATGTCATGACACGCCCGACATTGTTCGACCGTGTGTGCTTTCCAAAGGGCGGTGATGTCATGCCACGCCCAACGTCGTTCGACCGTGTGTGCTTTCCAAAGGCGGTGATGGCATGTCACGCTTGACGTCGTTCAACCGTGTTTGCCGTCCAAGGGCTATGATGGCATGCCACGCCGGACGTCATTGCACCTGTGTGCTTCCCAAAGGTGATGATGGCATGCCAAGCCATACTTCATTCTACTGTGTGTTCTGTCCAAAGGCGGTGATGTTATGCCACGCAAGACGTAGTCCGACCGTGTTTGCTGCCAAAGGGCGGTTATGTCATGTGAAAGAGGGTCGATTTATTTTTCTCGCACACCACTCTAGGCAGTCTTACAGCGTCTGTAATACTTCAGCCTACTTACACCCACTGAATTGACTAAGTATAGAAATACTTAAACAGCAATGTCAAACAATAAACAGGCAGCGTTTACAGGACTAAGTCCCAACCTTTATTAATCAATAATTAATACAAAGGAAGGCTTCACAAATCAGACTAAGGCTAGAAAAGTTTCAGTCTCCTGCCTTAGACGAATTTCCACCTTAAATCAAAATTCTGCATAATGGCAGTTACAAGCGGTTACATGCGGCGGTTACACATGACACCTGTCCGACACATGTCAGCCCAGGGTTCAAAACTAACTTTCCAACAGCTATATTTCCAACAGATAGAATCTAATTCAAATTACATTCTTATCTAAACGAAATACTAATATTCTAACACTTGGAATATTTCAGGCTTCATTCCAACACTTAGAATAATCCTGCCAGCTTCCAACACTTAGAATATTTTAGCTGTCTTCCACACTTAGTTTTATTTCAGCAATTTCGGGTGAACTGCCTTTGTCTTTGACCTTGCCAAGTTTTCACAGCCTTGCTTCATCAAGTCAACATGCTGTCTTGCCAACGCCCTTAGCCCGCACGTAAGCCATGCACGTTCAAGCTGCCTTGCCAACACCCAAACACCTTGAACTTGTGTTGCACTGTTTTGCCATCATCCATTCCAAGACCAATGCCCAAGTCCTTGGCATGTCTGTACGTAGTTAGATCAAGTAGATTGCGGGTCTAACAGACCACCCGCACCACTTGAACTCGATGTCCTCATCGAGACTGTTTTGAGATAGTCATCGATTTGAGCATCAAACTGCCATAGGTCTTTTGCTTTCTCCCAAACAGCATCTGCTGCACTCTTGCCTTTCCAATGGACCAAGAACTCAGTCTTAGTATTCTTCTTACTCGTGCCCAAAACCCGGTGATCAAGGTTCTTCTCAATTTCAGCATCATACTGTGTAGGTACTGATGGAGGAGCCCTCTTTGATCTGTTCCTGTCGGGATCATCTTCATCTGCAAAGTAAGGTTTCAAGAAACTCACATGGAAGGTGGGGTGAATTTTCAACCTTTCTGGCAGCTTTAACCTATAAGCAACTTCGCCCACTCGTTTTACCACTTCGAATGGACCATCATACTTAGGTATCAAACCCCGATGTCTGGTCTTACTTACAATCTGTTTCCATATTTGTGGGGTAAGTTTCAGCAACACCTTGTCACCCACATTGAACTCAACTGAGCGACGATGTTGATCAGCATACTTCTTCATGCGCTGCTGAGCCTTGCGCAAGCTATCTTGTGCCTCAGATAACATTTCAAGTCTGTCCCTTGCAACTCTGTATGCTGCTGGACACTTTCCCTGATTTTTAGATTTAGCAACATCTAATGGCGTCATAGGTTGTTTGCCTAAGACGATTTCAAAAGGACTCATCTCTGTTGCAGACGACTTGTGCAGATTATAGCAAAACTGTGCAGTGTCTAACAATGCCACCCAATTCCGTTGACTTGCAGTCACATAGTGCCTCAAGTACTCTTCCAACAAATGATTAATTCTTTCCGTTTGTCCATCTGTTTGTGGGTGATTTGCAGTAGAAAATTTTAATTCAGTTCCCATCATATTGAACAATGTTGTCCAAAATCTACCCGTGAACCTTGTGTCTCTATCACTCACAATGTCAGCCGGAACACCAAAGTATTTAATCACATGTTTATAGAATAACTCAGCAGCAACTTCAGATGAGCATAACTCAGGAGCAGCAATAAAAATAGAATATTTTGAAAACCTGTCAACTACCACCATGATAGATGCTTTGCCATCTACTTTAGGGAATCCAGAAATGAAATCCATGCTTACCGATAGCCATGGCCTTTCAGGAATAGGCAAAGGTTGCAGCAACCCTGCTTCCTTTTTACGTTCTGTCTTGTCAACTTGACAAACATGACAAGTCTTAACATAGGCCTCTCTATCGTCTTCCATTTTCGGCCAAAAATACACACGAGACAGTAAGTCTAACATCCTTTCAACGCCTGGATGTCCAGCCCAAGCGGAGTCATGCGCTTCTTTCATCAAGTCTTTGCGCAACCCGCCCTGATTTGGCACAACGATTCTCCCCCCTTTAAAATAGAGTAGATCGTCCTCGATCCAATACCGTCTCATTGTGCCCTCCTGCACCTGACCCATCCATTTAACATATAACGAATCATTTGCAGCACACAATCTGATTCTATCATGGAAATCAGTTTCCAGTTTTGTAATTGAATATACTGCAACAAACACTTCTTTCCTACTCAGCGCATCAGCAACCTGGTTGTGTTTTCCTGGTTTATGTTCCCACATGAAATCATATTCTGCCAGGAATTCTTGCCACCGTGCTTGTTTAGGACTCAACTTTTTCTGTGTTTTGAAGAATGTATTTGCTACATTATCAGTTCTTACCACAAATCGAGTGCCTAAGAGATAGACTCTCCAAACCTGCAAACAGTGTACCACCGCAACCATTTCTTTCTCATGTGTTGAGTATCTTTGTTCAGCAACATTCAACTTTCTACTTTCGAAGGCTACTGGATGACCTTCCTGCACTAATACGCCACCAATCGCCTTGTCTGACGCATCAGTGTGTACTTCAAACGGTAACTCAAAATCAGGCAATTTGAGTATAGGTTCTGATGCCATAGCATTCTTTAAATTTTGAAATGCTTCTTCACACTGTTTGGACCAAATCCATTTTGCATCATTCTTCAACAAATCTGTCAAAGACGCTGCCTTCTTTGAGTAACCAGCAATAAACTTTCGATAATAGTTAGCCAAGCCAAGAAACGACCTCAAATCCTTCACATGACGAGGTGCCTGCCAATCAACAATGGCCTGCACTTTCTTAGGATCCATTCGAACTTGGTTTTTACTAACAAGATGCCCCAAGAACTTTATCTCTTGTTGAGCAAATTCACACTTTTCCATCTTGACATAGAGTGTGTATTTTCTCAATTGAGACAGAACCAGACTTAGGTGATTAACATGTTCTTCCAACGTTCGACTATATATAACAATATCATCTAAGTAAACAACAACGAAGTCATTGAGATAGTCAAACAGTACATTATTCATTAAATTGCAGAATGTTGCCGGGGCATTAGTCAGCCCAAACGACATTACAAGGAATTCATAGGAACCATATCTAGTTACACATGTTGTTTTTGGTTCATCACCCTCTGCTATCCTAACCTGCCAATAGCCTGCCCTCAAATCAAGTTTTGCGAACCAGCATGCCTTGCTTAACCTGTCCATTAAATCTTGTACCAACGGAACCGGATATTTGTTCTTTATAGTTGCCTTATTCAGCGCCCGGTAGTCTACACACATTCTCATTGTTCCATCCTATTTCTTTTGGAATAGAACAGGAGCACCATATGGAGCCTTAGACGGCTGAATCAATCCAGCATCTAGCAATTCATTCAATTGTTTGCGTAGTTCAACCAATTCTTTAGGAGCCATACGATAAGGAGCTTGTGCAGGGGTAACCGTACCAGGCAGCAACTCAATCTTGTGATCAATATCCCTCCTTGGTGGTAGTTTCTTTGGTAATTCAGGTGGCATAACATCAGCATACTGTTTAAGTAATTCAGCGACACAATCAGGCACTTCCATCTTCACATCAGGTTTAATTTTGACCAAGGCAGCAAGTATGGTTTCATCACCCTTCTTCAGCCCTTTGTCGATCGACATAGCAGACAACAACATTTCCTTGTCTTTCTTCTTCGCAACTTTATTAATGTTTCCAAACGGATGAACACCCTTCAGAAAACCAGCATCACTTCCACTCATTACCATCACTCCATCTAAGTGAGGAAACGGAACAAACTGGTATTTTCTTAGGAAATCAATCCCAAATATAATTTCAAAGTCTCCAAGCGGCATCACCATCAAATTATGTTTTCCCACCCAATTTCCAGTCGACATAGACACACTATAAGCCATGCCTACAATGGCTTGTGCCTTAGCATTGACTGTCTTGACGTAGGAAGGGCTTTTAGACAACTTCAGCACCAATTTTGTAGCAATCTTCACATCTACAAACGTGTGTGTGGCCCCTGTATCAACCATTGCCATCACACATTGTTCCTTCACTTTCATTTCTATATGAATTAAGGAAGCATGAGGATTTAAAGTGCTAGAGATCTCTCCAACATTATTGATCCCCATAATGTGATTGAAGGACAATCCCAATGGGTTTGCCATTGCAGCCACGATTTCTTCATCCTCCTCCCTTTGATTCACATTACCAGCAAGCAAAGCATTCACTTTTTCCCGGTTTGGACAAGATTTGGCCAAATGAGGACCACCACAAGTCCAACAGCCTTTAGAGTTTGCATCTTTACCCTTGGGTCTGTCTTTCCCATCCTTCATTTGTGCCTTTCCTTTATCGTTTGCATTCTCTTTACGACTATCCCTTCTCCATTCCCCTTTCTTTTCATTCTTTTTCTTATTTTTCGAAGTAGAAGGGACATCTGTCGAAGAACGAGTCATCCGGAAATCTATCAACGAATCAGCAGCAGCAATTGCATCAGGCAGATCTTTAACATTCTGCCTTCGTAGTTCGTTTTGAGCCCAGCCTTGCATGCCCGAAATGAAATTGTGAAGTTTATCCTCATCAGACATATTTTGTATGTCTAACATCACAGAGGTAAATTCTTTTATATATTCCCTCACTGAACCCGTCTGCCTTAACCTTTTCAATTTATCCCTTGCAAGCCAAGATGCATTGCTAGGAAGAAATTGATCGCTCATTTCTTTTATAAGCTTATCACATGTATCAATTCTAGGACGACCAGCACTTACGTCATCCGCATTACGAGTCCTCCACCAAAGTTTCGCATCACCCGACAAGTACATTGTGGTAATGTTTAACTTATCAGCGTCCGGCACCGTTGCAGCGGTAAAGTACTGTTCCATGTCCCATATGAAGTTTTCAAGTTCTTTAGCACTCCCTGCGCCACTGAAGGCTTTAGGGTCTGGAATCCTAACCTTGGATGATTCAACACGAGTCGAACTCAACGTAGCCACAGCCCGACACAAAACGACGAGTTCTGCACGAAGGTTCTCATTTTCCTTCTGCAGTCCCTCTAGTTTCTGTGTAGTTGTAGCACGAAAGTCCAAGATTTCAGTGATGTGGTTATCAACATTTTGTCGATATCCACCAATTTCTCCCTGAACTTTCTCAGCGTCCACTCTCAACTGAGTGATTTGTTTGAATAAATCCACAAACGTAGGGTCTGCTAGAACATCCTCAGTAAAACCGACGAAGGATTAAATTTTTCGTGCCAACTCCCATAGTTCTGCGTTTTTCACCATTGTTTAACCTTGCTCTGATACCAATTGAAAGAGGGTCGATTTATTTTTCTCGCACACCACTCTAGGCAGTCTTACAACGTCTGTAATACTTCAGCCTACTTACACCTACAGAATTGACTAAGTATAGAAATACTTAAACAGCAATGTCAAACAATAAACAGGCACCGTTTACAGGACTAAGTCTCAACCTTTATTAATCAATAATTAATACAAAGGAAGGATTCACAAATAAGTCTAAGGCTAGAAAAGTTTCTGTCTCCTGCCTTAGACGAATTTCCACCTTAAATCAAAATTCTGCACAATGGCAGTTACAAGCGGTTACATGCGGCGGTTACACATGACACTTGTCCGACACATGTCAGCCCAGGGTTCAAAACTAACTTTCCAACAGCTATATTTCCAACAGATAGAATCTAATTCAAATTACATTCTTATCTACACGAAATACTAATATTCTAACACTTAGAATATTTCAGGCTTCATTCCAACACTTAGAATAATCCTGCCAGCTTCCAACACTTAGAATATTCTAGCTGTCTTCCACACTTAGTTTTATTTCAGCAATTTCGGGTGAACTGCCTTTGTCTTTGACCTTGCCAAGTTTTCACAGCCTTGCTTCATCAAGTCAACATGCTGTCTTGCCAACGCCCTTAGCCCGCACGTAAGCCATGCATGTTCAAGCTGCCTTGCCAACACCCAAGCACCTTTAACTTGTGTTGCACTGTTTTGCCATCATCCATTCCAAGACCAATGGCCAAGTCCTTGGCATGTCTGTACGTAGTTAGATCAAGTAGATTGCGGGTCTAACATCATGCCACTCTCCATGTGGTCCGATCGTGTGTACTGTCCAAGGGCGGTGATGTCATGCCACGCCCGACGTTGCCGTCCGTGTGTGCTGTCCAAGGACAGTGATGTCATGCCACTCCCGACGTCGTCCGACCATGCGTGCAGTCCAAGGGTGATGATGTCATTCCACGCCCAACGTCGTCTGACCGTGTGTGCTTTCCAAAGGGAGGTTATGTAGTGACACGACCGACGTTGCCGACCGTGTTTGCAGTCCAAGGGTGGTGATTTCATGCCACGCCGAACTTCGTCCTACCGTGCGTGAAGTCCTAGGGAGGTGATGTCATGCCACGCCTGACGTCGTTCATCCGTGTTTGCTGCCCAACAATGATGATGGCATGCCAAACCCGACGTCGTTCGACAAAGTGTGTTGTCCAAAGGCGGTGATGGCATATCACGCTCGACGTCGTTTGATCGTGTGTGCTGTCCAAATGCGGTGATGTCATGCCACGCGCGACGTAGTCCGACCGTGTGTGCTGTCCAAGGGCAGTGATGTCATGTGACGCCCAACAATGCCGATCGTGTGTGCTGTCCAAAGGCGGTGATGGCATGTTACGCCCGACGTCATTCGACCGTGTATGTTGTCCAAGGGCAGTGATGGCATATCACGCCCGACGTTGCCGACCGTGTGTGCTGTCCAAACGCGGTGATGTCATGCCACGCCCAACGTCGTCCGACTGTGCGAGCAGTCCAAGGGCGATGATGTCATGCCACGCCCGACGTCGTTTGACCGTGTGTGTTGTCCAAGGGCGGTGTTGTCATGCCACGCCCGACGTTGTTTGACCGTTTGTGCAGCCCAAACACGATGATGGCATGCCATGCCCGACATCGTCTAACCGTGCGTGCAGTCCAAGGGCGGTGATGTCATGCCACGCCAGACGTCATTCGACAGTGTGTGCTGTACAAGGGCAGTGATGTCATTCCATGCCCGACGTAATCCGACCGTGTGTGCTGTCCAAAGGTGGTGATAACATGTCAAGCCCGACGTCGTTCGACCGTGTGTGTTGTCCAAGGGCAGTGATGGCATATCACGCCCGACGTTGCTGACCGTGTGTATTATCCAAGGGCGGTGACGTCATGCCATGCCCTACGTCGTTCAACCGTGTGTGCTGTCCAAGGCGGTGATGTCATGCCACGCCCGACGTCATTTGACCGTTTGTGCTACCCAAAGACGATGATGGCATGCCACGCCGGTTATCGTCCGACCATGCGTGCTGTCCAAGGGCGGTGATGTCATTCCACGCTCGACGTCGTTCGACCGTGTGTGCTGTCCATGAGCAATGATGTCATGCCACGCCCGACGTAGTCTGACCATGTGTGCTGCCCAAAGGTGGTGATGTCATGCCACGCTCGACGTTGCCGACCGTGTGTGCTGTCCAAGGGCAGTGATGTCATGCCTCGCCCGACGTTGCCAACCGTGTGTGCTGTCCAAGGGCGGTGATGTCATTCCACGCCTGATATCGTCCAACCGTGCGTGAGGTCCAAGGGCGGTGATGTGATGCCATGCCCGACGTCGTTCGACCGTGTGTGCTATCCAAAGGCGGTGATGTCATGCCACGCCCGACGTCATTTGACCATATGTGCTGCCCAAAGATGATCATGGCTTGCCACGCCTGACATCGTCCGACCATGCGTGCTGTCCAAGGGCAGTGATGTCATGCCATGCCCGACGTCGTTCGACCGTGTGTGCTTTCCAAGGGCGGTGATGTCATGCCACGCCCGACATCATTTGACCATTTGTGCCGCCCAATGACGCTGATGGCATGCCACGATCGACATCGTCCGACCGTGCGTGTAGTCCAAGGGTCGTGATGTCATGCCACGCCCGACGGCGTTCGACCGTGTGTGCAGTCCAAGGGCGGTGATGTAATGTCACGCCCGACGTTGCCGATCGTGTGTGTTGTCCAAGGGCGGTGATGTCATGCCACACCCGACGTTGGCGACCGTGTGTCCTTTCTCAAGGCGGAGATGTTATGCCAAGCCCGATGTAGTCTGACCGTGTGTGCTGCCCAAGGGCGGTGATGTCATGCCACTCCCGACGTCGTCCGACAGTGTGTGCTGTCCAAGGGCAGTGATGTCATGCCACGCCTGACGTCATTCGACCGTGCGTTCAGTCCAACAGCGGTGATGTCATGCCACGCCCGACGTCCTTCGACTGTGTGTGCTGTCCAAAGGCAGTGATGTCATGCCACGCCCGACATTGCCAATCGTGTGTGCTGTCCAAGGGCAGTGATGTCATGCCACGCCCGACGTTGCCAACCGTGTGTGCTGTCCAAGGGCGGTGATGTCATTCCACGCCCGACGTCGTCCGACCGTGCGTGAAGTCCAAGGGCGGTGATGTCAAGCCATGCCCGACGTCATTGGACCGTGTGTGATATCCAAAGGCGGTGATGTCATGCCACACCCGACGTCGTCCGATTGTGTGTACTGTCCAAGGGCGGTGATGTCATGCCACGCCCGACGTTGCCGACCGTGTGTGCTGTCCAAGGGCGGGGATGTCATGCCATGCCCGACGTCGTACGACTATGTGTGTTGTCCAAGAGCGGTGATCTCATCCCACGCCCGACGTTGCCGACAATGTGTGCGGTCCAAGGGCGTTGATGTCTTGCCATGCCCGACATCGTTCGACCGAGTGTGTTTTTCAAGGGCGGTTATGGCATGCCACACCTGACGTCATCCGACCGTGCGTGCAGTGCAAGGGCGGTAATGGCATGTCATGCCCAACTTCGTTTGACCGTGTGTGCTATCCAAAGGCGGTGATGTCATGCCACGCCCAACGTCGTTTGAGCGTGAGTGCTGCCCAAAAGCGATGATGGAATGCCATGCCCGATGTCGTTCGACCGTGTGTGCTGTCCAAAGGCGGTGATTTCATGCCACGCCCGATGTTGCCTACCGAGTGTGCTGTCCAAGGGCAGTGATGTTATGCCACGCCCGACGTCATCCGACCATGCGTGCATTCCAAGGGAGGTGATATCATGCCACGCCTGACATCGTTCGATCGTGTGTGCTGCCCAACCGCAATGGTGACATGCCACACCAAACATCGTTCGACCGAGTGTGCTATCCAAAGGCGGTGATGGCATGCCACGCCCAACGTCGTTCGACCGTGTGTGCAGTCCAAGGGAGGTGATGTCATGCCACGTCCGACGTCGTCCGACCGTGTGTGTTGTCCAAGGGCAGTTATGACATGCCACGCCTTACGTTGTCGACCTTGTGTGCTGTCCAAGGGCGGTGATGTCATGCTACGCCCGACGTTGCTGTCTGTGTGTGCTGTCCGAGGGCGGTGATGTCATGCCACGCCAAAGGTCGTCCGACCGTGCGTATAGTCCAAGGACGGTGATGTCATGCCACGCCCGACGTCGTTCGACCGTGTGTGCTATCCAAGGGCGGTGATGTCATGCCACGCCCGACATTGCCGACCGTGTGTGCTGTTCAAGGGCGGTGATGTCATGCCACGCCTGACGTTGCCGACCGTGTGTGCTGTCCAGCGACGGTGATGTCATGCCACGCCCGACGTCGTCCAACTGTGTGTGCAGTCCAAGGAGGGGGATGTCAAGCCAAACCCGACGTCGTTGGACTGTGTGTGCTTTCTAAAGGCGGTGATGGCATGTCACGCCTGACGTCGTTTGATCATGTTTGCCGTCCATAGGCTATGATGTCATGCCACCCCCGATGTCGTTCGACCGTGTGTGCTGCCCAAAGGCGTTAATGGCATGCCACGCCCGACATTGTTCGACAGTGTGTGGTGTCCAAAGGCGATGATGTCATGCCCCGCCCGACGTTGCCAACCGTGTGTGCTGTCCAAGGGCGGTGATGTCATTCCACGCCCAACGTTGTCCGACCATGCGTGCAGTCCAAGGGCGGTGATGTCATGCCACGGCCGACATCATTTGACCGTTTGTGCCGCCCAAAGACGCTGATGGCATGCCACTCCTGACATCGTCCGACCGTGCATGTAGTCCAAGTTTCGTGATGTCATGCCACGCCCGACGGCGTTCGACCGTGTGTGCAGTCCAAGGGCGGTGATGTAATGCCACGCCCGACGTTGCCGACCGTGTGTGTTGTCCAAGGGCGGTTGTGTAATGCCACGGCCGATGTCGTCCTACTGTGCGTGAAGTCCAAGGGCGACGATGTCAAGCCACGCCTGACATCGTTCGACATTGTTTGCCATCTAAGGGCTATGATGAAATGCCACGCCCGACGTCTTGCGACTGTGTGTGCTGCTCAAAGGTGATGATGGCATGCCACGCCCGACGTCGTTCGACCGTGTGTCCTGTCTCAAGGCGGAGATGTTATGCCAAGCCCGATGTAGTCTGACCGTGTGTGCTGCCCAAGGGAGGTGATGTAATGCCACTCCCGACGTCGTCCAAAAGTGTGTGCTGTCCAAAGGCAGTGATGTCATGCCACGCCCGACGTCATCTGACCGTGCGTTCAGTCCAACGGCGGTGATGTCATGCCACGCCCGACGTCCTTGGACCGTGTGTGTTGTCCAAAGGCAGTGATGTCATGCCACGCCCGACGTTGCCAACCGTGTGTGCTGTCCAAGGGCCGTGATGTCATGCCACGCCCGACGTTGCAAACCGTGTGTGCTGTCCAAGGGCGGTGATGTCATTCCACGCCCGACGTCGTCCGACCGTGCGTGCAGTCTAAGGGCGGTGATGTCAAGCCATGCCCGACGTCGTTCGACCGTGTGTGATATCCAAAGGCGGTGATGTCATGCCACGCCCGATGTCGTCCGACTGTGTGTACTGTCCAAGGGCGGTGACGTCATGCCACACCCGACGTTGCCGACTGTGTGTGCTGTCCAAGGTCGGGGATGTCATGCCACGCCGGACATCGTACGACTGTGTGTGTTGTCCAAGAGCGGTGATCTCATCCCACGCCCGACGTTGCCGACAATGTGTGTGGTCCAAGGGCTGTGATGTCATGCCACGCCCAACGTTGCCGTCCGTGTGTGCTGTCCAAGGGTAGTGATGTCATGCCACTCCCGACGTCGTCCGACCGTGCGTGCAATCCAAGGGTGATGATGTCATGCCACGCCCAACGTCGTCTGACCGTGTGTGCTTTCCAAAGGGAGGTGATGTCATGCCACGCCCGACATTGTTCGACCGTGTGTGCTTTCCAAGGGTGGTGATGTCATGCCACAGCCGACGTTTCCGACCGTGTGGGCTGTCCAAGGGTGGTGATGTCATGCCACGCCCGACGTTGCCAACCGTGTGTGCTGTCCAAGGGCGGTGATGTCATGCCACGCCCGTCATTACCAACCGTGTGTGCTGTCTAAGGGTGGTGATGTCATGCCACACCCGACGTTGCCGACCGTGTGGGCTGTCCAAGGGCGGTGATGTCATGCCACGCCCGACATTACCGACCGTGTGTGTTGTCCAAGGGCGGTGATGTCATGCCACGCCCGACGTTGCCGACCGTGTGTTGTCCAAGGGCGGTGATGTCATACCACGCCCAACATTACCGACTGTGTGTGCTGTCCAAGGGCAGTGATGTCATGCCACACCCGATGTTGCCATCCATGTTTATTGTCCAAGGGCGGTGATGTGATTCCACGCCTGACATCACCGACCGTGTGTGCTATCCATGGGCGGTGATGTCGTGCAACGCCTGACGTTGCCAACCGTGTGTGCTGTCCAAGGGGAATGATGTCATGCCACGCCCGTGTGTGCTTTCCAAAGGGAGGTTATGTCATGACACGCCCGACATTGTTCGACCGTGTGTGCAGTCCAAGGGTGGTGATTTCATGCCACGCCGAACTTCGTCCTACCGTGCGTGAAGTCCTAGGGAGGTGATGTCATTCCACGCCCGACGTCGTTCATCCGTGTTTGCTGCCCAACAGTGATGATGGCATGCCAAACCTGACGTCGTTCGACCGAGTGTGTTGTCCAAAGGCGGTGATGGCATGTCACGCTCGACGTCGTTCGATCGTGTGTGCTGTCCAAATGCGATGATGTCATGCCACGTGCGACGTAGTCCGACCGTGTGTGCTGTCCAAGGGCGATGATGTCATGTTATGCCCAACATTACCGATCGTGTGTGTTGTCCAAAGGCGGTGATGGAATGTTACGCCCGACGTCATTCGACCGTGTATGTTGTCCAAGGGCAGTGATGGCATATCACGCCCGACGTTGCCGACTGTGTGTGCTGTCCAAACGCGGTGATGTCATGCCACACCCAACGTCGTCCGACCGTGCAACCAGTCCAAGGGCGATGATGTCATGCCACGCCCGACGTCGTTCGACCGTGTGTGTTGTCCAAGGGAGGTGTTGTCATGCCACGCTCGACGTTGTTTGACCGTTTGTGCAGCCCAAACGCGATGATGGCATGCCATGCCCGACATCGTCCGGCCGTGCGTGCAGTCCAAGGGCGGTGATGTCATGCCACTCCAGATGTCGTTTGACAGTGTGTGCTGTCCAAAGGCGGTGATGACATGTCAAGCCCGACGTCGTTCGACCAAGTGTATTGTCCAAGGGCAGTGATGGCATATCACGCCCGACGTTGTCGACCGTGTGTACTGTCCAAGGGCGGTGACGTCATGCCACGCCCTACGTCGTTTGACCGTGTGTGCGGTCCAAGGCGGTGATGTCATGCCACGCCCGATGTCATTTGACCGTTTGTGCTGCCCAAAGACGATGATGGCATGCCACGCCCGACATCATCCGACCATGCGTGCTGTCCAAGGGCGGTGATGTCATGCCACGCCCGACGTCGTTCGACCGTGTGTGCTGTCCATGAGCAATGATGTCATGCCACGCCCGACTTAGTCTGACCATGTGTGCTGCCCAAAGGCGGTGATGTCATGCCACGCTCGACGTTGCCGACCGTGTGTGCTGTCCAAGGGCAGTGATGTCATGCCCCGCCCGACGTTGCCAACCGTGTGTGCTGTCCAAGGGCGGTGATGTCATTCCACGCCCGACGTTGTCTGACCGTGCGTGCAGTCCAAGGGCGGTGATGTCATGCCACGCCCGACGTCATTTGACCGTTTGTGCCGCCCAAAGACGCTGATGGCATGCCACTCCCGACATCGTCCGACCGTGCGTGTAGTCCAAGGGCCGTGATGTCATGCCACGCCCGACGGCGTTCGACCGTGTGTGCAGTCCAAGGGCGGTGATGTAATGCCACGCCCGACGTTGCCGACCGTGTGTGTTGTCCAAGGGCGGTTGTGTAATGCCACGCCCGACATCGTCCTACTGTGCGTGCAGTCCAAGGGCGGCGATGTCAAGCCACGCCTGACATCGTTCGACATTGTTTGCCATCTAAGGGCTATGATGAAATGCCACGCCCGGCGTCTTTCGACTGTGTGCTGCTCAAAGGTGATGATGGCATGCCACGCCCGACGTCGTTCGACCGTGTGTCCTGTCTCAAGGCGGAGATGTTATGCCAAGCCCGATGTAGTCTGACCGTGTGTGCTGCCCAAGGGTGGTGATGTAATGCCACTCCCGACGTCGTCCAACAGTGTGTGCTGTCCAAAGGCAGTGATGTCATGCCACGCCCGACGTCATCCGACCGTGCGTTCAGTCCAACGGCAGTGATGTCATGCCACGCCCGACGTCCTTCGACCGTGTGTGCTGTCCAAAGGCAGTGATGTCATGCAACGCCCGACGTTTCCAATCGTGTGTGCTGTCCAAGGGCAGTGATGTCATGCCACGCCCGACGTTGCCAACCGTGTGTGCTGTCAAAGGGCGGTGATGTCATTCCACGCCCGACGTCGTCCGACCGTGCGTGCAGTCTAAGGGCGGTGATGTCAAGCCATGCCCGACGTCGTTCGACCGTGTGTGATATCCAAAGGCGGTGATGTCATGCCACGCCCGACGTCATCCGACTGTGTGTACTGTCCAAGGGCGGTGACGTCATGCCACGCCCGACGTTGCCGACCGTGTGTGCTGTCCAAGGGCGGGGATGTCATGCCACGCCCGACGTCGTACGACTGTGTGTGTTGTCCAAGAGCGGTGATCTCATGCCATGCCCGACATCGTTCGACCGAGTGTGTTTTTCAAGGGCGGTTATGGCATGCCACACCTGGCGTCGTCCGACCGTGCGTGCAGTGCAGGGGCGGTGATGGCATGTCATGCCCAACTTCGTTCGACCGTGTGTGCTGTCCAAAGGCGGTGATGTCATGCCACACCCAACGTCGTTTGAGCGTGAGTGCTGCCCAAAAGCGATGATGGAATGCCATGCCCGATGTCGTTCGACCGTGTGTGCTGTCCATAGGCGGTGATTTCATGCCACGCCCGATGTTGCCTACCGAGTGTGCTGTCCAAGGGCAGTGATGTTACGCCACGCCCGACGTCGTCTGACCATGCGTGCATTCCAAGGGAGGTGATATTATGCCACGCCCGACGTCGTTCGATCGTGTATGCTGCCCAACCGCAATGATGACATGCCACACCAAACATCGTTCGACCGAGTGTGCTATCTAAAGGCGGTGATGGCATGTCACGCCCAACGTCGTTCGACCGTGTGTGCTGTCCAAGGGAGGTGATGTCATGCCACGTCTGACATCGTCCGACCGTGTGTGCTGTCCAAGGGCGGTTATGACATGCCACGCCTAACGTTGTCGACCTTTTGTGCTGTCCAAGGGCCGTGATTTCATGCCATGCCCGACGTTGCCGTCCGTGTGTGCTGTCCGAGGGCGGTGATGTCATGCCATGCCAAAGGTCGTCCGAGCGTGCGTATAGTCCAAGGACGGTGATGTCATGCCACGCCCGACGTCGTTCGACCGTGTGTGCTATCCAAGGGCGGTGATGTCATGCCACGCTCGACATTGCCGACCGTGTGTGCTGTCCAAGGGCGGTGATGTCATGCCACGCCTGACGTTGCCGACCGTGTGTGCTGTCCAGCAACCGTGATGTCATGCCACGCCTGACGTCGTCTAACTATGCGTGCAGTCCAAGGAGAGGGATGTCAAGCCAAACCCGACGTCGTTGGACTGCGTGTGCTTTCCAAAGGCGGTGATGGCATGTCACGCCTGACGTCGTTTGATCATGTTTGCCATCCATGGGCTATGATGTCATGCCACCCCCGATGTCGTTCGGCCGTGTGTGCTGCCCAAAGGCGTTGATGGCATGCCACGCCCGACGTTGTTCGATAGTGTGTGGTGTCCAAAGGCGGTGATGTCATGCCATGCCCGACGTAGTCTGACCGTGTGTGTTGTCGAAACGCGGTGATGGCACGTCACGCCCGTCGTCATTCGACTGTGTGTGCTATCCAAAGGCGGTGATTTTATGCCACGCCCGACGTTGCCGACCGTGTGTGCTGTCCAAGGGAGGTGATGTCATGCCATGCCCGACGTTGTTCGATTGTGTGTGCTGCCTTAAGGCGATGATGGCATGCCACGCCCGACGTCGGTCGATCGTGTGTGTTGTCAAAAGGCATTGATGTCATGTCACGCCCCACATAGTCTGACCGTGTGTGCTGTCCAAAGGCGTTAATGGCATGTCACGCCCGACGTCGTTCGATCGTGTGTGATGCCCAAAGGCGGTGATAGCATGCTACGCCCGACGTCGTTCGACAGTGTGTGCTGTCCAAGGGCCGCTGATTTCATGCCACGACCCACGTCGTCCAACTGTATGTGCCAACCAAGGGCGGTGATGGCTTGCCACGCCTGACGTTGCCGACCTTGTGTGTTGTCCAAGGGCTGTGATGTCATGCCACACCCTAAGTTGCCGACCGTGTGTGCTGTCTAAATGCGGTGATGTCATGCCACGCCCGATGTCGTCCCACCGTGCGTGCAGTCCAAGGGCGTTGATGTCTTGCCACGCCCGACATCGTTCACCGTGTGTGCTATCCAAGGGCGGTGATATCATTCCACGCCTGACGTTGCCGACTGTTTGTGCTGTCCAAGGGGGGTGATGTCATGCCTTGCCAACGTCGTCCGACCGTGCGTGCAGTCCAAGGGTGGTGATGTCATGCAACACCTGACGTCATTCGACCGTGTGTGCTGTCCAAGGGCGGTGATAACAAGCCACGCCCGACATCGTCAGACCGTGTTGGTTGTCCAATGGAGGTGATGTCATGCCACGCTTGACGTCGTCCGACCGTGTGTGCTATCTAAGGTTTGTGATGGCATGCCACGCCTGACGTCGTCCGACCATGCGTGCAGTCTAAGGGCGGTGATGTCATGCCACGCCCGACGTCATTCGACTGTGTGTGCTGTCCAAGGGCGGTGATAAAATGCCACGCCCGACATCGTCCGACCGTGTGTGCAGTCCAAGGGAGGTGATGTCATGCCACGCTCGATGTCGTTCGACCGTGTGTGCTGCCCAACGGCGATGATTTCATGCCACACCCGACGTCGTTCGACCGAGTGTGCTGTCCAAAGGGGGTGATGACATGTCACGCCCTATGTCGTTCGACCGTGTGTGCTGTCCAAAGGCGGTGATTCGTGCCCCGCCCAACGTCGTTCGACTGTATGTGCTTCCCAAAGGCGATGATGGAATGCCACGTCGGACATCGTTCGACTGTGTGTGCTGTCTAAAGGCGGTGATGTCATGCCACACCTGATGTAGTCTGACCGTGTGTGCTGCCCAAGGGCGGTGATATCATGCGATGCCTGACGTTGTCCGACCGTATGTGCTATCAAAGGGCGGTCATGTCATGCCATGCCCGATGTAGTCCAACCGTGGGTGCTGCCCAAAGGCAATGATGGCATGCCACGCCCGACTTCATTCGACCGTGTGTGCTATCCAAGGGCGGTGATATCATGCCACGCCTGACGTAATTCGACCGTGTGTGCTGCCCAAGGGCGGTGATCTAATGCTACTCCCGACGTCCATGCCCGACGTCATTCGACCGTGTGTGCTGTCCAAGGGCGGTGATGTCATGTCACGCCCGACGTTGTCTGACCGTCTATGCTGTCCAAGGGCGGTGATGGCATGCCACGCCCAATGTTACCAACCGTGTGAGCTGTCGAAGGGCGGTGATGTAATGCCGCGCCTGACGTCGTTCGACCGTGCGTGCAGTCCAAGGGCTGTGATGTCAAGCCACGCCCGACGTCGTTCGACTCTGTGTTCTGTCCAAAGGCAGTGATGGCATGTCACGCCTAACGTCGTTCCATCGTGTTTGCCGTCTATGGGCTATGATGTCATGCCACGCCCGACGTCGTTCGACCGTCTGTGCTGCCCAATGGCGATGATGTCATGCCACGCCCGACGTAGTTCGACCGTGTGTGCTGCCCAAAGGCGATGATGGCATGCCACGCTCGACGTTGTTCGACCGTGTGTGGTGTCCAAAGGCGGTGATGTCATTCCATGCCCGACGTAGTCCGACCGTGTGTGTTGTCCAAATGTGGTGATGGCACGTCACGCCCGACGTCGTACGATCGTGTGTGCGGTCCAAAGGCAGTGATGTCATGTCACGCCTGACGTTGTTCGACCGTGTGTGCTGTCCAAGGCGGTGATGTCATGCCACGCCCGACGTAGTCCGACCGTGTGTGTTGTCCAAAGGCGGTGATGTCATGCCACACCTGACGTTGCCGACCTTCTGTGCTGTCCAAGGGCAGTGATGTGATGCCACGCCTGACGTCCTCTAACCGTGCGTGTAGTCCAAGGGCGGTGATTTCAATCCACGCCCGACGTTGTTTGAACGTGTGTGCTTTCTAAAGACGGTGATGGCATGTTATGCCTAACGTCGTTCGACCGTGTGTGCTGCCTTAAAGCAATGATGGCATGCCACGCCCGACATCGTTCGATCTTTTGTGCTGCCCAAGGGCGGTGATGTCATGCCACTCCCGACGTCGTCCGACCGTGTGTACTATCCAAGGGCGGTGATGTCGTGCCACACCCGACGTTATTCAACCGTGTGTGGTGTCCAAGGGCAGTGATGTCATGCAACTCCCAACGTTGTCAGACCGTGCGTGCAATCCAAGGGTGGTGATGTCATGTCATGCCCGACGTCGTCCGACCGTGTGTGCTGTCCAAGGGCGGTGATGGCATGCCACGCTTGACGTTGCCGACCGTGTTTGCTGTCCAAGGGCAGTGATGTCATGCCTTGCCCGACGTTCCCGAACATGTGTGTTGTCCAAGGGCGGTGATGTCATGCCACGCCCGACGTCTTCCGACCATGCGTGCAGTCCAAGGGAGGTGATGTCATGCCACGCCCGACATCGTTCGACCGTGTGTGCTGCCCAATGGCTATGATGGCATGCCACACCCGCTGTCGTTTTACTGAGTGTATTGTCCAAAGGCGGTGATGGCATGTCATGCCCGACGTCGTTTGACCATAAGTGCTGTTCAAAGGCGTTAATGTCATGCCACGCCCAACGTCGTTTGACCGAGTGTGCTTCCCAAAGGCGATGATGACATGAACCGCCGGACATCATTCGACCGTGTGTGCCGTCTAAGGAAGGTGATGTCATACCACGCCCGACGTCGTTCGACTATGTGTGTTGTCCAAAGGCAGTGATGGCATGTAACGCCTGACGTCGTCCGACCGTGTTTGCCGTCCAAGGGCTATGATACCATGACACGCCCGACGTCGTTCGACCGTTTGTGCTGCCCTAAGGCAATGATGGCATGCCACGCCCAACGTCGTTCGAGCGTGTGTGTTTTCCAAAGGCGGTGATGTTATGCCACGCCCGACGTCGTCCGACCGTGTGTGCTTTCCAAGGGCAATGATGTCATGCTAAGCCCGACGTTGCCGATCGTGTGTGCTGTCCGAGGGCGCTGATGTCATGCCACGCCCGGCGTTGCCGACTGTGTGTGCTGTCCAAGGGCGGTGATGTCATTCCACGCCCAACGTCGTCCAACCATGTGAGCAGTCCAAGGGCGGTGATTTCAATCCATGCCCGACGTTGTTAAAGGTGTGTGCTGTCCAAAGGCGGTAACGACATGTCACACCCGACGTCGTTCAACTGCGTGTGCTGTCCAAAGCCGGTGATGTTGTGCCACGCCCAACGTTGTTTGATCGTGTGTGCTGTCCAAGGGCGGTGATGTCATGCCACGCCCAACGTCGTCTGACTGTGCGTGCGGTCCAAGGGTGGTGATGTCATGCCACGCCCAATGTCGTCCGACCGTATGTGTTGTCCAAGGGCGGTGATGGCATACCACGCCTGACGTTGCCGACCGTGTGTGCTGTCCAAGGGCGGTGATGTCATGCCACGCCCGACGTTGCCGACCGTGTGTGCTGTCCAAGGGTGGTGATGTCATGACACGCCCGACGTCGTTCGACCGTGTGTGCTGTCCAAGGGAGGTGATTTCATGACACGCCCAACGTCGTTCGACCGTGTGTGCGGCCCAACGGTGATGATGGCATGCCACACCCGATGTCGTTTTACCGAGTGTGTTGTCCAAAGGCGGTGATTGCATGTCACACCAGACGTCATTCGACCGTGTGTGCTGTCCAAAGGCGGTGATGTCATGCCACGCCCAATGTTGTTTGACCGTGTGTGCTGCCCATTGGCGATGATGGATTGCTACGCCCAACGTCGTTCGACCGTGTGAACTGTCCAAAGGCGGTGATGTCATGCCACGCCCGAAGTAGTCCGATTGTTTGTGTTGCCCAAAGGCGTTGATGTCATGCCACGCTCGACGTCATTCGATCGTGTGTGCTATCCAAGGGTGGTGATGTGAAGCCACGCCCGACGTCGTCCGAAAGTGTGTGCAGTCCAAGGGAGGTGATTTCATGCCACGCCCGATGTCGTTCAGCCGTGTGTACTTCCCAACGGGGATGATATTATGCCACTACCGATGTCATTCGACCGAGTGTAATGTCTAAAGGCGGTGATGACATGTCATGCCCGACGTCGTTCTATCGTGTGTGCTGTCCAAAGGCGGTGATGTTGTTCCACGCCTAACATCGTTCGACCTTGTGTGCTGTCCAAAGGAGGTGATATTATGCCAAGCCCGACGTCGTCTGACTGTGTGTGTTTTCCAAGGGCGGTGATGCATGCCATGCCTGACATTGCCGACCGTGTGTGTTGTCCAAGGGAGGTGATGTCATGCCACACCCGACGTTGCCGACCGTGTGTGTTGTCCAAGGGTGGTGATGTTATGCCATGCCCGACGTCGTCTGACCGTGCGTGCATTCCAAGGGTCGTGATGTCATGCCACGCTCGACGTCATTTGATCGTGTGTGCTGTCCAAGGGCGGTGATGGCATGTCACGCCCGACGTCGTTCGACCGTGCGTGCAGTCCAAGGGTGGTGATGTCATTCCACGCCCGACGTCGATCGACCGTGTGTGATGTCCAAGGGAGGTGATGTCATCCCACATACGACGTTGTCCGACCGTTTGTGCTGTCCAAGGGCGGTGATGGCATGCCACGCCTAACGTTGTCGACCTTGTGTGCTGTCCAAGGGCGGTGATGTCATGCCACGCCCGACGTTGCCGTCCGTGTGTGCTGTCCGAGGGTGGTGATGTCATTCCACACCCGAGGTCGTCCGACCATGCGTGTAGTCCAGGGACAGTGATGTCATGCCACGCCCGACGTCGTTCGACCGTGTGTGCAGTCCAAGGGCGGTGATGTCATGCCACGCCCAACGTTGCCGACCGTGTGTGCTATCCAACGGCGATGATGGCATGCCACACCCAATGTCGTTTTACTAAGTGTGTTGTTCCAAGGCAGTTATGGCATGTAACCTCCGACGTCAATTGACCATGTGTGCTTTCAAAAGGCGGTGATGTCATGCCACGCCCAACGTCGTTCGACGGTGTTTGCTGCCCATAGGCGATGATGGAATGCCACGCATGACGTCGTTCAACCGTGTGTGCTGTCCTAAGGAGGTGATGTCATGCCACGCCCGACATCGTTCGACCGTGTGTGCTTTCCAACGGCGGTGATGTCATGCCACAGCCGATGTTTCTGTTCGTGTGTGCTGTCCAAGGGCGGTGATGTCATGCCACGTCCGACGTTGCCAACCGTGTGTGCTGTCCAAGGGCGGTGATGTCATGCCACGCCCGTCATTAGCGACCGTGTGTGCTGTCCAAGGGTGGTGATGTCATGCCACGCCCGACGTTGCCGATCGTGTGTGCTGTCCAAGGGCGGTGATGTCATGCCACGCCTGACATTACCGACCGTGTGTGCTGTCCAAGGGTTGTGATGTCATGCCACGCCCAACGTTGCCGATCGTGTGTGCAGTCCAAGGGCGTTGATGTCATGCCACGCCCAACATTGCCGACCGTGTGTGCTGTCCAACGGCGATGATGGCATGCCACACCCGATGTCGTTTTACTGAGTGTGTTGTTCCAAGGCAGTGATGGAATGTAACCTCCGACATCAATTGACCGTGTGTGCTTTCGAAAGGCGGCGATGTCATGCCACGCCCAACATCATTTGACCGTGTTTGCTGCCCGTAGGCGATGATGGAATGCCACGCATGACGTCGTTCAACCGTGTGTGCTGTCCAAAGGAGGTGATGTCATGCCACGCCCGACATAGTTCGACCGTGTGTGCTTTCTAAGGACGGTGATGTCATGCCACAGCCGACGTTTCCGACGGTGTGTGCTGTCCAAGGGCAGTGATGTCATGCCACGCCCGACATTACCGACCGTGTCTGCTGTCCAAGGGTGGTGATGTCATGCCACGTTCGAGGTTGCCGACCGTGTGTGCTGTCCAAGGGCGGTGATGTCATGCCACGCCCGACATTACAGACCGTGTGTGTTGTCCAAGGGCGGTGATGTCATGCCACGCCCGACATTGCCGACCGTGTGTGTTGTCCAAGGGCGGTGATTTCATGCCACGCCCAACATTACCGACTGTGTGTGCTTTCCAAGGGCAGTGATGTAATGTCACACCCGATGTTGCCGTCCGTGTGTATTGTCCAAGGGCGGTGATGTCAATCCACGCCCGACATTACCGACCGTGTGTGCTGTCCATGGGCGGTGTGTCGTGCAACGCCCGACGTTGCCAACCGTGTGTGCTGTCCAAGTGGGATGATGTCATGCCACGCCCGACGTCGTGCAATCGTGCGTGTATTCCAAGGGTGGTGATGTCAAGCCATGCCCAACGTCGTTCGACGGTCTGTGCTTTCCAAAGGCGGTGATGGCATGTCACGCTTGAAGTCGTTCGACCGTGTTTGCCGTCCAAGGGATATGATGGCATGCCACGCCCGACGTCCTTCGATCGTGTGTGCTGTCCAAAGGCAGTGATGTCATGCCACGCCCGACATTGTCGACCATGTGTGCTGTCCAAGGGCGGTGATGTCATGCCACGCCCTACGTCGTCTGACCGTGCGTGCAGTCCAAGGGTGGTGATGTCATTCCACGCCTGACATCGTTCGACCATGTGTGCTACCCAACGGCGATGATAGCATGCCCTACCTGACGTCGTTCGACGGAATGTGCTGTCAAAAGGCGGTGATGGCATGTGACACCCGATGTTGTTCGACCTTGTGTGTTGTCCAAAGGCTGTGATGTTATTCCACGCCCTACATCGCTCGACCGTAAGTGCTACCCAAAGGCGATGATGGCATGCCACGCCCGACTTTGTTCGACCGTGTGTTGTCCAAGAGCAATGATGTCATGCCACGCCCTACTTAGTCCGACCATGTGTGCTGCCCAAAGCTGTGATGTCATGCCACGCCCGACGTTGTCGACCGTGTGTGCTGTCCAAGGGCAGTGATGTCATGCCACGCCCGACGTTGCCAACCGTGTGTGCTGTCCAAGGGCGGTGATGTCATTCCACGCCAGATGTCGTCCGACCGTGCGTGCAGTCCAAGGGCGGTGATGTCATGCCACGCGCGACGTCGTCCGACCGTGTGTGCTGTCCAAGGGCGGGGATGTCATGCCACGCCCGACGTCGTTCGACTGTGTGTGCTGTCCAAGAGCAATGATGTCATGCCACACCCGACGTTGCCGACCATGTGTGCGGTCCAAGGGCGGTGATGTCATGCCACACCTGATGTCGTCCGACTGTGCGTGCGGTCCAAGGGCGGTAATGTCAAGCCACACCCGACGTCGTTCGACCGAGTGTGTTTTTCAAGAGCGATGATGGCATGTCACGCCTGACGTCGTCCGACCGTGCGTGCAGTGCAAGGGAGGTGATGGCATGTCATGCCCAACTTCGTTCGACCGTGTGTTTTGTCCAAAGGCGATGATGTCACGCCACGCCTAACATCGTTTGACCGTGTTTGCTGCCCAAAGGCGATGATGGAATGCCATGCCCGATGTCGTTCGACCGTGTGTGCTGTCCAAAGGCGGTGATTTCATGCCACGCCCGATGTTGCTGACCGAGTGTGCTGTCCAAGCACAGTGATGTTATGTCACGCCCGACGTCGTCCGACCATGAGTGCATTCCAAGGGAGGTGATATCATGCCACTCCCAACGTCGTTCGATCGTGTGTGCTGCCCAACCGCAATGATGAAATGCCACACCAAACGTCGTTCGACCGAGTGTGCTGTCCAAAGGCGGTGATGGCATGTCACACCCGACGTTGTTCGACCGTGCGTGCAGTCCAAGGGTGGTGATGTCATTCCACGCCCGACGTCGATCGACCATGTGTGCTGTCCAAGGGAGATGATGTCATCCCACGTTCGACGTCGTCCGACCGTGTATGCTGTCCAAGGGCAGTGATGGCATGCCACGCCTAACGTTGTCGACCTTGTGTGCTGTCCAAAGGCGGTGATGTCATGCCACGCCCGACGTTACTGTCCGTGTGTGCTGTCAGAGAGTGGTGATGTCATGCCACGCCTGAGGTCGTTCGATCGTGCGTGTAGTCCAAGGACAGTGATGTCATGCCATGCCCGACGTTGCCGAGCGTGTGTGCTGCCCAACGGCGATAATGGCATGCCACATCCGATGTCGTTTAACTGAGTGTGTTTTCCCAAGGTAGTGATGACATGTAACACCCGACGTTAATTGACCATGTGTGCTGTCCAAAGGCGGTGATGTCATGCCACGCCCAACGTTGTTTGACCGTGTTTACTGCCCATAGGCAATGATGGAATGCCACGCATGACGTCGTTCAACCGCGTGTGCTGTCCAAAAGAGGTGATTTCATGCCACGCCCGACATCGTTCGACCGTGTGTGCTTTCCAAGGGCGGTGATGTCATGCCACAGCCGACGTTTCCGATCGTGTGGGCTGTCCAAGGACGGTGATGTCATGCCACGCCCGACGTTGCCAACCGTGTGTGCTGTCCAAGGGCGGTGATGTCATACCACGCCCGTCATTACAGACCATGTGTGCTGTTTAAGGGTGGTGATGTCATTCCACGCCCGACGTTGCCGATCGTGTGTGCTGTCCAAGGGCGGTGATGTCATGTCACGCCCGACATTACCGACCGTATGTGTTGTCCAAGGGCAGTGATGTCATGCCACGCCAGACGTTGCCGACCGTGTGTTGTCCAAGGGCGGTGATGTCATGCCACGCCCAACATTACCGACTGTGTGTGCTGTCCAAGGGCAGTGATGTCATGCCACACCCGATGTTACCGTCTGTGTGTATTGTCCAAGGGCGGTGATGTGATTCCACGCCCGACATTACAGACCGTGTTGGCTGTCCATGGGCGGTGATGTCATGCAACGCCCGACGTTGCCAATCGTGTTTGCTGTCCAAGGGGGATGATGTCATGCCACGCCCGACGTCGTCCAACCGTGCGTGTATTCCAAGGGTGGCGATGTCAAGCCACGCCCAACGTCGTTCGACCGTGTGTGCTTTCCAAAGGCGGTGATGGCATGTCACGCATGACGTCGTTCGACCGTGTTTGCCGTCCAATGGCTATGATGGCATGCCACGCCCGACGTCTTTGCACCGTGTGTGCTTCCCAAAGGCGATGATGGCATGCCAAGCCATACGTCATTCTACTGTGTGTTCTATCCAAAGGCGGTGATGTTATGCCACGCTAGGCGTAGTCCGACCGTGTTTGCTGCCCAAGGGCGGTTATGTCATGCTACTCTCGATGTGGTCCGACCAAGTGTACTGTCCAAGGGCGGTGATGTCATGCCACACCCGACATTGTCATCCGTGTGTGCTGTCCAAGGGCAGTTATGTCATGCCACTCCCGACGTCGTCCAATTGTGCGTGCAGTCCAAGGGTGGTGATTTCATGCCACGCCCAACGTCGTCTGACCGTGTGTGCTTTCCAAGGGAGGTTATGCCATGACACGACCGACGTTGCCGACCGTGTTTGCAGTCCAAGGGTGGTGATTTCATGCCACATCGGACTTCATCCGACCGTGCGTGAAGTCCTAGGGAGGTGATGTCATGCACCGCCCGACGTCGTCCAACCGTGCGTGTATTCCAAGGGTGGCGATGTCAAGCCACGCCCAATGTCGTTCGATCGTGTGTGCTTTCCAAAGGCGGTGATGGCATGTCACGCTTGACATCGTTCGACCGTGTTTGCCGTCCAAGGGCTATGATGGCATGCCATGCCTGACGTCGTTACACCGTGTGTGCTTCCCAAAGCCGATGATGGCATGCCAAGCCATACGTCATTCTACTGTGTGTTCTGTCCAAAGGCGGTGATGTTATGCCACGCCAGGCGTAGTCCGACCGTGTTTGCTGCCCAAAAGCGATGATGGAATGTCATGCCCGATGTCGTTCGACCGTGTGTGGTGTCCAAAGGCGGTGATTTCATGCCACTCGCGACGTTGCCAACCGAGTGTGCTGTCCAAGTGCAGTGATGTTATGACACGCCCGACGTCGTCAGACCATGCATGCATTCCAAGGGAGGTGATACCATGCCACGCCCGACGTCGTCCGATCGTGTGTGCTGCCCAACCGCAATGATGACATGCTACACCAAACGTTGTTCGACCGAGTGTGCTGTCCAAAGGCGGTGATGGCATGTCACGCCCGACGTCGTTCGACCGTGCGTGCAGTCCAAGGGCAGAGATGTCATGCCACACCCGACATCGATCGACCGTGTGTGCTGTCCAAGGGAGGTGATGTCATGCCACGTCCGATGTCATTCGACCGTGTGTGTTGTCCAAGGGCGGTGATGGCATGCCACGCCTAACGTTGTCGACCTTGTGTGCTGTCCAAGGGTGGTGATGTCATGCCACGCCTGACGTCATCCGACCGTGTGTGCTGTTCAAGGGCGGTGATGGCATGCCACGCCTAACGTTGTCGACCTTATGTGCTGTCCAAGGGCTATGATATCATGCAACGCCTGACGTTGTTCGACAGTGTGTGGTGTCCAAAGGCGGTGATGTCATGCCACGCCCGACGTCATCCGGCTGTGTGTACTGTCGAAGGGCGGTGATGTCATGCCACACCCGATGTTGCCGACCGTGTGTGCTGTCCAAGGGCGGGGATGTCATGCCACACCCGACGTTGTACGACTATGTGTGTTGTCCAAGAGCGGTGATGTCATCCCACGCCCGACGTTTCCGACCATGTGTGCGGTCCAAGGGCAGTGATGTCATGCCACACCCGATGTCGTTCGACCGAGTGTGTTTTTCAAGGGTGGTTATGGCATGCCACACCTGACGTCGTCCGACCGTGCGTGCAGTGCAAGGGCGGTGATGGCATGTCATGCCCAACTTCGTTCGACCGTGTGTGCTATCCAAAGGCGGTGATGTCATGCCACGTCCAACGTCGTTTGAGCGTTAGTGCTGCCCAAAAGCGATGACGGAATGCCATGCCTGATGTCGTTCGACCGTATGTGCTGTCCAAAGGCAGTGATTTCATGCCACGCCCGACGTTGCCAACCGAGTGTGCTGTCCAAGTGCAGTGATGTTATGACAAGCCCGACGTCGTCCAACCACGCATGCATTCCAAGGGAGGTAATATCATGCCACGCCCGACGTCATTCGATCGTGTGTGCTGCACAACCGCAATGATGACATGCTACACCAAACGCCGTTCAACCGATTGTGCTGTCCAAAGGCGGTGATGGCATGTCACGCCCGACGTCGTTCGACCGTGCGTGCAGTCCCAGGGCGGAGATGTCATGCCACACCCGACGTCGATCGACCGTGTGTGCTATCCAAGGGAGGTGATGTCATGCCACGTCCGACGTCATCCGACCGTGTGTGCTGTCCAAGGGCGGTGATGGCATGCCACGCCTAACGTTGTCGACCTTGTGTGCTGTCCAAGGGCGGTGATGTCATGCCACGCCCGACGTTGCCGTCCGTGTGTGCTGTCTAAGGGCGGTGATGTCATGCCACGCCCAAGGTCGCCCGACCGTGCGTATAGTCCAAAGACGGTGATGTCATGCCACACCCGACGTCATTCGACCGTGTGTGCTATCCAAGGGCATTTATGTCATGCCACGCCCGACGTTGCCGACTGTGTGTGCTGTCCAAGGGCGGTGATGTCATGCCATTCCCGACGTTGCTGACCGTGTGCGCTGTCCAGCGACGGTGATGTCATGCCACTCCCGATGTCGTCCAACCGTGCGTGCAGTCCAAGGAGGGTGATGTCAAGCCAAACCCGACGTCGTTGGACTGTGTGTGCTTTCCAAAGGCGGTGATGGCATGTCACGCCTGACGTCATTTGATCGTGTTTGCCGTCCATGGGCTATGATGTCATGCCACCCCCGATGTTGTTCGACCGAGTGTGTTTTTCAAGGACAGTTATGGCATGTAAAACCTGACGTCGTCCGACCGTGCGTGTAGTGCAAGGGCGGTGATGGCGTGTCATGCCCAACTTCGTTCGACCGTGTGTTCTGTCCAAAGGCGGTGATGTCATGCCACGCCCAACGTCGTTTGACTGTGTGTGCTGCCCAAAGGCGATGATGGAATGCCATGCCCGATGTTGTTCGACCGTGTGTGCTGTCCAAAGGCGGTGATTTCATGCCACGCCCGATGTTGCAGACCGAGTGTGCTGTCCAAGGGCGGTGATGTTATGCCACGCCCGACGTCGTCCGACTATGCGTGCATTCCAAGGGAGGTGATATCATGCCACGCCCGACGTCGTTCGATCGTGTGTGCTGCCCAACCGCAATGATGACATGCCATACCAAACGTCGTTCGACCGAGTGTGCTGTCCAAAGGCGGTGATGGCATGTCACGCCCGACGTCGTTCGACCATGCGTGCAGTCCAAGGGCGGTGATGTCATTCCACGCCCGACGTCGATCGACCGTGTGTGCTATCCAAGGGAAGTGATGTCATCCCACGTCCGACGTCGATCAACCGTGTGTGCTATCCAAGGGAAGTGATGTCATCCCACGCCCTACATCGTTCGACTGTAAGTGCTACCCAAAGGCGATGATGGCATGCCACGCCCGACTTTGTTCGACCGTGTGTTGTCCAAGAGCAATGATGTCATGCCACGCCCTACTTAGTCCGACCATGTGTGCTGCCCAAAGGCTGTGATGTCATGCCACGCCCGATGTTGTCGACCGTGTGTGCTGTCCAAGGGCAGTGATGTCATGCCACGCCCGACGTTGCCAACCGTGTGTGCTGTCCAAGGGCGGTGATGTCATTCCACGCCAGACGTCGTCCGACCGTGCGTGCAGTCCAAGGGCGGTGATGTCATGCCACGCGCGACGTCGTCCGACTGTGTGTGCTGTCCAAGGGCGGGGATGTCATGCCACGCCCGACGTCGTTTGACTGTGTGTGTTGTCCAAGAGCAATGATGTCATGCCACGCCCGACGTTGCCGACCATGTGTGCGGTCCAAGGGCGGTGATGTCATGCCACACCTGATGTCGTCCGACTGTGCGTGCGGTCCAAGGGCGGTAATGTCAAGCCACACCCGACGTCGTTCGACCGAGTGTGTTTTTCAAGTGCGATGATGGCATGTCACGCCTGACGTCGTCCGACCGTGCGTGCAGTGCAAGGGAGGTGATGGCATGTCATGCCCAACTTCGTTCGACCGTGTGTTCTGTCCAAAGGCGATGATGTCATGCCACGCCTAACATCGTTTGACCGTGTTTGCTGCCCAAAGGCGATGATGGAATGCCATGCCCGATGTCGTTCGGCCGTGTGTGCTGTCCAAAGGCGGTGATTTCATGCCACGCCCGATGTTGCTGACCGAGTGTGCTGTCCAAGCACGGTGATGTTATGCCACGCCCGACGTCGTCCGACCATGAGTGCATTCCAAGGGAGGTGATATCATGCCACTCCCAACGTCGTTCGATCGTGTGTGCTGCCCAACCGCAATGCTGAAATGCCACACCAAACGTCGTTCGACCGAGTGTGCTGTCCAAAGGCGGTGATGGCATGTCACGCCCGACGTTGTCCGACCGTGCGTGCAGTCCAAGGGTGGTGATGTCATTCCACGCCCGACGTCGATCGACCATGTGTGCTGTCCAAGGGAGATGATGTCATCCCACGTTCGACGTCGTCCGACCTTGTATGCTGTCCAAGGGCAGTGATGGCATGCCACGCCTAACGTTGTCGACCTTGTGTGCTGTCCAAAGGCGGTGATGTCATGCCACGCCCGACGTTACCGTCCGTGTGTGCTGTCAGAGGGTGATGATGTCATGCCACGCCTGAGGTCGTTCGATCGTGCGTGTAGTTTAAGGACGGTGATGTCATGCCATGCCCGACTTTGCCGAGCGTGTGTGCTGCCCAACGGCGATAATGGCATGCCACATCCGATGTCGTTTAACTGAGTGTGTTTTCCCAAGGTAGTGATGGCATGTAACACCCGACGTTAATTGACCATGTGTGCTGTCCAAAGGCGGTGATGTCATGCCACGCCCAACGTTGTTTGACCGTGTTTACTGCCCATAGGCAATGATGGAATGCCACGCATGACGTCGTTCAACCGCGTGTGCTGTCCAAAAGAGGTGATTTCATGCCACGCCCGACATCGTTCGACCGTGTGTGCTTTCCAAGGGCGGTGATGTCATGCCACAGCCGACGTTTCCGATCGTGTGGGCTGTCCAAGGACGGTGATGTCATGCCACACCCGACGTTGCCAACCGTGTGTGCTGTCCAAGGGCGGTGATGTCATGCCACGCCCATCATTACCGACCATGTGTGCTGTTTAAGGGTGGTGATGTCATTCCACGCCCGACGTTGCCGATCGTGTGAGCTGTCCAAGGGCGGTGATGTCATGCCACGCCCGACATTACCGACCGTGTGTGTTGTCCAAGGGCAGTGATGTCATGCCACGCCAGACGTTGCCGACCGTGTGTTGTCTAAGGGCGGTGATGTCATGCCACGCCCAGCATTACCGACTGTGTGTGCTGTCCAAGGGCAGTGATGTCATGCCACACCCGATGTTGCCGTCCGTGTGTATTGTCCAAGGGCGGTGATGTGATTCCACGCCCGACATTACAGACCGTGTTGGCTGTCCATGGGCGGTGATGTCATGCAACGCCCGACGTTGCCAATCGTGTGTGCTGTCCAAGGGGGATGATGTCATGCCACGCCCGACGTCGTCCAACCGTGCGTGTATTCCAAGGGTGGCGATGTCAAGCCACGCCCAACGTCGTTCGATCGTGTGAGCTTTCCAAAGGCGGTGATGGCATGTCACGCTTGACGTCGTTCGACCGTGTTTGCCGTCCAAGGGCTATGATGGCATGCCACGCCCGATGTCGTTGCACCGTGTGTGCTTCCCAAAGGCGATGATGGCATGCCAAGCCATACGTCATTCTACTGTGTGTTCTATCCAAAGGCGGTGATGTTATGCCACGCTAGGCGTAGTCCGACCGTGTTTGCTGCCCAAGGGCGGTTATGTCATGCTACTCTCGATGTGGTCCGACCATGTATACTGTCCAAGGGCGGTGATGTCATGCCACGCCCGACATTGTCATCCGTGTGTGCTGTCCAAGGGCAGTTATGTCATGCCACTCCCGACGTCGTCCAATTGTGCGTGCAGTCCAAGGGTGGTGATTTCATGCAACGCCTAACGTCGTCTGACCGTGTGTGCTTTCCAAGGGAGGTTATGCCATGACACAACCGACGTTGCCGGCCGTGTTTGCAGTCCAAGGGTGGTGATTTCATGCCACATCGGACTTCATCCGACCGTGCGTGAAGTCCTAGGGAGGTGATGTCATGCACCGCCCGACGTCGTCCAACCGTGCGTGTATTCCAAGGGTGGCGATGTCAAGCCACGCCCAATGCCGTTCGATCGTGTGTGCTTTCCAAAGGCGGTGATGGCATGTCACGCTTGACATCGTTCGACCGTGTTTGCCGTCCAAGGGCTATGATGGCATGCCATGCCTGACGTCGTTACACCGTGTGTGCTTCCCAAAGCCGATGATGGCATGCCAAGCCATACGTCATTCTACTGTGTGTTCAGTCCAAAGGCGGTGATGTTATGCCACGCCAGGCGTAGTCCGAGCGTGTTTGCTGCCCAAGGGCGGTTATGTCATGCCACTCTCGATGTGGTCCGACCGTGTGTATTGTCCTAGGGAGGTGATGTCATGCCGCGCCAGACGTTGCCAACCGTGTGTGCTGTCCAAGGGCGGTGATGTCATTCCACGCCCGACGTCATCCGACGGTGCGTGCAGTCCAAGGGCGGTGATGTTATGCCATGCCCGACGTCGTTCGACCGTGTGTGCTATCCAAAGGCGGTGATGTCATGCCACGCCCGACGTCGTCCGACCGTGTGTGCTGTCTAAGGGCGGTAATGTCATGCAACGCCCGACGTCATTTGACTGTTTGTGCTGCCCAATGAAGATGATGGCTTGCCACGCCTGACATCGTCCAACCATGCGTGCTGTCCAAGGGCGGTGATGTCATGCCACGCCCGACGTCGTTCGGCCGTGTGTGCTTTCCAAGGGTGGTGATGTTATGCCACGCCTGACGTCATTTGACCGTTTGTACCGCCCAAAGACGCTGATGGCATGCCACACCCAACATCGTCCGACCGTGCATACAGTCCAAGGGCCGTGATGTCATGCCACGCCCAACAGCGTTCGACCGTGTGTGCAGTCCAAGGGCGGTGATGTAATGCCACGCCCGACGTTGCCGACCGTGTGTCTTGTCCAAGGGCGGTGGTGTAATGCCACACCCGACGTCGTCCTATTATGCGTGCAGTCCAAGGGCGGCGATGTCAAGCCACGCCTGACATCGTTTGACATTGTTTGCCATCTAAGGGCTATGATGAAATGCCACGCTCGACGTTTTTCGACTGTGTGTGCTGCTCAAAGGTGATGATGGCATGCCGCGCCCGACGTCGTTCGACCATGTGTCATGTCTCAAGGCGGAGATGTTATGCCAAGCCCAATGTAGTCTTACCGTGTGTGCTGCCCAAGGGCGGTGATGTCATGCCACTCCCGACGTTGTCGGACAGTGTGTACTGTCTAAGGGAGGTGATGTCATTCCATGACCAACGTTGTCGACCGTGTGTGCTGTGCAATGGCAGTGATGTCATGCCACGCCCGACATTACCGACCGTGTGTGTTGTCCAAGGGCAGTGATGTCATGCCACGCCAGACGTTGCCGACCGTGTGTTGTCCAAGAGCGGTGATGTCATCCCACGCCCGACGTTTCCGACCATGTGTGCGGTCCAAGGGCAGTGATGTCATGCCACACCCGATGTCGTTCGACCGAGTGTGTTTTTCAAGGGTGGTTATGGCATGCCACACCTGACGTCGTCCGACCGTGCGTGCAGTGCAAGGGCGGTGATGGCATCTCATGCCCAACTTCGTTCGACCGTGTGTGCTATCCAAAGGCGGTGATGTCATGCCACGTCCAACGTCGTTTGAGCGTGAGTGCTGCCCAAAAGCGATGATGGAATGCCATGCCTGATGTCGTTCAACCGTATGTGCTGTCCAAAGGCAGTGATTTCATGCCACGCCCGACGTTGCCAACCGAGTGTGTTGTCCAAGTGCAGTGATGTTATGACACGCCCGACGTCGTCCAACAATGCATGCATTCCAAGGGAGGTAATATCATGCCACGCCCGACGTCATTCGATCGTGTGTGCTGCACAACCATAATGATGACATGCTACACCAAACGTCGTTCGACCGATTGTGCTGTCAAAAGGCGGTGATGGCATGTCACGCCCGACGTCGTTCGACCGTGCGTGCAGTCCCAGGGCGGAGATGTCATGCCACACCCAACATCGATCGACCGTGTGTGCTATCCAAGGGAGGTAATGTCATGCCACGTCCGACGTCATCCGACCGTGTGTGCTGTCCAAGGGCGGTGATGGCATGCCACGTCTAACGTTGTCGACCTTGTGTGCTGTCCAAGGGCGCTGATGTCATGCCATGCCCAACGTTGCCGTCCGTGTGTGCTGTCTAAGGGCGGTGATGTCATGCCACGCCCAAGGTCGCCCGACCGTGCGTATAGTCCAAAGACGGTGATGTCATGCCACACCCGACGTTATTCGACCGTGTGTGCTATCCAAGGGCGTTGATGTCATGCCACGCCCGACGTTGCCGACCGTGTGTGCTGTCCAAGGGCGGTGATGTCATGCCATGTCCGACGTTGCCGACCGTGTGCGCTGTCCAGCGACGGTGATGTCATGCCACGCCCGATGTCGTCCAACCGTGCGTGCAGTCCAAGGAGGGTGATGTCAAGCCAAACCCGACGTCGTTGGACTGTGTGTGCTTTCCAAAGGCGGTGATGGCATGTCACGCCTGACGTCATTCGATCGTGTTAGCCGTCCATGGGCTATGATGTCATGCCACCCCGATGTTGTTCGACCGAGTGTGTTTTTCAAGGGCAGTTATGGCATGCAAAACCTGACGTCGTCCGACCGTGCGTGTAGTGCAAGGGCGGTGATAGCGTGTCATGCCCAACTTCGTTCGACCGTGTGTTCTGTCCAAAGGCGGTGATGTCATGCCACGCCCAACGTCGTTTGACTGTGTGTGCTGCCCAAAGGCGATGATGGAATGCCATGCCCGATGTTGTTCGACCGTGTGTGCTGTCCAAAGGCGGTGATTTCATGCCACGCCCGATGTTGCAGACCGAGTGTGCTGTCCAAAGGCGGTGATGTTATGCCACGCCCGACGTCGTCTGACTATGCATGCATTCCAAGGGAGGTGATATCATGCCACGCCCGATGTCGTTCGATCGTGTGTGCTGCCCAACAGCAATGATGACATGCCACACCAAACGTCGTTCGACCGAGTGTGCTGTCCAAAGGCGGTGATGGCATGTCACGCCCGACGTCGTTCGACCGTGCGTGCAGTCCAAGGGCGGTGATGTCATTCCACGCCCGACGTCGATCGACCGTGTGTGCTATCCAAGGGAGGTGATGTCATCCCACGTCCGACGTCGTCCGACCGTGTATGCTGTCCAAGGGCGGTGATGGCATGCCACGCCTAGCATTGTCGACGTTGTGTGCTGTCCAAAGGTGGTGATGTCATGCCACGCCCGACGTTGCCGTCCGTGTGTGCTGTCCAAGGGCGGTGATGGCATGCCACGTCTAACGTTGTCGACCTTGTGTGCTGTCCAAGGGCGCTGATGTCATGCCATGCCCAACGTTGCCGTCCGTGTGTGCTGTCTAAGGGCGGTGATGTCATGCCACGCCCAAGGTCGCCCGACCGTGCGTATAGTCCAAAGACGGTGATGTCATGCCACACCCGACGTCATTCGACCGTGTGTGCTATCCAAGGGCGTTGAT
The DNA here is from genome assembly GCF_036512215.1 of Solanum lycopersicum. Lineage (NCBI taxonomy): Eukaryota > Viridiplantae > Streptophyta > Magnoliopsida > Solanales > Solanaceae > Solanum > Solanum lycopersicum. The sequence continues at coordinate 11,975,230 of NC_090807.1, forward strand.
GTCATGCCACGCCCGACGTTGCTGACCGTGTGTGCTGTCCAAGGGCGGTGATGTCATGCCATGTCCGACGTTGCCGACCGTGTGCGCTGTCCAGCGACGGTGATGTCATGCCACGCCCGATGTCGTCCAACCGTGCGTGCAGTCCAAGGAGGGTGATGTCAAGCCAAACCCGACGTCGTTGGACTGTGTGTGCTTTCCAAAGGCGGTGATGGCATGTCACGCCTGACGTCATTCAATCGTGTTAGCCGTCCATGGGCTATGATGTCATGCCACCCCGATGTTGTTCGACCGAGTGTGTTTTTCAAGGGCAGTTATGGCATGCAAAACCTGACGTCGTCCGACCGTGCGTGTAGTGCAAGGGCGGTGATAGCGTGTCATGCCCAACTTCGTTCGACCGTGTGTTCTGTCCAAAGGCGGTGATGTCATGCCACGCCCAACGTCGTTTGACTGTGTGTGCTGCCCAAAGGCGATGATGGAATGCCATGCCCGATGTTGTTCGACCGTGTGTGCTGTCCAAAGGCGGTGATTTCATGCCACGCCCGATGTTGCAGACCGAGTGTGCTGTCCAAAGGCGGTGATGTTATGCCACGCCCGACGTCGTCCGACTATGCATGCATTCCAAGGGAGGTGATATCATGCCACGCCCGATGTCGTTCGATCGTGTGTGCTGCCCAACAGCAATGATGACATGCCACACCAAACGTCGTTCGACCGAGTGTGCTGTCCAAAGGCGGTGATGGCATGTCACGCCCGACGTCGTTCGACCGTGCGTGTAGTCCAAGGGCGGTGATGTCATTCCACGCCCGACGTCGATCGACCGTGTGTGCTATCCAAGGGAGGTGATGTCATCCCACGTCCGACGTCGTCCGACCGTGTATGCTGTCCAACGGCGGTGATGGCATGCCACGCCTAGCATTGTCGACGTTGTGTGCTGTCCAAAGGTGGTGATGTCATGCCACGCCCGACGTTGCCGTCCGTGTGTGCTGTCAGAGGGTGGTGATGTCATACCATGCCCGAGGTCGTCCGACCGTGCGTGTAGTCCAAGGACGGTGATATCATGCCACGCCCGACGTCGTTCGACCGTGTGTGCTGTCCAAGGGCGGTGATGTTATGCCACGCCCTACGTTGCCGACTGTGTGTGCAGCCCAACACCAATGATTGCATGCCACACATGATGTCGTTTTACTGAGTGTGTTATCCCAAGGCAGTGATGGCATGTAACTCCCGACGTCAATTGACCATGTGTGCTGTCCAAAGGCGTTGATGTCATGCCACGCCCAACGTCGTTTGACCGTGTTTGCTGCCCATAGGTGATGATGGAATGCCACGCATGACGTCGTTCAACCGTGTGCGTTGTCCAAAGGAGGTGATGTCATGCCACGCTCGACATTGTTCGACCGTGTGTGCTTTCCAAGGGCGGTGATGTCATGCCACAGCCCGACATTACCGACCGTGTGTGCTGTCCATGGGCGGTGATGTCGTGCAACGCCCGACGTTGCCAACCGTGTGTGCTGTCCAAGGGGGATGATGTCATGCCACGCCCGACGTCGTCCAACCGTGCGTGTATTCCAAGGTTGGTGATGTCAAGCCACGCCCAACGTCGTTCGACCGTGTGTGCTTTCCAAAGGCGGTGATGGCATGTCACGCTTGACGTCGTTCAACGGTGTTTGTCGTCCTAGGGCTATGATGGCATGCCACGCCCGACGTCGCTGCACCGCGTGTGCTTTCCAAAGGTGATGATGGCATGCCAAGCCATACGTCATTCTACTGTGTGTTCTGTCCGAAGGCGGTGATGTTATGCCACACAAGACGTAGTCCGACCGTGTTTGCTGCCCAAGGGCGGTTTTGTCATGCCACTCTCGATGTGGTCCGATCGTGTGTACTGCCCAAGGGCGGTGATGTCATGCCATGCCCGACGTTGCAGTCCGTGTGTGCTGTCCAAGGGCAGTGATGTCATGCCACTCCCGACGTCGTCCGACCGTGCGTGCAGTCCAAGGGTGATGATGTCATGACACGCCCAACGTCGTCCGACCGTGTGTGCTTTCCAAAGGGAGGTTATGTCATGACACGCCCGACATTGTTCGACCGTGTGTGCTTTCCAAAGGGCGGTGATGTCATGCCACGCCCAACGTCGTTCGACCGTGTGTGCTTTCCAAAGGCGGTGATGGCATGTCACGCTTGACGTCGTTCAACCGTGTTTGCCGTCCAAGGGCTATGATGGCATGCCACGCCGGACGTCATTGCACCTGTGTGCTTCCCAAAGGTGATGATGGCATGCCAAGCCATACTTCATTCTACTGTGTGTTCTGTCCAAAGGCGGTGATGTTATGCCACGCAAGACGTAGTCCGACCGTGTTTGCTGCCCAAGGGCGGTTATGTCATGCCACTCTCGCTGTGGTCCGATTGTGTGTACTATCCAAGGGCGTTGATGTCATGCCATGCCCGACGTTGCCGTCTGTGTGTGCTATCCAAGGGTAGTGATGTCATGCCACTCCCGACGTCGTATGACCGTGCATGCAGTCCAAGGGTGATGATGTCATGCCACGCCCAACGTCGTCCGACCGTGTGTGCTTTCCAAGGGTGGTGATGTCATGCCACAGCCGACGTTTTCGACCGTGTGGGCTGTCCAAGGGCGGTGATGTCATGCCACGCCCGACGTTGCCAACCGTGTGTGCTGTCCAAGGGCGGTGATGTCATGCCACGCCCGTCATTACCGACCGTGTGTGCTTTCCAAAGGGAGGTTATGTCATGACACGCCCGACATTGTTCGACCGTGTGTGCTTTCCAAAGGGCGGTGATGTCATGCCACGCCCAACGTCGTTCGACCGTGTTTGCTTTCCAAAGGCGGTGATGGCATGTCTCGCTTGACGTCGTTCAACCGTGTTTGCCGTCCAAGGGCTATGATGGCATGCCACGCCCGACGTCGTTGCACCTGTGTGCTTCCCAAAGGTGATGATGGCATGCCAAGCCATACTTTATTCTACTGTGTGTTCTGTCCAAAGGCGGTGATGTTATGCCACGCAAGACGTAGTCCGACCGTGTTTGCTGCCCAAGGGCGGTTATGTCATACCACCCTCGATGTGGTCCGATTGTGTGTACTATCCAAGGGCGGTGATGTCATGCCACGCCCGACGTTGCCGTCCGTGTGTGCTGTCCAAGGGTAGTGATGTCATGCCACTCCCGACGTCGTCCGACCGTGCGTGCAGTCCAAGGGTGATGATGTCATGCCACGCCCAACGTCGTCCGACCGTGTGTGCTTTCCAAGGGTGGTGATGTCATGCCACAGCCGACGTTTCCGACCGTGTGGGCTGTCCAAGGGCGGTGATGTCATTCCACGCCCGACGTTGCCAACCGTGTGTGCTGTCCTAGGGCGGTGATGTCATGCCACACCCGTCATTACCGACCGTGTGTGTTGTCTAAGGGTGGTGATGTCATGCCACACCCGATGTTGCCATCCATGTGTATTGTCCAAGGGCGGTGATGTGATTCCACGCCCGACATCACCGATCGTGTGTGCTGTCCATGGGCGGTGATGTCGTGCAACGCCTGACGTTGCCAACCGTGTGTGCTGTCCAAGGGGAATGATGTCATGCCACGCCCGTGTGTGCTTTCCAAAGGGAGGTTATGTCATGACACACCCGGCATTGTTCGACCGTGTGTGCAGTCCAAGGGTCGTGATTTCATGCCACGCCGAACTTCGTCCTACCGTGCGTGAAGTCCTAGGGAGGTGATGTCATGCCACGCCCGACGTCGTTCATCCGTGTTTGCTGCCCAACAGTGATGATGGCATGCCAAACCTGACGTCGTTTGACCGAGTGTGTTTTCCAAAGGCGGTGATGGCATGTCACGGTCGATGTCGTTCGATCGTGTGTGCTGTCCAAATGCGGTGATGTCATGCCACGCGCGACGTAGTCCGACCGTGTGTGTTGTCCAAGGGCGGTGATGTCATGTTATGCCCAACATTACCGATCGTGTGTGTTGTCCAAAGGCGGTGATGGCATGTTACGCCTGACGTTATTCGACCGCGTATGTTGTCCAAGGGCAGTGATGGCATATCACGCCCGACGTTGCCGTCCGTGTGTATTGTCCAAGGGCGGTTATGTCAATCCACGCCCGACATTACCGACCGTGTGTGCTGTCCATGGGCGGTGTGTCGTGCAACGCCCGACGTTGCCAACCGTGTGTGCTGTCAAAGTGGGATGATGTCATGCCACGCCCGACGTCGTGCAACCGTGCGTGTATTCCAAGGGTGGTGATGTCAAGCCATGCCCAACGTCGTTCGACCGTCTGTGCTTTCCAAAGGCGGTGATGGCATGTCACGCTTGAAGTCGTTCGACCGTGTTTGCCGTCCAAGGGATATGATGGCATGCCACGCCCGACGTCCTTCGATCGTGTGTGCTGTCCAAAGGCAGTGATGTAATGCCACGCCCGACGTTGCCGACCGTGTGTGCTATCCAAGGGCAGTGATGTCATGCCACGCCCGACGTTGCCAATCATGTGTACTGTCCAAGGGCAGTGATGTCATTCCACGCCCGATGTCGTCCGACCGTGCATGCAGTCCAAGGGTGGTGATGTCATGCCATGCCCGACGTCGTTCGACCGTGTGTGTGCTATCCAAAGGCGCTGATGTGATGCAATGCCCGACGTCGTCCGACTGTGTGTACTGTCCTAGGGCGGTGATGTCATGCCACGCCCGACGTTGCCGACCGTGTGTGCCGTCCAAGGGCGAGGATGTCATGACACGCCCGACGTCGTCCGACTGTGTCTGTTGTCCAAGAGCGGTGATGTGATGCCACGCCCGACGTTGCCGACCATGTGTGCGGTCCAAGGGCGGTGATGTCATGCCACGCCCGACGTTGTTCGACCGAGTGTGTTTTTCAAGGGCGGTGATGGCATGCCACGCCTGACGACATCCGACTGTGTGTACTTCCCAAAGGCGTTGATGGAATTCCATGCCCGATGTCATTCGATCATGTGTGCTGTCCAAAGGCATTAATTTCATGCCACGCCTGACGTTGCCGACTGAGTGTGCTGTCCTAGGGCGTTGATGTTATGCCACGCCCGATGTCGTCCGACCATGCATGCATTCCAAGAGAGTTGATATCATGCCACGCCCGACGTCGTTCGATTGTATGTGCTGCCCAACCGCGATGATGACATGCCACACTTAACGTCGTTCGACCGAGTGTGCTACCCAAAGGCGGTGAATGCATGTCACGCCCGACGTCGTTAAACCGTGTTTGTAGTCCAAGGGCGGTGATGTAATGCCACGCCCGACATCGATCGACCGTGTGTGCTGTCCAAGGGAGGTGATGTCATGCCACGTCCGACCGTGTGTGCTATCCAAGGGCGGTGATGGCATGCCACGCCTAACGTTGTCAACCTTGTGTGTTGTCCTAGGGCGGTGATGTAATGCCACCCCCGACGTTACCGTTCGTGTGTTCTGTCCGAGGGCGATGATGTCATGCCACGCCCGACATCGTCTGACCGTGCGTGTAGCCCAAGGATGGTGATGTCATGCCACGCCCCACGTCGTTCGACCATGTGTGCTGTCCAAGGGCGGTGATGTCATGCCACGCCCTACGTCGTCTGACCATGCGTGCAGTCCAAGGGTGGTGATGTCATTCCACGCCTGACATCGTTCGACCATGTGTGCTACCCAACGGCGATGATAGCATGCCCTACCTGACGTCGTTCGACGGAATGTGCTGTCAAAAGGCGGTGATGGCATGTGACACTCGACGTTGTTCGACCTTGTGTGTTGTCCAAAGGCTGTGATGTTATTCCACGCCCTACATCGTTCGACCGTAAGTGCTACCCAAAGGCGATGATGGCATGCCACGCCCGACTTTGTTCGACCGTGTGTTGTCCAAGAGCAATGATGTCATGCCACACCCTACTTAGTCCGACCATGTGTGCTGCCCAAAGGCTGTGATGTCATGCCACGCCCGACGTTGTCGACCGTGTGTGCTGTCCAAGGGCAGTGATGTCATGCCACGCCCGACGTTGCCAACCGTGTGTGCTGTCCAAGGGCGGTGATGTCATTCCATGCCAGACGTCGTCCGACCGTGCGTGCAGTCCAAGGGCGGTGATGTCATGCCACGCGCGACGTCGTCCGACTATGTGTGTTGTCCAAGGGCGGGGATGTCATGCCACGCCCGACGTCGTTCGACTGTGTGTGCTGTCCAAGAGCAATGATGTCATGCCACGCCCGACGTTGCCGACCATGTGTGCGGTCCAAGGGCGGTGATGTCATGCCACACCTAATGTCGTCCGACTGTGCGTGCGGTCCAAGGGCGGTAATGTCAAGCCACACCCGACGTCGTTCGACCGAGTGTGTTTTTCAAGTGCGATGATGGCATGTCACGCCTGACGTCGTCCGACCGTGCGTGCAGTGCAAGGGAGGTGATGGCATGTCATGCCAAACTTCGTTCGACCGTGTGTTCTGTCCAAAGGCGATGATGTCATGCCACGCCTAACATCGTTTGACCGTGTTTGCTGCCCAAAGGCGATGATGGAATGCCATGCCCGATGTCGTTCGACCGTGTGTGCTGTCCAAAGGCGGTGATTTCATGCCACGCCCGATGTTGCTGACCGAGTGTGCTGTCCAAGCACGGTGATGTTATGCCACGCCCGACATCGTCCGACCATGAGTGCATTCCAAGGGAGGTGATATCATGCCACTCCCAACGTCGTTCGATCGTGTGTGCTGCCCAACCGCAATGATGAAATGCCACACCAAACGTCGTTCGACCGAGTGTGCTGTCCAAAGGCGGTGATGGCATGTCATGCCCGACGTTGTCCGACCGTGCGTGCAGTCCAAGGGTGGTGATGTCATTCCACGCCCGACGTCGATCGACCATGTGTGCTGTCCAAGGGAGATGATGTCATCCCAAGTTCGACGTCGTCCGACTGTGTATGCTGTCCAAGGGCAGTGATGGCATGCCACGCCTAACGTTGTCGACCTTGTGTGCTGTCCAAAGGCGGTGATGTCATGCCACGCCCGACGTTACCGTCCGTGTGTGCTGTCAGAGGGTGATGATGTCATGCCACGCCTGAGGTCGTTCGATCGTGCGTGTAGTCCAAGGACGGTGATGTCATGCCATGCCCGACGTTGCCGAGCGTGTGTGCTGCCCAACGGCGATAATGGCATGCCACATATGATGTCGTTTAACTGAGTGTGTTTTCCCAAGGTAGTGATGGCATGTAACACCCGACGTTAATTGACCATGTGTGCTGTCCAAAGGCGGTGATGTCATGCCACGCCCAACGTTGTTTGACCGTGTTTACTGCCCATAGGCAATGATGGAATGCCACGCATGACGTCGTTCAACCGCGTGTGCTGTCCAAAAGAGGTGATTTCATGCCACGCCCGACATCGTTCGACCGTGTGTGCTTTCCAAGGGCGGTGATGTCATGCCACAGCCGACGTTTCCGATCGTGTGGGCAGTCCAAGGACGGTGATGTCATGCCACGCCCGACGTTGCCAACCGTGTGTGCTGTCCAAGGGCGGTGATGTCATGCCACGCCTGTCATTACCGACCATGTGTGCTGTTTAAGGGTGGTGATGTCATTCCACGCCCGACGTTGCCGATCGTGTGTGCTGTCCAAGGGCGGTGATGTCATGCCACGCCCGACATTACCGACCGTGTGTGTTGTCCAAGGGCAGTGATGTCATGCCACGCCAGACGTTGCCGACCGTGTGTTGTCCAAGGGCGGTGATGTCATGCCACGCCCAACATTACCGACTGTGTGTGCTGTCCAAGGGCAGTGATGTCATGCCACACCCGATGTTGCCGTCCGTGTGTATTGTCCAAGGGCGGTGATGTGATTCCACGCCCGACATTACAGACCGTGTTGGCTGTCCATGGGCGGTGATGTCATGCAACGCCCGACGTTGCCAATCGTGTGTGCTGTCCAAGGGGGATGATGTCATGCCACGCCCGACGTCGTCCAACCGTGCGTGTATTCCAAGGGTGGCGATGTCAAGCCATGCCCAACGTCGTTCGATCGTGTGTGCTTTCCAAAGGCGGTGATGGCATGTCACGCTTGACGTCGTTCGACCGTGTTTGCCGTCCAAGGGCTATGATGGCATGCCACGCCCGACGTCGTTGCACCGTGTGTGCTTCCCAAAGGCGATGATGGCATGCCAAGCCATACGTCATTCTACTGTGTGTTCTATCCAAAGGCGGTGATGTTATGCCATGCTAGGCGTAGTCCGACCGTGTTTGCTGCCCAAGGGCGGTTATGTCATGATACTCTCTATGTGGTCCGACCATGTATACTGTCCAAGGGCGGTGATGTCATGCCACGCCCGACATTGTCATCCGTGTGTGCTGTCCAAGGGCAGTTATGTCATGCCACTCCCGACGTCGTCCAATTGTGCGTGCAGTCCAAGGGTGGTGATTTCATGCAACGCCCAACGTCGTCTGACCGTGTGTGCTTTCCAAGGGAGGTTATGCCATGACACAACCGACGTTGCCGACCGTGTTTGCAGTCCAAGGGTGGTGATTTCATGCCACATCGGACTTCATCCGACCGTGCGTGAAGTCCTAGGGAGGTGATGTCATGCACCGCCCGACGTCGTCCAACCGTGCGTGTATTCCAAGGGTGGCGATGTCAAACCACGCCCAATGTCGTTCGATCGTGTGTGCTTTCCAAAGGCGGTGATGGCATGTCACGCTTGACATCGTTCGACCGTGTTTGCCGTCCAAGGGCTATGATGGCATGCCATGCCTGACGTCGTTACACCGTGTGTGCTTCCCAAAGCCGATGATGGCATGCCAAGCCATACGTCATTCTACTGTGTGTTCTGTCCAAAGGCGGTGATGTTATGCCACGCCAGGCGTAGTCCGACCGTGTTTGCTGCCCAAGGGCGGTTATGTCATGCCACTCTCGATGTGGTCCGACCGTGTGTATTGTCCTAGGGAGGTGATGTCATGCCGCGCCAGACGTTGCCAACCGTGTGTGCTGTCCAAGGGCGGTGATGTCATTCCACGCCTGACGTCATCCGACGGTGCGTGCAGTCCAAGGGCGGTGATGTTATGCCATGCCCGACGTCGTTCGACCGTGTGTGCTATCCAAAGGCGGTGATGTCATGCCACGCCCGACGTCGTCCGACCGTGTGTGCTGTCTAAGGGCGGTAATGTCATGCAACGCCCGACGTCATTTGACCGTTTGTGCTGCCCAATGAAGATGATGGCTTGCCACGCCTGACATCGTCCGACCATGCGTGCTGTCCAAGGGCGGTGATGTCATGCCACGCCCGACGTCGTTCGGCCGTGTGTGCTTTCCAAGGGTGGTGATGTTATGCCACGCCCGACGTCATTTGACCGTTTGTACCTCCCAAAGACGCTGATGGCATGCCACACCCAACATCGTCCGACCGTGCGTACAGTCCAAGGGCCGTGATGTCATGCCACGCCCAACAGCGTTCGACCGTGTGTGCAGTCCAAGGGCGGTGATGTAATGCCACGCCCGACGTTGCCGACCGTGTGTCTTGTCCAAGGGTGGTGGTGTAATGCCACACCCGACGTCGTCCTATTGTGCGTGCAGTCCAAGGGCGGCGATGTCATGCCACGCCTGACATCGTTTGACATTGTTTGCCATCTAAGGGCTATGATGAAATGCCACGCTCGACGTTTTTCGACTGTGTGTGCTGCTCAAAGGTGATGATGGCATGCCGCGCCCGACGTCGTTCGACCATGTGTCATGTCTCAAGGCGGAGATGTTATGCCAAGCCCAATGTAGTCTTACCGTGTGTGCTGCCCAAGGGCGGTGATGTCATGCCACTCCCGACGTTGTCCGACAGTGTGTACTGTCTAAGGGAGGTGATGTCATTCCATGACCAACGTTGTCGACCGTGTGTGCTGTGCAATGGCAGTGATGTCATGCAACGCCCGACATTATTGACCGTGTGTGTTGTCCAAGGGCAGTGATGTCATGCCACGCCAGACGTTGCCGACCGTGTGTTGTCCAAGAGCGGTGATGTCATCCCACTCCCGACGTTTCCGACCATGTGTGCGGTCCAAGGGCAGTGATGTCATGCCACACCCGATGTCGTTCGACCGAGTGTGTTTTTCAAGGGTGGTTATGGCATGCCACACCTGACGTCGTCCGACCGTGCGTGCAGTGCAAGGGCGGTGATGGCATGTCATGCCCAACTTCGTTCGACCGTGTGTGCTATCCAAAGGCGGTGATGTCATGCCACGTCCAATGTCGTTTGAGCGTGAGTGCTGCCCAAAAGCGATGATGGAATGCCATGCCTGATGTCGTTCAACCGTATGTGCTGTCCAAAGGCAGTGATTTCATGCCACGCCCGACGTTGCCAACCGAGTGTGTTGTCCAAGTGCAGTGATGTTATGACACGCCCGACGTCGTCCAACCATGCATGCATTCCAAGGGAGGTAATATCATGCCACGCCCGACGTCATTCGATCGTGTGTGCTGCACAACCATAATGATGACATGCTACACCAAACGTCGTTCGACCGATTGTGCTGTCCAAAGGCGGTGATGTCATGCCACACCCGACATCGATCGACCGTGTGTGCTATCCAAGGGAGGTGATGTCATGCCACGTCCGACGTCATCCGACCGTGTGTGCTGTCCAAGGGCGGTGATGGCATGCCACGCCTAACGTTGTCGACCTTGTGTGCTGTCCAAGGGCGCTGATGTCATGCCACGCCCAACGTTGCCGTCCGTGTGTGCTGTCTAAGGGCGGTGATGTCATGCCACGCCCAAGGTCGCCCGACCGTGCGTATAGTCCAAAGACGGTGATGTCATGCCACACCCGACGTCATTCGACCGTGTGTGCTATCCAAGGGCGTTGATGTCATGCCACGCCCGACGTTGCCCACCGTGTGTGCTGTCCAAGGGCGGTGATGTCATGCCATGCCCGACGTTGCCGACCGTGTGCGCTGTCCAGCGACGGTGATGTCATGCCACGCCCGATGTCGTCCAACCGTGCGTGCAGTCCAAGGAGGGTGATGTCAAGCCAAACCCGACGTCGTTGGACTGTGTGTGCTTTCCAAAGGCGGTGATGGCATGTCACGCCTGACGTCACTCGATCGTGTTAGCCGTCCATGGGCTATGATGTCATGCCACCCCGATGTTGTTCGACCGAGTGTGTTTTTCAAGGGCAGTTATGGCATGCAAAACCTGACGTCGTCCGACCGTGCGTGTAGTGCAATGGCGGTGATGGCGTGTCATGCCCAACTTCGTTCGACCGTGTGTTCTGTCCAAAGGCGGTGATGTCATGCCACGCCCAACGTCGTTTGACTGTGTGTGCTGCCCAAAGGCGATGATGGAATGCCATGCCCGATGTTGTTCGACCGTGTGTGCTGTCCAAAGGCGGTGATTTCATGCCACGCCCGATGTTGCAGACCGAGTGTGCTGTCCAAGGGCGGTGATGTTATGCCACGCCCGACGTCGTCCGACTATGCGTGCATTCCAAGGGAGGTGATATCATGCCACGCCCGATGTCGTTCGATCGTGTGTGCTGCCCAACAGCAATGATGACATGCCACACCAAACGTCGTTCGACCGAGTGTGCTGTCCAAAGGCGGTGATGGCATGTCACGCCCGACGTCGTTCGACCGTGCGTGCAGTCCAAGGGCGGTGATGTCATTCCACGCCCGACGTCGATCGACCGTGTGTGCTATCCAAGGGAGGTGATGTCATCCCACGTCCGACGTCGTCCGACCGTGTATGCTGTCCAAGGGCGGTGATGGCATGCCACGCCTAGCATTGTCGACGTTGTGTGCTGTCCAAAGGTGGTGATGTCATGCCACGCCCGACGTTGCCGTCCGTGTGTGCTGTCAGAGGGTGGTGATGTCATGCCATGCCCGAGGTCGTCCGACCGTGCGTGTAGTCCAAGGACGGTGATATCATGCCACGCCCGACGTCGTTCGACCGTGTGTGCTGTCCAAGGGCGTTGATGTCTTGCCACGCCCGACATCGTTCACCGTGTGTGCTGTCCAAGGGCGGTGATATCATTCCACGCCTGACGTTGCCGACTGTTTGTGCTGTCCAAGGGGGGTGATGTCATGCCTTGCCAACGTCGTCCGACCGTGTGTGCAGTCCAAGGGTGGTGATGTCATGCAACACCTGATGTCATTCGACCATGTGTGCTGTCCAAGGGCGGTGATAACAAGCCACGCCCGACATCGTCAGACCGTGTTGGTTGTCCAATGGAGGTGATGTCATGCCACGCTTGACGTCGTCCGACCGTGTGTGCTATCTAAGGGTTGTGATGGCATGCCACGCCCGACGTCGTCCGACCATGTGTGCAGTCTAAGGGCGGTGATGTCATGCCACGCCCGACGTCATTCGACCGTGTGTGCTGTCCAAGGGCGGTGATAACATGCCACGCCCGACATCGTCCGACCGTGTGTGCAGTCCAAGGGAGGTGATGTCATGCCACGCCCGATGTCGTTCGACCGTGTGTGCTGCCCAACGGCGATGATTTCATGCCACACCCGACGTTGTTCGACCGAGTGTGCTGTCCAAAGGGGGTGATGACATGTCATGCCATATGTCGTTCGACCGTGTGTGCTGTCCAAAGGCGGTGATTCGTGCCCCGCCCAACGTCGTTCGACTGTATGTGCTGCCCAAAAGCGATGATGGAATGCCACGTCGGACATCGTTCGACTGTGTGTGCTGTCTAAAGGCGGTGATGTCATGCCACGCCTGATGTAGTCTGACCGTGTGTGCTGCCCAAGGGCGGTGATATCATGCGACGCCTGACGTTGTCCGACCGTATGTGCTATCCAAGGGCGGTCATGTCATGCCATGCCCGACGTAGTCCAACCGTGGGTGCTGCCCAAAGGCAATGATGGCATGCCACACCCGACTTCATTCGACCGTGTGTGCTATCCAAGGGCGGTGATATCATGCCACGCCTGACGTAATTCGACCGTGTGTGCTGCCCAAGGGCGGTGATCTAATGCTACTCCCGACGTCCATGCCCGACGTCATTCGACCGTGTGTGCTGTCCAAGGGCGGTGATGTCATGTCACGCCCGACGTTGTCTGACCGTCTATGCTGTCCAAGGGCGGTGATGGCATGCCACGCCCAACGTTGCCAACCGTGTGAGCTGTCCAAGGGCGGTGATGTAATGCCGCGCCTGACGTCGTTCGACCGTGCGTGCAGTCCAAGGGCTGTGATGTCAAGCCACGCCCGACGTCGTTCGACTCTGTGTTCTGTCCAAAGGCAGTGATGGCATGTCACGCCTAACGTCGTTCCATCGTATTTGCCGTCTATGGGCTATGATGTCATGCCACGCCCGACGTTGTTCGACCGTCTGTGCTGCCCAAAGGCGATGATATCATGCCACACCCGACGTAGTCCGACCGTGTGTGCTGCCCAAAGGCGATGATGGCATGCCACGCTCGACGTTGTTCGACCGTGTGTGGTGTCCAAAGGCGGTGATGTCATTCCATGCCCGACGTAGTCCGACCGTGTGTGTTGTCCAAATGTGGTGATGGCACGTCACGCCCGACGTCGTACGACCGTGTGTGCGGTCCAAAGGCAGTGATGTCATGTCACGCCTGACGTTGTTCGACCGTGTGTGCTGTCCAAGGCGGTGATGTCATGCCACGCCCGACGTAGTCCGACCGTGTGTGTTGTCCAAAGGCGGTGATGTCATGCCACACCCGACGTTGCCGACCTTCTGTGCTGTCCAAGGGCGGTGATGTGATGCCACGCCCGACGTCCTCTAACCGTGCGTGTAGTCCAAGGGCGGTGATTTCAATCCACGCCCGACGTTGTTTGAACGTGTGTGCTTTCCAAAGACGGTGATGGCATGTTATGCCCAACGTCGTTCGACCGTGTGTGCTCCCTTAAAGCAATGATGGAATGCCACGCCCGACATCATTCGACCTTTTGTGCTGCCCAAGGGCGGTGATGTCATGCCACTCCCGACGTCGTCCGACCGTGTGTACTATCCAAGGGCGGTGATGTCGTGCCACACCCGACGTTCAACCGTGTGTGGTGTCCAAGGGCAGTGATGTCATGCAACTCCCAACGTTGTCAGACCGTGCGTGCAATCCAAGGGTGGTGATGTCATGTCATGCCCGACATCGTCTGACCGTGTGTGCTGTCCAAGGGCGGTGATGGCATGCCACGCTCGACGTTGCCGACCTTGTGTGCTGTCCAAGGGCAGTGATGTCATGCCTTGCCCGACGTTCCCGAACATGTGTGTTGTCCAAGGGCGGTGATGTCATGCCACGCCCGACGTCTTCCGACCATGCGTGCAGTCCAAGGGAGGTGATGTCATGCCACGCCCGACATCGTTCGACCGTGTGTGCTGCCCAATGGCTATGATGGCATGCCACACCCGCTGTCGTTTTACTGAGTGTGTTGTCGAAAGGCGGTGATGGCATGTCATGCCCGACGTCGTTTGACCATAAGTGCTGTTCAAAGGCGTTGATGTCATGCCACGCCCAACGTCGTTTGACCGAGTGTGCTTCCCAAAGGCGATGATGACATGAACCGCCGGATATCATTCGATCGTGTGTACTGTCCAAGGGCGGTGATGTCATGCCACGCCCGACGTTGCCGACCGTGTGTGCTGTCCATGGGTGGTGATGTCATGACACGCCCGACGTCGTTCGATCGTGTGTGCTGTCCAAGGGAGGTGATTTCATGACACGCCCAACGTCGTTCGACCGTGTGTGCGGCCCAACGGTGATGATGGCATGCCACGCCCAACGTCGTTTTACCGAGTGTGTTGTCCAAAGGCGGTGATTGCATGTCACACCAGACGTCATTCGACCGTGTGTGCTGTCCAAAGGCGGTGATGTCATGCCACGCCCAATGTTGTTTGACCGTGTGTGCTGCCCATTGGCGATGATGGATTGCTACGCCCAACGTCGTTCGACCGTGTGAACTGTCCAAAGGCGGTGATGTCATGCCACGCCCGAAGTAGTCCGATTGTTTGTGTTGCCCAAGGGCGGTGATGTCATGCCACGCTCGACGTCATTCGATCGTGTGTGCTGTCAAAGGCTGGTGATGTGAAGCCACGCCCGACGTCGTCCGAAAGTGTGTGCAGTCCAAGGGAGGTGATGTCATGCCACGCCCGATGTCGTTCAGCCGTGTGTACTGCCCAACGGGGATGATATTATGCCACTACCGATGTCATTCGACCGAGTGTAATGTCTAAAGGTGGTGATGGCATGTCATGCCCGACGTCGTTCGATCGTGTGTGCTGTCCAAAGGCGGTGATGTTGTTCCACGCCTAACATCGTTCGACCTTGTGTGCTGTCCAAAGGAGGTGATATTATGCCAAGCCCGACGTCGTCTGACTGTGTGTGTTGTCCAAGGGCGGTGATGCATGCCATGCCTGACATTGCCGACCGTGTGTGTTGTCCAAGGGAGGTGATGTCATGCCACACCCGACGTTGCCGACCGTGTGTGTTGTCCAAGGGTGGTGATGTTATGCCATGCCCGACGTCGTCCGACCGTGCGTGCATTCCTAGGGTGGTGATGTCATGCCACGCCCGACGTCATTTGACCGTGTGTGCTGTCCAATGGTGGTGATGTCATTCCACGCCCAACGTCGTCCGACCGTTTGTGCAGTCCAAGGGAGGTGATGTCATGCCACGCCTGATGTCCTTCGACCGTGTGTGCTGCCCAATGGCGGTGATATCATGCAACACACGACGTCGTTCGACCGAGTGTGCTGTCCAAAGGCGGTGATGTCGTGCCACGCGCAACGTCGTTTGACTGTGTGTGCTGCCCAAAGGTAATAATGGAATGCAACGCCCGAAGTCGTTCGACCGTGTGTGCTGTCCAAAGGCGGTGATGGCATGTCACGCCTGACGTCGTCCGACCGTGTGTGCTGTCTATGGGCGGTGATGGCATGCCACGCCCGACGTTCCCGTCCGTCTGTGCTTTCCAAGGGTGATGATGTCATGCAACGCCCGACGTTGCCGACCGTGTGTGTTGTCCAAGGGGGTGATGTCATGCCAAGCCCGACAACGTCCGATCGTGCGTGCAGTCCAAGGGCGGTGATATCATGCCACGCCCGACGTCATTCGACCGTGTGTACTGTCCAAGGGCGGTGATAACATGCCACGCTTGACGTCGTCCGACCGTGTGTGTAGTCCAAAGGAGGTGATGTCATGCCACACCCGATGTTGTTCGACCGTGTGTGCTACCCAACAGCGATGATATCATGCCACACCCGACGTCGTTCGACCGAGTGTGCTGTCCAAAGGCGGTGATGACATGTTACGCCCGACGTCGTTCGACCGTGTTTGCTGCCCAAAGGCGATGATGGAATGCCACGCCCGACGTCGTTCGACTGTGTGTGCTGTTGAAAGGCGGTGATGTCAGTCCACGCCCGACGTAGTCTGACAGTGTGTGCTGCCCAAGGGCGGTGATGTCATTCCATGCCCGACGTCGTCGCACCGTGTGTGCTGTCCAAGGACGGTGATGTCATGCCACGCCCGACTTAGTCCGAGCGTGTGTGCTGCCATAGGGCGATGATAGCATGCCTCGCCTGACGTCATTCGACCGTGTGTGCTTTCCAAGGGCGGTGATTTCATACCACGCCTGACGTCTTCCGACCATGCGTGCAGTCGAAGGGCGGTGATGTAAAGCCACACCCGACATCGTTCGATCGTGTGTGCTGTCCAAAGGCGGTAATGGCATTTCATGCCTGACGTCGTTCGACCGTGTTTGCCGTCCAAGGGCTATGATGGCATGCCACGCCCGACTTCGTTCGACCATGTGTGCTGCTCGAAGGCGATGATGGCATGCCACGCCCAACGTCGTTCGACCGTGTGTTCTTTCCAAAGACGGTGTTGTTATGCCACGCCCGACGTAGTCCGACCGTGTGTACTGTGCAAGGTCGGTGATGTCATACCACGCCGGACGTCGTCCGACCGTGTGTGCTGTCCAAGAGCGGTGATGGCATGCCACACTCGACGTTGCAGACTATGTGTGCTGTCCAAGGGCGGTCATGTCATGCCACGCCCGACGTTGCCGACCGTGTGTGATGTCCAAGGGCGGTGATTTCATGCCACGCCTGACATCGTCCGACCGTGCGTGCAGTCCAAGGGCGGTGATGTGATGCCACGCCGAACGTCATTCTACCGTGTGTGCTGTCCAATGGCGGTAATGTCATACCACGCCCGATTTCGTTCGACCGAGTGTGCTGTCCAAAGGCGGTGATGGCATGTCACGCCCAACATCGTTTGACCGTGTGTGCTGCCCAAAGGCGGTGATATCGTGCCACGCCCAACGTCGTTTGACCATGTGTGCTGCCTAAAGGCGATGATGGAATGCCACGCCTGACGTCATTTGACCATGTGTGCTGTCCAAAGGCGGTGATGTCATGCCACAACCGATGTAGTCCGACCGTGTGTGCTGTCCAAGGGGGGTGATGTCATGCCACGCCTAACGTAGTCCGACCGTGTGTAATGTCCAAGGGCAGTGATGTCATGCCACGCCGACGTTGCTGACCTAGTCCGACCGTGTGTGCTGTCCAAAGGCAGTGATGGCATGTCACGCCCGACTTCATATGACCGTGTGAGCTGTCCAAAAGTGATGATGTCATGCCACGCCTAATGTCGTTCGACTGTGTGTGCTGCTCAAAGGCGATGATGGCATGCCACGCCCGACGTCATTCAACAGTGTGTGCTGTCCAAGGGCAGTGATGTCATGCCACGCCCGACGTCGTCCGACTGTGTGTGCTGTCCAAGGGCAAGGATAGCATGCCACGCCCGACGTTGCCGACCGTATGTGATGTCCAAGGGCGGTGATGTCATGCCACGCCCGATGTTGCCGACCGTGTGCGCTATACAAGTGCGGTGATGTCATGCCACGCCCAACGTCATTCGACTGTGCGTGCAGTCCAAGGGGGGTGATGTCATGCCACACTCGACGTCGTTCGACCGTCTTTACTGTACAAAGGCGGTGAAGTCATGCCACACCCGACGTCGTTTGACCGTTTGAACTGCTTAAAGGCGATGAAGCCATGCCATGTCCGACGTCGTTCGACCATGTGCACTGGCAAAGGGCGGTGATGTCATGCCACGCCCGACGTCGTTGGACCGTGAATGCTGCCCAAAGGCGAGGATGTCATGCCTCCTCCGACGTCGTTCGACCATGTGTGCTGTCCAAGGGAGGTTATGTCATGCCACGCTCGACGTCGTCCGACTGTATGTGCTGTCCAAGGGCGGTGATGGCATGCCACGCCTGACGTTTCCGACCGTGTGTGATGTCCAAGGGCGGTGATGTCATTCCATACCCGATGTTGTCGACCGTGTGTGCTGTCCTAGTGCGGTGATGTCATTCCGTGCCCAACGTCGTTCAACCGTGCGTGCAGTCCAAAGGTGGTGATGTCATGCCACGCTCCACGTCGTTCAGCCGTGTGTGCTGTACAAGAGCGGTGATGTCTTTCCACGCCCGACGTCGTTTGACCGTTTGTGCTGCCCCAAGGCAATGATGACATGCCACGCCTGACGTCGTTCAAAAATGTATGCTGTCCAAGGGCGGTGATGTCATGCCACGCCAACGTCGTTTGACTGTGTGTGCTGCCTAAAGGAGATGATGGCATGCCACGTCCAATGTCATCCGACCGTGTGTGCTGTCCAAGGGCGGTGATAGCATGCCACGCCCGACGTCGTTCGACTGTGTGTGCTGTCCTAGGGCGGTGATGTCATGCCACGCCCGACATTGCCGACTGTGTGTGCTGTCCAAGGGCGGTGATGTCATTCCATACCAGACGTCGTTCGACCGTGTGTGCTGTCCAAGGGCGGTGATGTCATGCCACGCCCGACCTTATTTGACCGTTTGTGCTGCCGAAAGACGATGATGGTATGCCACGCCCGACATCGTCCGACCATGCATGCTGTCCAAGAGCGGTGATGTCATGCCACGCCCGACGTCATTCCACCGTGTGTGCTGTCCAAGGGCGATGATGTCATGCCACGCCCGACGTCATTTGACCGTTTGTGACGCCCAAAGACGCTGATGGCATGCCACGCCCGACATCGTCTTACCGTGCATGCAGTCCAAGGGCCGTGATGTCATGCCACGCCCAACGTCGTTCGACCGTATGTGCAGTCTAAGGGCAGTGATATCATGCCACGCCCGACGTTGCCGACCGTGTGTGCTGTCCAAGGGCCGTGATGTCAAGCCACGCCCGACGTCGTCCGAAAGTGTGTGCAGTCCAAGGGAGGTGATGTCATGCCACGCCCGATGTCGTTCAGCTCAGATATTTTCTTACAATATATAAAGCTCTATAAGGACCCCAATATATGGAATTGAAGGAATACGAGTCTACTGTCCAAAGCAATAAACCATTTGTCTATACGAATTCAGAATTGAGAGATATTTATATTATAGTGAGACTATGCAAGCGGCACGTGAAGGTGGGTCCCTCGCCCCTAAGTGAGTTTAGCTTTATTAGATCAGATTTCTCTTCGTTCTATCGCATTTTTTTCGACCAAAATAAGAATAAAACAGTCCTAAATAAATATACAAGATTTCAACTTGGTTTCACTCTCGAAACGTTCATAGATATTGTGTTACTTTTTTCCTCCTCGTTGGTTGTGATTCGAAGGATTCTTCATGGTGAAGGAGACTCATTTTTGTGTGGTGTTGCTTATGTTTGAGGTAATAATTCTCACCCTTAATTTTATTATGTGATTACATGTTATATCTATGCTATATAAGCAAGAAAACGAATAGACGGTTGGAAAAATCATATTTGGACAGTTACATGATGTTGGGTTGTTTTAAAGTATTTTTCTGATATTGTTGTTGCTGGAATTTTTGTAAATGCTTTGTATGCGTGTGGTTCTTGCTTTGATGAGTCTGGAAGATAAGAATAAGTATAGACGGGTAACTAATTATAAGATAAATTAAGTGTAATGTTTGTTCTATTATTACATTGGAAATTTCAAATTGTTTTGTCCTGGTTCAAAGTCTTGTGTTTAAGGAGACCATTTGTTATTGAAAAGACATGTTAAAGTAGTGTAAGATACATAATCTTTAATTTAAGGTTATGATCTTTTAACCTCGTATTGGTCATGAAGAGAAAGACATGACTTCAACGTAATTATTGGACGAATGTATAGGATGATGACTTGAAGCGGTGATTTCATGTTATTATGGTTATATGGAATAATTATAGGACTGAATTACATATATTTTTATGGATTAAATGGTTTGAAGACTCGTGGTAGGAATTTGGTTGAGGTTGTTTCGGAGTTGGAAAAGAGGGATGTGGCGAAACCCCAAGTTTTCATTGTTGTGCAGACATACTCTATTTGGTTGTTGTTCACTATTGCGTCGGACCTCCACTTGTGAATGGCTGCTGCAAAAATGTATGTTATGTCATTAATTTGGGATTGTAATTTGGAGAAATAATGTAATGAAGCATAATGTAAAAATTGTTTTGCGAGCGAATCACTCTACTAGTGAGATCTAAATTGCTACTTTGACCTTGACGTGTTAATATTATGCTGTATGTTTGTGTGACATAATTTTATGTAGACTACATACTGTGTGGAAGGGTTGTAATCCATTTTATACAACAAAACCAAGAATTGACGCATGTTAAGGAAAATCACCGTACTTCGTTTGAGCATGAACTTTTGTATCCTAAATAATCAAATATTCTTTTATTACTCTATTACTAGAAAGATCTTTTGTGAAAGGCATTGATATTGCAGCTGACATATTTTTGTGACTCCATTATGTTTCCATTCCACTTGTTCGGTTAGATAGGGTATTAAGCGTATTTATGTCATTTTGTGTATTCTCTTGACTATAAATCCATGTATACAAATTCTTATTCTTCTTTAGGTGTAGCAACTTATAAAGGTTAGGGATGAACATATGAATTTGAAGTTAGTGTTCCTTCCATGATAAGTTATATTTTTGAAAAACATTAAAATAATATGTCGATCCCTAAAACTCTTAAATTCAAATTGTATGTTTAAACTACTAAAGTATGGGTTTTTATGAAGTATTTTCTTTTACAAACTACTAAGGAACATATATATAGATACTAAGTGAAGAACATTAAGCTCTTAACTAATATCCTCTGGTTTAAGTTACCTTCCTTTTTTTTGATTTAACTGTCCTATTTTAATATACAACAATATAGTTATACCAGATATTTACATGTGATTACGAAAGGGAATACGAGATAATGAGAACAAGAGTACCAACGAGCCAAGAGTGGCGACATGATTCAGGTAACACAATTGCATTACAAATTCATGACATTACATGCTATGCATTCTACTTCCGAGCTACAATCCGAAGGTGTGGGGCCTATTGCCTATATTTATACGTATGAGACACAGATGGCCACAAGTTGGCGAATATGATGTCATTTCGCTATTGGAAGTTACCACCATTGCTAGCATTTGGTTTGGTATATATATATATATATATATATATATGTATTCACGACATATGAATAAACGAGCATATTTAAGTACTAAGAGGTCAGATGAATAGTAGGGGGACCGAATGTTAGCCAAGGAGGCTACTAGAGTTTCAGTTTCAGGTGGTATCTCTATTACCTTTTTACAATAAATATTTGCAACTCTACTTTTTGCTTTACATACTAGTACATTTTCATTCGTACTAACATCGCTTTGCCTAGGGATGCTTTTTTTTTTGTGCGAGCACATCTAGGTATGGACTCTAATAGACCCACCCGTTAGAATTCTGGTCCAGTTGTGAGTTTATAAACTCCATCTTATTCTAGGGCTATCAGTTTGGGTATAGTTGGGGCCTTGTCCCAACCATGCTTATGTAACTCATAGAGGCTATTGTGGACATAGTATTATGAGTTTCTTTATGTAGCTTGTGATTTCTAGCCACATAGGCTTTGCATGTATAGATATGTTTGTATATGTCTGTCCTTAATTGTGGCCTAGTCGGCTAGCTAGTAGTTTATTGTTTTCAGCTTGTCTACCTTTTTCTATATGAGTTGTTAATCATGTTATGACCCTAATGGTCTAGTTTAATATTTTAGATTTTATGATGCCCGACTTTCTAGACCCTCACTGGAATCGATTGGTATGTTTTAGTGGCTAACTCGATTGCATAGGGTATGGAGTTCCAGTCACGCCTCCTCTAGTTTGGGGCGTGACAAACTTGGTATTAGATAGGTTGTGTCCCACAGAGTCCACAAGTCGTTGTCACTCCCCAAACTCAATGGGCAACTGGCTTTTAATGCCAAAACTAACGACCGAGCTGACCCTGCCAAACAATTTGTTACTAGCCACATGAAAAAAAAGCATATCTCGGCTTAAAATTAAGCCCTCTTCCGGCAAGGCCTGTGTCAATAGATCTATAAAAGAAACAGGTAATCCCAAGAGTTCATATAAATAGATAAACAACTAGTACAAAAGTCCTGATTGGATCTTCGAGGCCACCATGATATTTATACAAAAACATAAAACAGGTATATATCAAGACAATACACCAAACAACTCAGAAAATTTAGCAAACTAACAAACTAGGCCAGTATGGCTATAACGTAGCTATACAACCTATACACTAGTTTTCAATCCTCTAAGAGTAGTAAATATTGACAAGGACATGGCCCCAACCTACCCATAATAATATATACATCAAAAGCTAACAAGCCTCCAAACATTGGAAGCTTCGAAGGAAAGGGGCTAGCAATCAAAGAGAAGTCAATCCTGCTGCTGAGGGGGTCTACTGATCGTTTGTCGAGACATGCATGCACGAGCCCACATCCAATGGGGAGTCAGTACATAATAATGTACATAGTATTGAAGGCAATAGACTATGAGCAATTATCCTAATATACTGGAATAATCCAATAAATAAATCAAGGATAAGATAAGTGTACTGACCTACTCCATAATCTAAAATTATGTAAAATAATAAAACAACAACCTAACCAAGCCCTCATAAGCTTAATAAGTACAAACAACATAAAAGACTACCTACACAGGCCCCCATAAGTATGGAAGGTGTCGATCAATCTATATACCCCTATCGGTAGTCCCCTAGCTCCGTAGACAGCCACATAGCCCTCTTTGGCATTAGTATAGCCCCGTAGGTAGCACATAGCTCTCTTAGGCATCAATATAACTTATAGACAACCCGTAGACCTCTTAGGCAACAACATGGCCCAGTAGGAAGAACATAGCCTTCATAGGCGTCAATATAGCCTGTATGCAACTCTTAGATCTTCTAGGAATCAATATAACCCCCTAGGCAACTCATAGACCTTTTAGGCATCCATATAGACTCATAGGTAACACATAGACCTTCTAGGCATAGCTCATATTCCTGCAGCTACCACATTAGCCCCACGGGCAACAATACCAATCAAATCGCTAAAAGCAAGCAACATAGTTACAAGCAACTTATACAAATACCCTCTAAGTCATGTCCAACATAAGGTCGCTACTAACTAAATAAGAATCCCGACAAAGAAGAACTATATCAACTCCATCGGCCATAAATTGAAAATAATGGCTACAAGGATAACAACCCTATCACATTGCTCCCAAGCTTTAATGAAACATGTTATAAGTAGGGAATAGCCTTAACATACCTTTTTCGCTGAATTCACGTGGCCTAACAAATTGACTCACAAACCCCCTTGGTACTACAACAAGGCATAACCATAATCAACACAAAATAATAAAAGACACCACAATAATCTTATAAAAAATATCTATTTCCGTCACAAATTGTTATTTGCGATTATCAAAGCTAGAGTGGATGAAAGAAGGATGAAAGAAGGGTCTTACCTTGATTATAAGTTCATAATACACCTAAAAACTTTAAAATATTCCCAAACCCCTGTTGTCCACACACCAAAGTACGATATTCTTGGAAATTGATAAAGCAAATTATACGATGTTGACGAGCTCAACGCATAGAACAACTTTTGTCAAGGACCTAAGTCACGGAAATCAGTAACTTGGCTGGTCCTAGAAGTGGATTTTGTAGTTTTTGTGAGTTTTCTATTTTTTCACTAAGAAATATGAAGTAAAGTCGAAGTAGATGATATATATAACGTTCTACCGACCTCGAGGACCCGCTTCACCTGCCTGCTTGCGCAGTCTTGCGAAACACAAATATCTCTTCATTCTGAAGTCGTATGAGCAAACGGGTTGATGTATTAGAAACTAGACTCGTAGACCTTCAATTTTATAAGTTGTGGGTACCATAAATCTTTATATATTTGGGAGAAAACCTCCGAGACATTTTACTCAAATTTTAGACAAATCTTTAAAAAGGAATTTACAATAACTTTCGCCGATTTTTATTTGCCGCTTACCTAACTTCAAAACTTGAGATACTACCCTTAAACACTTAAAATATCACATAAAACATCATTCTTAATTTATTACCCACCCTCCAGGTCTTTCCCCGAAGATACGAGTTAAATTAGACATTTCAAAAAGTAGAGGTGTTACAACTGTGTATTGTAGATTCTTGTTTATGGGTGTGTTGTGCACCACTCTTATAATCAAGAGGCTATAGGGAATTTAGAATTTATTGAATTTATATAAATTTATAGATTGTTCTATAGAGTTGAGTTATAAGTACGTATGAAATCTAAATCGTGCTTTGATTTTCTTTAATGCTCAAGAGGAACTATTGAGGCTTTACAGAAGAGATTATTTGTTATCAAAATTTGCAGACGTGATATTACAAGATGCTCAAATTTGTTATCGATATGGGCATGGATTTCTGGAAACCTTGTTATGCCAATGGCGAATACTCAGATAAGACTGTTAGATTTCAGATCCCATGCTTTATTGCGAGACTTAGAGTTTGACGTAGAAGATTTTGTTTTCTAGAAATTATTGCCTAGGAAGATTATCATGTAATTTGCCAAGAATGAGAAGTCGAGTTAAGTTGATTCCAAGGTATGTAGGTCCATATAAGATTATTTGGAGGATTGGCATGTTGGCGTACGAGCTTGATATTCCTTATGAATCTGAAGGGGTCCATCTAATGTTTCATGTATGTATGTGGTAGAAGATCATTGGAAATGTTTCAAAGATTATGCGGGTTAAGTATATTTGTGCCTTTAAGGACTTGTCATATGGTGTGGTGTTAGTGTCTATGTTTGATTGACATGTAAGAAAGATTTTTACAAAAGAAAGTGATTTCTGTGAAAGTGTTACAATGGAATAACAACGTTGAGGAAATAACATATAAAGTCAGGGAGGAGATAAGGAAGAAGTACCCCCAACTATTGACGACTTAAGCAAAATTGTTATCTAATATTTGATAAGCATTCATGTACTCAAACATAATTGGATTTGAAATACCTCAAAATGCAGATTATATGGCTTGCCCCGAGCTAGATATACGAAGCCTTGTAAGTGGATTTTCAAAACTAGATTTCAGATTTGTGGACGTATCAAATATAGATTTGCAAATAGAAAAGTAGCAGAAAAGAATCCAACCAAGAGATTGCTTGAATCCATTCACGGATGAATGTATTTAAGGAGAGGAGAATGTGAGACCCCGTGGTTCTTTCGCATAATAGGCATAGTGTTGCATGAGTGTTTGAGGTTCATACAACTTGGTGTATCACATATGGAGAATTATTTTGCAAATGAGTGATAAAACTGAAAGAATTAGACTAAAGTTATAGGTCAAGGATGTCCTTAAACAAGTTTGAGTTAAAGAATGTCTATTCTAACACCCCGTTCGTTCGGAACGTTTAAGTTAACTGGTACCTTTGGAGATAAGAGAAATAATATTTTATATGCTAATAAGGATATTTTATAAGGTGATGTGGTCGTCCAATAATCGTAAGTTAAGTTTTGAAGTCAAGCAAGTTGGGAAATAAAAGTTGACAAAGGTTAGAGGAATTTTCTTGGATAAACCTTCTAACATTTGGCTTGAATGTCTTTGAGATTTTCTCCCAATATATAAAGCTTTACAACGAACCCAGTATATGGAATCGCAGGTCTACATGTCTAATTTCTAAAGCACTAGACCAGTTGTCCATAAGACTCCATAATTGAGATGTATACATATTTTAGTGAGAATATACAAGCAGACACGTGAAGGTGGGTCCTTAGCCCCTATGTCGGTTTAGGTTTATAAGATCAGATTTCTCTTCGTTTATATCATTTTTTTCGACCAAATAGGAAGAACAAATTCCTATATATTCTTTAAAGTTCCCTATATCATCCAAGAAAATATCTACAACATTTCAATGTGGTTTCACCCTCATAACGTTCATAGAGATTGTGTTATTTCTTTCCTACTCGTTGGTTGTGATTTCAAGGAATTTTCGTGGTGAAGGAGTCTAGTGTTTAGGAGGTGTTGCTGAGTTTTGGAGTTAATTATTCTCACCCTTTAATTTATTGAGTGATTCCAAGTTATAGCTATGCTATAGAAGCAAGAACACAAATAGACGGCTGGAAAATCATATTTTGATATTTATGTGATGTTGGGCTGTTTTTGAAGTATTTTATGATGTTGTTGTTGCTGGAGTTTTCGAAAATGATTTATTGTATATGGTTGTTGTTGGTATGAATCTAGAAGAGAAGAATAAGTATAGATGGGTATTTAATTGCAAGATAAATTAGTATATTGTTGAATCTATTTTCGCATTGTAATTTTCAAATTATTTCTTCTTGGTTCAACATCTTGTGTTTGAGGAGACTATTTGTCATTGATAATAAATGTTAAAGTAGTGTAAGATACATCATGTTTAAGTTAAGGTTTTTCCTTTTAAACTTCTTATTGCTTATGAAGAAAAATACATGACTCTAGATGTAATTATGGAAACATATAGGATGACGATTGGAAGAGGTAAATTCAAGTTATTATGGTTATATTGAACAAATATAGGACTGAGTTACATATAATTCTTTCTGAATTTAATGGTTTGAAGGATCATAGTTGAGATTTGGTTTAGGTTATTTTGGTGGTTTGAAAAGATTGGTGTGGCGAAACTCCAAGTTTTTAGTGTTGTGCACACATACTTTATTCGGTGCATAGGCCACCACTTGTTGATAGTAGCTGCAAAAATGTATCTTATGTCGTTAATTTAGGGTTATAAGTTTGAGAAGGAAAAGGAATGAAACATACATTTAAAAATGGTTTTGTCGAGATAATCACTTTACTAGTGATATAATTGCTACTTTGACCCTGACGTTATAATAGTCTGTGTATAATGGTTGTGTGACATGATTTTCTGTAGATTACATACTCTAAGGGGGGTACAATCTATATTGATACAACAAGACTCGGAATTGAGGTATGTTAAGGCAAATCACTGTACTTCCTTTGAGCACAAATTTTTGTATCCTAAATCGTCAAATATCATTTTACTGCTCTATTGCTAGAAAAATCTTTTGTGGAAGGCATTGATATTGCATCTGGTGTATTTTTTCTACTCCATTATGTTTCTATTACACTTGTTCAGTTCTAGGGTATTTGGCGTCTTTATGTCATTTTGTTGATTCTCTTTACTATAGGTCCACGTGTACAAATTTTTATTCTTCTTTAGGTATAGTAACTTAAAAGATTAGGATGAACAATGTGAATTTGAAATTAGTTGTCCTTCCTTGCTAATTTATATTTTTGGAAACACTTTGAAATAATATGTCGATATCCAAAACTCTTTAATGCAAATTTTATGTTAAAACTACTGAAGTACGAGTTTTTCGGAAATGCTTTTTTTTACAAACTACTTAAGAACCTATATAGATACTAAGTGAAGAACTTTAAGCTCTTTATGAGCATCATTAGTTTTAGGTTACCTTTCTTAATTTTGAGTTGAGTATTCTAGTTTAATCTAAAACGATATGGATATTTACATGTGATTACGAGATTATGAGGACAAAAGTATCAACGAACCAAGAATTGCAACATAATTATATGCTTTGCATTCTACTTCCGAGTTATAATCGGGGGTATGTTGGTTCGCTACCGGAATTTACCACTATTGCTAGCATTTGGTTGGGTATGTCATGCATTAAATATGCATGATATATATATATATATATATATATATATATATATATCATGCATATTTAATTATTAAGAGGTCAGATAAATAGTATAGGGGGACCAAATGTCAGCCAAGGAGGTTTCTAGAGTTTCAATTTCATGTGTATCTCTATTAACCTTTTACTATAAATATTTATATCTCTACTTTTCGATTTATATACCAGTACAATTTTATTCGTACTGACGTCCCTTTTCCTGGGAACGCTACTTTTTGTTTCGTGCGAGCAGGTGCAGGTATGGACTCTATTCGACCCACCCGTTAGGATTCAGGTTCAGCTATGAGTTGGTAAGCTCCATATTATCCTGGGGCTATCAGAAGATGTTTACCTTTGTTGTACAGTTTGGGTAGAGCCTTGTCTTGACAGTGCTTATGCAACTCATAGAGGCTATTGTGGACATAGTATTCTAGGTTTCTTTCAGCAGCTTCCAGTTTTTAACCACATACGCTTGGCATGTATAGATATGTCTGTATGTGTGTGTGTCCTCAATTGTGGCCTCGTCGCCAACTAGTAGTTTTATTATTTTTGGCTTGTCTACCTTTTTTTATATGAGTTGTTATTCAACTATGTCGAGTGACAGTCACACGTCCTCTAGTTTGGAGTGTGACACAATTATATGACACGAATTGTATTTCTTTTAACATATTAAAATACTAACAAAGATTAGACAATTCAAAATTCAAAAAATGATTTAAAATTCTTTTATATATTTCTTAAATTAACGAAAAGAAATTAAAAGAGTAATCAACTAAAAATTTCTTTTAAATATGATGTATATTCAATTATAAAAACTATGACTTCATATATGATGTATATCTTACTTGTTCTCGAGAACCTTATAATCAATATAAGAGTTTTTCTAAGATTATATTTTATAAGGATAGTGATTGTACTACATGAGGAGATTTAAAGTTGCATTTGAGTCATCACAATCGACTCACGTTTTTAATATAACTACAAATCAGTATCACCACATTATTGCACTTTTTATTTTCGGAATTTATTAAATATTTGATATCAAATTAGATAAATTAAACTTAATATCTTAAATTTTAAATACAAATTTTTTTACAAATTATATTTATCTTCATATTAATATGATGATAAAAATATACTTTAAAATATTATTCAAAATTTACAACATTCAAATCTCAAATACCACAAATTAGGATAGTGAAGGTACTTGAAAAACATTCTTTAGATAGAAAGTAAAGAGAAGAACAAGTTTATACCTTTCTTGGAGTGCAATTGAAAGTATTGGGATATTGAAAAAAAACACATAAAGTAAGAAAGGGAAAGAACCAACAAGGCGACAAGTAGCAATTTACAAGCCGCCGTTGACCGTCAGCTTCTGTCAAAAGAGGTTCATTTATTCTTTTCGAATTTTATACCTCTAATTACCTATTTATTTTTAAATTAACTTATATATTGAAAAATAATTATTGACATAATGAATTAATTATTTTACTACAACTAATTATGAACTTGCTAAATTTAAAATTTTCAAAAAATTATCAATCTTTTTAAAATAATGAATTGAGGACATAATAAATAAAAATAAATTATCCTTTTTTTATTAATTTGTCAAAAAGAATAAATAATTCAAAATAACAACAAAATGAAAAGTACACAAATAGTTATGCACGGTCCGAGAGGGGAGTACTAGATTTTCCTAAAATATATTCTTTGTACTTGATTATTTGTTGTACTTAAGTTGAGAAGTAACCTATTTATCTTTACAACTTTTTTGTATATTGGGAAAAGGCTCAAATATGCCATCGAACTTTCAAAAAAGGCTCATTTATGCCATCCGTTAAAAGTTTGGCTCATCCATGCCACTACCGTTTAAAAAAGGGCTCGTTCATGCCATTTTTTTAACGGTGGTTTTACAAAACCACTTTTACACGTGTCAGATTAAAATTCGTCCACATCATTTTTTATTTATAATAAAAAATCAAAAATCTGAAAAATTATTAAATAAAATACCCACCCAAATAAAGACCCACCCAAATTAAAAAAAATATCCCATATAACCCATTAGTATGACATAGGATGCTACAATTTGAAGGGATCAGTGTTGAATTCCAGTGAATAGTATTTGTTCGTTGTTGAATGAAGAAGCGTCAACTCAAAATTTAGAACAAATTTTATATATATATATATATATATATAACAACCATTGAAAGCTAGCTTATGTTATTTAGGTACTTTGTAAACTAATTTTTAATGTAATTTTGTTGCTTATTTTTATCTGGTACATTGTACATTGTTAACCATTGAAAGTTATTTTTAATATATAATTTTGTTGTTTTAGTACTTTGTCAACCATTTTTTCCAACATATATGTGTCTTTAAAGTCAATTATTTACCAAGTTTTTTTTTTGACAAAACTACAAAGAACTCAAATAACTTATCATCAAACGGGGGCATTTGACAGAGCTGCACACTAGCTCATATGACATAAATAATACAGCTGCACACTAGCACATATGACACAAAAAACTTATAATATGTTGTATAAATTTCAGAGTTGCACTTTATTTGGATGGGCATTTTATTTAATAATTTTTCAAATTTTTGATTTTAGTTATAAATAAAAAATGACGTGGACGAATTTTAATCTGACACGTGTAAAAAGTGGTTTTATAAAATCACTGTTAAAAAAAAGGCATGAATGAGCCTTTTTTTAAACGGTATTGGCATGGATGAGCCAAACTTTTAACAAATGGCATAAATGAGCCTTTTTTGAAAGTTCGATGGCATATTTGAGCCGTTTTTCCTTGTATATTTTATTGTTCTCAGACTTTACATCTGAAATTTCAATAAAAATAATATTATTGATACATTTTGTAATAATGTAATTAAGAAGCAGAAGTATAAAAAAACTAACCCAATAATTTTTCTAAATTTTAAATAATTCACTTATTTTGAACGGTAAAAAAAATCCTAACAGATTACTTTGTTGATAATTTTAAACAAATGAAAAATAAATAAAACACACAAATAAAATCTAAAGAAATATAATTTTATTCATCAAAATGACGGGTACAATTTTGTTTCTCCCTCGATTTTTCTCTCATAAGATATTTATCCATGAGTCGTGGGCCGTTAGTGGTATATTTCTCGAGTTAGATGATTTAGATTTGACTTCGATATTAATATTTCATGAATTTGTGGGGTATTCAAGATCTTGATCTCTTTATGGAATTTTTGAGATGTCTTTTAAGAGAATTTAATATCCTTTATATAGGCATAAACTAGGGTTTATGATTGAAGTCTCCAAGAATCCTAATTTGAGTTGAACATAACTTTTAGAGTCACAACTCAAATTGAACACATCATGAAGAGTTCCAAAAAATTTCAATGTCTACAAATGCCTCTTACTTCATGGCTTATCAGAGTGTAGACTTGATGAAACTCAAAGACGAGGCATGAGTTACTCATTCTTCCACCTTTGCAGCTTCAAATGTTCATATTTGATTTAAGAGAGAAGAGATGAAGGGCATATTTGGTCTCATTGGGCATGTCAATTTGTATGCTATCAATTTTAAATATATGCAAAATAAATAAATTAGACAAATAAAATCCAAGAAACATGAATATTTTACCGTTAAATCAATGCGAATATAATTTTGTTCTTTCCTTGGTTCTCTTTTCATAAGATCTATCCATGACTGGAGGGTCGTTTGTAGCGTATTTTTTGACTTAGGATGATTTGGACTTGATCTATATAATTTGAGGTTCGTTAGTGGTGTATTTCTCGAATTAAGATGATATGGATTTGATCTCCTTATGAATTTTCAATGAGTTTGTGGAAAATTTGAGATATTCTATATCTTTAAAAATACCCAAGAGTTTATGGGATATTTGAGATGTCTTTTAGGTGTACCCTTTATACAGGGCTTAACAATTAGGAGTTTAGGGTTGAGTACCCTTCAAGAATCCTAATTTGAATTGAGCACACATTGTAGAGTCATAACTAGAAGTGAACGCATCTTGTAGAGTCCCACAAAACTAACACACGCAGTAGGACAAAATATGTCCTTCATCTCTTCTCTGATAAATCAAATATGAAAATTTGAAGCTGCAAAGGTGGAAGAATGAGCGCTTCAAGCCTCGTCTTTTAGTTTCATCTAGTCTACACTCCAACAATCCTTGAAGTAGGGGACATCTATAGATATTTTATTTTGTGGGACTCTACAAGATGTGTTCATTTCAAGTTTAGTCTACCCTAAACAATTGTTCACACCTATATAAAGGGCACAAAATTCTCTTAAAAGACATCTCAAAATATCCATAAGCTCTTGGATATTTTAAAAGATTAACATCTCAATATATTCCATAAAAGTCATGGAATATACGTATAGAGGTCAAATCTAAATCATCCTACTTTGATAAATACGTCACAAACGACCCTCGAATCATGAATAACTCTTACGAGAGTAGAATCAAGGGAGGAATTGTTCCTGCAATTTATATCAATAAAGTTAGTGATTGCAATTTATTTTATGTCACTTAAAAAAAAATTTCAAAAATTTGCATGCCCAGTGGGACAAAATCTGTCATTCATCTCTTCTCTGTTAAATCAAATCTGAAAATTTGAAATTGCAAAGGTAAAAGAATGAGTAGTTCAAGTCTCCTCTTTGAGTTACATCAAGTCTACACTTTTACAAGCCTTCAAGCATGGCTCAAAGACGAGGCTTGAAGTATTCATTCTTCCGCGTTTGTAGCTTTAGATTCTCAAATTTTATTTGTGAGAGAAGAGATGAAGAGCAACTTTGATCCCATTCGGTTCGAATTTATCAGCAAGAAATTTTAAACATATGGAAATAAATATATCATACAAATAAATTCTGAAGAAACATAATTTAATTTAACAAGATAGCAAGTATAATTATGTTCCTTCCTTGAATCTTGTCTCATAAGATATTTGTCCATGATTCGAGGGTCGTTTGTGACATATTTCTAGAGTTAGGAATGATTTTGATTTGACCTCTTTTTCAATATTTTATAAAATTATGGAATATTCGGGATCTTGAACTCTTAATGGAATTTTTAGATGCCTCTTAAGAAAATTGAATACTCTTTATATAGACATTGTTTTATCAAAAAAATTTATTTCGAAAAGAATTGGGTTGATTTTAAAGGGTATTTTCGACATTTAGGAGTCGCCACTTAATTTTTTTTTAAAAATCAAGAAAACTTATTTTTTCAAGCAACTAAACAGAAAATCGCTTGAAAAATATTTTAAGGGTTCGGGATTCCTATTAGTGTCTTCGGAAGGTGTTGAAGGCACCTACGACACTCCGTTAAATACGGTTTTCCAGCGATTAACAATTTGAATATTTATTATACGATTTGTGAATTTTTAAAGTTAGATTTCTTAAATCTTAAACAAACTTAATAAGAAATTATTGCTTTAAAATTCCGTTTAAAGTTAACTTTTAAAAAAATTTAATTCTAAGCCAACTCGTGAGTTTGAAACTTTGTTGTCTTAAGATTCATTTTAATTTTTTAATTTGATAAAATAAAAGGCGTCGATGAGGGTTTGGAGTTTCTAAACCTAGACTAAGGATAGTCCACGCAAACATGTAAAACAAGTAACGGGGAGGGAGAGAGAGAGAGAGTGATTTTTGGGTCCAAACTCGGGTTCTGTTCGCCTTGACCGAGTTTTGGACCCACCTGATTTTGGGTTCTTGACCCATTTTACCACACCTGTCCTAGTCTAGACATACAAAATAAAATATATAAAAAGAAATAAAAAAAATGAGGGCTTATGCCCATTACAAATAAAAAATACAAAAATGCAAAACAAAGAAGTTTTCCAATCCGTCTTCTTCAACTTTCTTTGAACCTCATGGGATTTGCTTGGCATGTTTATCGTGATGGCTTGATTCGAATGAAGAGAGTTTCAAGCCTTTACGGCTCCTCCAAATGCGTAGAGAAAGATAGAGCCCCAAAGTGGACTCGAGAGGGTATTTCACATGCAACAAAAAATAAAGGCAATATGAAAACAAGCAGAATCTCGCATAACAAAGAAGCAAAGAATATACAAAAATTTATTGTTATTTATCATTTATGACGAACTCATTTAGATATATCACTGGAAATAACAAGTTACCATACCAATCAATCAAGATTTCTAACACTAACGCATTCTTAACAAATAAACTAACATGACGAAAAACCGTACCGCGGAAAGAAAAGGAAGAAAGAGAATTCATACATGCTATTTCAAATTTAAATGTAAGCATACGGGTTCAAACATTTTTTGAAACTCAACGGGTGTTTAACATATTCATCACTAGTTAATTAAAGAGTCAAAATAATTAACATGGTAATACAATACATGGTTCAAACAATACACACTCACTATTCTCATCACAAACAAGATTAGTCGTAACAGCATGTTTTCACAACGATGAGGGCTAAAAATATTTAAACTAGCAAGTGTATATTGCAAATCAAAACTAAACAAAATTCCCTCCCTAGTCGTCGACGGTGAATTATTCCGCAAGGCGGTGAGCAACATCACTTTATCAAACTTCAGAAACAGAATAGGCTTCGACTAGTCCAATAAGATCGAAGCCATGAGGAAGGGAAACAAGACACAACGAATACAAAACAAAAAAATGACCTTCCATAGATGAAATTAACATGGAGCAAGATGAGCTACATTCTCGGACCTCGCATTAACAAACAGCAACTTCGAAACCAAAGAATATTGATTCCACAACCCTTATATGAATGGAATAAATCAATCCTAAACTCCAGCAAGCATACCCGATGAGATCAATCCCACAGATATATCAACTAATATTCACTGCAACACAGGCCACGACCCAAGCTCCATAAAAAAAATTTAAAATAATAAAGAAATGGAAGATGTACCTTCTTCGGAGCAGCAGAACAAGGACGGCGAGCAGGCCGGATAGCAACAGCAGCGACTTCACCACCTTGCACCCGGACTCGAGTTTCCGACAAAGAAACAAACTCTGGTCGAAGACTTGGACTCGAACAACAAAATACTATCAGCTCTCTCGCTCGTCAGTCGCTTTCAAGGTGTTTGAGATGTTTCTCTCGATTTGCTTAGTGCTTTGGAGCTAAGCAGAAATGTTCGACTTCCGGATTTTTTCAACCAAAATCTCTCTTTTATTTTCTCAGAGACAACAGAACCAAACCAAAGAAAAAATTTCAAACTCTGTGACGAAATTATCTCCAAATTTCCAACACTCAAAATTCTAAACCCTAAAAATTGTCAAACCAAGTTTCCAACTCCCAAAACTCTCACCCAAAAATTTCGCACCTAAACTTTCAACAAGAATTCCAACCTCGAAATTCTCCAACCCCTATTCTGAAAACGGAGGGAGGTTTATATAGAAGGGTAATTTAGGTTTTTTCATTTCAATTTGAAATTCGAATTCCGGAAGGACGACTCGAGCGGGAAAAGAGGTGGAGGGTCGAGATTAACCCATTGTCCTTGCGCGCTTCGTGGAGCAATCTCCCGCTTGGAAGGACAAAAGCTTGTCGCTTTGTGCTCACTGCGAGGCTGCGTACGGAGGAGCAGAACTGCAGGTTTCTGTTGCACTGCATCGCTACTCCACGCGCAATGAGAGAGACGAGGAGAGGGAGACGAGACGCGTGGAAGAGAGACGCGGTTTCTGGGCGTTAATTTGCTGGAAATAAGGGGGTGGGGAACGCGTGAGATAAGGGTAAGAAGGAAGGGGGGAGAACGTGAGGGGCTGGGTGGAGAGGAAAAAATGGGAAAGGGGAAGCGCGGGTCGGGTCAAAAGGAGGGTTGGGCAGTTTGAAGTGGGTTGGGTTGAGGAAAGGAAGTGGCTGCTGATGTGGGAATTGGGTTGAGGATTTGGGCCGCCTGGGATTTAATTTAGTGGGCTGAGGGGAAATTGGGTTGAGGGGAATTAATTTAGTGGGCTGAGGGGGCAATTGGGTTGAAGGAAATTAATTTGGGTTAATAGGAACAAAGGAAACGGGGCCCAAATCAGATATTGGGAATTGATTAAAGGAAAAAGAGTCGGATTTAAAAAATTGGCCAATTTTAAAAATAAAATGGCTATATCTTAGATAAAAATGAATTTGTATTAATTAATCAACGAGCTTTTATTGAATAAAATATTTATTAAAAATTGTGTAAAGTGATTAAAGTATAATTATAATTTAGATTAAACTAGTTAAATAAAATACTTAGGTGTATATTTTGATGAGTTTTTAAATAATCATAAGATATACTACTTGTATACATAATCATGTAAAAAATATATTATCGAAAATTATGTTAAAACGTATTCGAAGTGACATGAAGTTCATGTATTATATTATATTCGTAAAATTTATAAAACTAATTAATTTAAACTATTTGGCAAACTTAGGAAGCTCGATAATTAATTTTAACTGACGCGGGTCAAAATTGGGTGTCAACAACTGTCCCTCATTTTACTTGGGTTGATGCAAGCAACTCGAGGAAAATGAAATTGACCGAACCAATTTTGACCAACCCATTCCTTTTTTAAAGGAAGGAATTGACAAAGGGTTTAGGAGTTATGACCGAACCTTTGAAACAGATTTTCTACATATCTCAGGCTATATGAGAATTAAGGCCACTTGTAGTTCGATAAGCTCGATTTATCGCACGATTTTGAAAGAATCTAAAGACACCTCGATACCGAATTATGAAGGTATCGAGATGCTCGAGAATAGAATTCGAGAGCGAATGTCGGAATACAGCCGAGTTTTCAACATTGAATTCGCCTACATATCCTTAAACTTTCGGAATTAGGCTGTGTGTAGTTCGACTCGAACGGTGGAAAAGGAGATCAATTATGCTAGATAACCTTTGGTTTTGGACAAGTGACAAATTAATGAGTATGAAAAGGAAGCTTGTAACCTCTTTGCCATGAATGTGGCGCGCTTCACACCATAATTAATAACTTACACGGACATAATTTCCAAAGCTGTTGGCGTATTGTCACTCGGATTGGAAACTTGCTTCTGATAAATCGAAACTTCCGGATGCGAGACTGAAACTGGCAGGACTAAAGAAAGACCCGCATGCCTCGAGAGGGTGGTTCGATTGTGGTGGAAGTCGCTCCTCTGCTCGCGTCCTGAGAGTTTGACATTCCTCTTTGGATTGTGTCCCAGTTCGCTGCTAAGAAAAAGTTCCACGTCGTGCTGCATCCTTTTTTATGTCGTCTGCACCTGTGGTTTTTGGAGAATTCATCCTTTTCGGATGTTCTCAACAAAGACTTAGATAAAACTCGTCAGCTTAAAAATGCAATTAGGATGGGAGAGAGTGTCTTTTTTACTGTGTCGACACTTCATTGTTCTCCTCAATATTCGACGTCGACTCGATCGGTCTGACGTCCAGCAAATAAAGCTTATGCCTTGTGTTTTGTAATAAAATCTTCAATGTACTCTTTATTTGATGCTAAAATAAACAAATAGACGCTGATGCGATGTTGATGTCTCTTTTGTTGTTATCTTCGATGCTCTTTTTGATGTTTATTTTTTTATCAAAATAAAAGATGCAGTTGAGGCCGATGGATAAATATTATTCTTGGGATACACAATTTCCCTTTCTTTATCCGTGTACGTCCTCTTGCGGGGCATGTATATCTTCCCGCGATACGTAAATTCCCGCGAGGTGTGAATCTTCTCGTGATGCATAACTTTCAGCGAGGCATGAAATCTTCTCGCGATGTGCAAAATTTCAACGAGGCATGGATTCTTCTCGTGATGCACAAATTTCAGCGAGGTATAAATTCTTCTCGCGATGTATAAATTCCAACGAGGTATAAAGCCTTCTCACGATATATGAATTTGACGAGACCTGAAGTCTTCTCGTCGTGCATAAATTCCAGCGAGGTATAAAGCCTTCTCGATATATATAAATTTGACGAGGCATGAAATCTTCTTGTCGTGCATAAATTCCAACGAGGTATAATGACTTCTCGCGATATATAAATTTGACGAGGCATGAAATCTTCTCGCGATGTGCAAAATTTCAACGAGGCATGAAATCTTCTCGTCGTGCATAAATTCCAATGAGGTATAAAGACTTCTCGCGATATATAAATTTGACGAGGCATGAAATCTTCTCTTCGTGCGTAAATTCCAAACGCGCAATGCATGATTTTCCGCAATGCATGATTTTTCGCGATGCATGATTTCTCGCTATGCATGATTTCCACAATGCATGATTCTCTACGATGCATGGATATTTATATCGTCTGTGTTGATGATAACGGCAAGACGACCTCCAGATAATATATCGAGTTGATCGATAACAATAAAATAACTATCTCTTCTGGGGTAATGCGTTGTCTTGATTGACAATAATTATCTTGCCTTGATAATGTAATGCAAATAGCGTCCTTTACGGAAATCGTGAAATCTTCATTGAGATTCCTGTTTGATTCACCTTTGAATCTGGCTAGACAACCTTCGTGAATTTCACATTGTTGGGAATGTCTTGAAATAAACAAACACATTCTCAAGCCTTCAACACAAGTGATATGAACGCCTCTTGCTTCTAGGAAAATCCTCGATTTCGGGATAGCTTTCTCCTCTTTGAAGTTCTCTGGAACAAGCTAGCTAGCTCAATAATTATCCAACTGTAACAAAGTGGATGACTCGATAATATTCCAACTGTAACAAGGTGGATGCTCGATAATATTCCAACTGTAACGAGGTGGATGCTCGATAATATTCCAACTGTAACGAGGTGGATGCTCGATAATAGTCCAACTATAACGAGGTGGATGCTCGATAATAGTACAACTATAACGAGGTGGATGCTCGATAATATTCCAACTGTAACGAGGTGGATGACTCGATAATATTCCAACTGTAACGAGGTAGGATGGCTCGATAATATTCCAATTGTAACGAGGTGGATGCTCGATAATATTCCAATTGTAACGAGGTGGATGGCTCGATAATATTCCAACTGTGACGAGGTAGATGGCTCGATAATATTACAACTGTAATGAGGTGGATGGCTCGATAATATTCCAACTGTAACGAGGTGGATGCTCGATAGTATTCCAACTGTACCGAGGTGGATGGCTCGATAATATTCCAACTGTAACGAGGTGGATGGCTTGATAGTATTCCAACTGATTCAAAAATAGAAACCTGAAGTGGAAAAGCATATATACGAACCACTTATGGGGTGGATCGCTCAACAAACATATTCTAAAGGCTTTTATTGGCCAATCAAAACACATAATCCACTGATGGGGTGGATACCCAACAAATTAGAATTATGACTCTGACATTTTCAAGAAACAAAGTACGCCGAAATTACTACGCGACAAACATACTAAAAACTAAATTGACGTTTATGCACGTCGCGATTATGATTCTGTTCTGTAAAGGAAAGAATTATCGAGGTGAATGACTTGATTAATTCGCATATAAAAAAAGACGCTCTCGTCTTCCTTGACAAACTCCACAGAATTTGAGTTTGTTGCAGTCATTTCGAATCATTTATCGAAAACTTGTAACAATTCGATAATTTTGACTGTTAAGGAGATGTTGGTCATCATCATCAATATGATGTGATGGACTCGGCAAATTCTCTTGCAACACTTCTAAGTTAGTAACACTTTGATCATCTCCAAAATTTTGATGTCGCTTTAATATTACGACTTTTGACATTATCAATACTATCAGCTGCAAAGCTCAACACCAAACGTTAGTACCGATGCTGAAGTAAAGAATAAGAGTAAAGTTGAGGAAATAAATTGAGTCGTTTGGCTTATCCAGATCAGGCTATGATGAGTCCAACGATAACTTTGATCATGTCTCATAACTAGCAATCCTCCTGCACTTTGTTTCTTGCAACTTTGAAAGAATCTATCAGTGTTCGGCCTTAATATTCCTGCAAGATAAAAAGAAACTTGTTTATCACTTGAGGTAATATAAAGAAATAGAGATAAAATGAGATGGAAGATTTTCTAGGTTTCGTTGATGAGTCCACGATGGGTGCAAGTGATGCCCTTTGTCATTCTTGACAGCTTTATATAGCCATTTTTGTGACTTCAATGTTCCTGCATCCAAAGAAAAATTCTTAGTTTGAAAGGCTGATCTGTGTTGGTCCTGTCTCCATGCTCCCTCCTGCAGTTGGCTTACACGCTCGCCTATACTTTATATGATATATTTGATGGAATTTTTGAGGACCCTCCTCAAAATTTGTCCCGGTCTACAATATATAAGAACTCTCATAACTTGCTCTGTTAACTCTGAGGTTGCTCATTCTGGAATTTTGAGGCCCATCCTCAAAATTCGTCCCAATTTACCTCAATAAGTAACAAATGACATTTGTGGAATCTTTGAGATTATCTCAAAAATTTTGTCCCAGTTGCAAACTAGATTGTCGTAGTTTTGAGATCCACCCAAAGCTATCTCCGTAGAATTTTGGTCTTCTATTTTGACTTGTTAAAGAAGTCTAACTTCAAATGAATTTTTGAGATCCTCTCAAAAATTCTGTCCCAGTTTCCATTATGAAGAGAAATGGAAATCTTACTGGGTATATGACCGAGCCGTTGTGGCACCTACGTATCCCATTGGAGCAGGAATCAGGTCAAACGTAGTTCCCCTCTCAAGGATTAACCAAAATAGAAAGTTTTGATAAAGAAATGACTGAGGCCGACATAGGACGCCTACGTATCTCATTCTTGAGAAATCAGGTCGAACGTAGTTCAAACAAATTTAAACGCGATACATTTTAAAAAGAAAGGTAATAAAACTTCATATGCAAAATTTGGCCAATGTTGGGCATTCTTTTTCTCGAATGAATATCTTCAAATGACTCAGTTCAGAAATGTCTTGTACTCACTCTTGAGCATCCAATACGTCATCCATTCAGGTGGTTTCCTCAATATTGATCAAGTTGTTGTTGATCATGTTTTGTATCTTGTGCTTCATAGTTGAACAATTCTCTGTGTTGTGTCCAACGGCCCCTGAATGATAAGCACATCTGTGGCTAGCTCTGTAAAATTTTCCCAAAGGATTGACTGGTCTTCCTTCTATAGGATAGAGCATACCCATTGTTTTCAACCTTTCATAAAGTTGAGTTTGAGATTCCCTTAATGGTGTAAATACTTTAGGAGCCTTCCTAAATTTTGGGCGAGGAAATTTTCCCTAATTGACGTTATGGTTTTGATATTCCCTTTGCAAAGCTGGCCTCACACAGGTGGTCGTGACCATACTTACTTCCTCCACTTTTCCTTTTAATTTATCCATATCACTAATTCTAGTAGATTTTCCATTAGATCGCAATGCGGTAAATTTGGTGAGCTTTCCAGTCTTGAAACCATCTTTCAAAGCTTCTCCCACTTTGACAATCTCGACAAACTTTGTCCCATCATACAAAACATTCTTTCATAGTACTCAGGCTCTTGAGTACGAATGAACATTTCAGTGATTTCACGCTCGGACATGTGAGGTTGAACTCTCGCGGCCTCTTTTCTCCAATGAAAAGCATACTCTCGATAATTTTCTGTAGACTTCTGTTTGATCTTCTCCAAGTAGTAGCGATCTGGGGCATCTTCTATGTTATGTCCAAATCTTTCCGTGAAATCCTTTGCGAGTGCTTTCCAAATTTTTCATTGTTTCAGCTTTTGTGATATAAGCCACTCCAGAGCTTCTCCACTTAAACTTTGACTGAAGAGACACATCAATAATGCTTCATTTTTGCCAACTCCTACGAGTTGATCACAATAAACTTTCAGATGTGCTAGAGGATTTCCTGTTCCATTAAAAGTGATGAACTTTGGCACTTTGAACCCTTCTGGGAGGTTGAGATTCGGATGGATGCATAAATCCTTATAGCTCAATCCATCGACTTCGGAAATATAGTGCAACTCCTTCATGGCTTTCTTGATCTCTTCTCTCATATTCACTTGAGTACCTCTTCTTTTGACCTCCACTCTCTCTCCTGTTCCTTACAGTGATCAAGCTCGGAACAGTTGACATAAGGTTCATTTGAAGTTGGGATTTGGAAATTAGTCTTTTGAGGTATGGGTGGAACAATGGAGGGATTCTGGGTATTTTGAGTGGCTTGATAATCTTGGGGGAAATTTTGAGGATAGGTATTTTGGTTTTGAAGATGGGGGAAGGTTTGAGCATTGTTCGTATTTTGGTTTTGAGGGAGATGAAGGATTTGATTGGTATTGTGAGGATGATGTGGTGCTTGACACGACGTGGTGGCGTGACAGGGATTGGGGGTAGTTAAGTCAATGGTTGGAGGATTTTGAGTGGGGTTCGAGAGAAGGTTTTGAACTTGTTCCGTGCTTGAGGGAGGAAAGTGGAGTGGAGGTCTTCCATCTCTTGGAGGGTTGAAGGATGAAACTGGATTAGACCCATATTGCATTCTTTGCATTTCGACCTCATTTCGGCAATCTGTTGCATCAACTGCATAATCATTTTATTTTTATCAGCGGCGGCGGGTTGAGCCACGGCAACATCATTCATGTCAATCTCATCATTGTTATCCCCCATTGTTGTCTTTTCTTTTTTTGCAGATTTGATCGGGTAAGGAATCTTTGGGGCCTTAGACCTTGTGAAATACGCATGATCAACCAACACAGATCAGTTTTAAATACCTGTCAAATGAAAAAAATTCAAAAGACCAATATGTTAGTGCCTGGAGGTGGTAAACAATGCAAGATATCACACGTAGGTGTAAACACATAAGAGTTGCTTTATTCGGAGATAGACTGGCTCATCAATA
The DNA here is from genome assembly GCF_036512215.1 of Solanum lycopersicum. Taxonomy (NCBI): domain Eukaryota; kingdom Viridiplantae; phylum Streptophyta; class Magnoliopsida; order Solanales; family Solanaceae; genus Solanum; species Solanum lycopersicum. The sequence continues at coordinate 12,017,989 of NC_090807.1, forward strand.
TAGAGAAACCAAAATACAGAAATGATTAAATAGACAGGAATTCGTCTACTTGACTTTGGGATTAGTGAATAAAAAAAATGTCGACTTGAGTCGAGACAGAGTTGACGGTATTTTTCATTACCGTACTTTGATTTTTTATTGAGATGTAACTTCAATTTCCTGGTTAGAGTCGGAAAAGATAAAATTTCTCAAAATTCTTTTGATTTGAAATGATGAGCCTTTTCTGATATGAGAGTAGTACTAAAGATGAAGTTCCGTTTTTTTTTTGGAAACTAAAGACTCGAAGAATATTTTGACGCACTTTTGATAGTGACTTGATATTTATGCTTATGTGTTCTAAAAATATTTGAAGAAGAGTGAACTAGAATATCTCCAAATAAAACATTATATTCATATAAGAAGTTATAAACAAATATTGCGCGTTCTAAACAGATATGTGACCATTTTCTGCCAAGGGTGGGCCTAGCGATTTGAGGGGTGTATACGTCATTTGAAAATCGTATACATCCTTCAAATTTAAACACATAAATATGAACGTTCATTTAGGACGTGGACCATTTTGGACTCAAGGCGGTCTTCTAATGGGCCCAACACGCCATGGGTATTGGGTCATCTTAGGCAAATGCGCTATTTAGGGATTTGGTTTCGCTCTATCTTAGTTTGACTAAGAGTGGGTCGTATTTAGAGTGGAATAGGTAACCCAAGCGGACTACTTGGGCTGGGACAATTAACGACCGTTGACTATCAAGTAGTCAACTACACTCGTCAGGGTGCCCCGAGAAGATTTTTGGTTAACGAACGACTGCGAACCCGCATAATCGTCCTTTAAGTGTAAATGTAACAAGTGTCGTTTGACGGAAGTATGATATGTTATGCATGCAACAGTTTAAAAAGCTAAAGTAATTAAACAAATAAACAATCAACCGCAAATTATCAAACATGTTAATCCTAGGGTTAGAATCCTCCAAAATACCCAGCGGAGTCGCCATTTCTGTTTTATCAAAAAAAGTTATTTCGAAAAGAATTGGGTTGATTTTAAAGGGTATTTTCGACATTTAGGAGTCGTCATTAATTATAAAATAAAAATCAAGAAAACTTATTTTTTCAAGCAACTAAACAGAAAATCGCTTAAAAAATATTTTAAGAGTTCTGGATTCCTATTAGTGTCTTGTGAAGGTGTTGAAGGAACCTAAGACACTCCGTTAAATACGGTTTTCCGGCGATTAACAATTTGACTATTTATTATACGATTTGCTAATTTTTAAAGTTAGATTTCTCAAATCTTAAACGAACTTAATAAGATATTGTTGCTTTAAAATTCCGTTTAAAGTTAACTTATAAATTTTTTTAATTCTAAGCCAACTCGTGAGTTTGAAACTTTGTTGTCTTAAGATACATTTTAATTTTTTAATTTGATAAAATAAAAGGCGTCGATGAGGGTTTGGAGTTTCTAACCCTAGACTAACAATAGTCCACGCAAACATGTAAAACAAGTAACGGGGAAGGAGCGAGAGAGAGAGACAGATTTGGGTCCAAACTCGGGTTCTGTTCGCCTTGACCGGGTTTTGGACCCACCTGTTTTGGGGTTCTTGACCCATTTTACCGCACCTGTCCTAGTCTAGACATACAAAATAAAATATATAAAAAGAAATAAAAAACGAGGGCTTATGCCCATTACAAATAAAAAATACGAAAATGCAAAACAAAGAAGTTTTCCAATTCGTCTTCTTCAACTTTCTTTGAACTTCATGGAATTTGCTTGGCATGTCTATCGTGATGGCTTGATTCGAATGAAGAGAGTTTTAAGCCTTTACGGCTCCTCCGAATGCGTAGGGAAAGATAGAGCCCCAAAGTGGACTCGAGAGGGTATTTCATATGCAACAAAAAGTAAAGGCAATATGAAAACAAGCAGAATCTCGCATAACTAAGAAGCAAAGAATATACAAAAATTTATTGTTATTTATCATTTATGACTAACTCATTTATATATATCATTGGAAATAACAAGTTACCATACCAATCAATCAAGGTTTCTAACACTAACGCATACTTAACAAATAAACTAACATGACGAAAAACCGTACCGCGGAAAGAGAAGGAAAGAAAGAGAATTCATACATGCTATTGCAAATTTAAATGTAAGCATATGGGTTCAAACATTTTTTGAAACTCAACGGGTGTTTAACATATTCATCACTAGTTAATTAAAGAGTCAAAATGATTAACATGGTAATACAATACATGGTTCAAACAATACACACTCACTATTCTCATCACAAACAAGATTACTCATAACAGCATGTTTGCACAACGATGAGGGCTAAAAATATTTAAACTAGAAAGTGTATATTGCAAACCAAAACTAAACACAATTCCCTCCCTAGTCGTCGATGGTGAATTATTCCGCAAGGCGGTGTGCAACATCACTTTATCAAACTTCAGAAACAGAATAGGCTTCAACTAGTCCAATAAGATCGAAGCCATGATTAAGGGAAGCAAAACACAACGAATACCAAACAAAAAATGACCTTCCATAGATGAAATTAACATGGAGCAAGACGAGCTACATTCTCGGACCTCGCATTAACAAATAGCAACTTCGAATCCAAAGAATATTGATTCCACAACTCTTATAAGAATAAAATAAATCAATGCTAAACTCCAGTAGGCATACCCGATGAGATCAATCCCACAGATATATCAACTTATATTCACCGCAACACAGGCCACGACCCAAGATCCATAAAAACAATTTAGAATAATAAAGAAACGAAAGATGTACCTTCTTCGGAGCAGCGGAACAGGGACGGCGAGCAGGCCGAACAGCAACAGCAGCGACTTCACCACCTTGCACCCGGACTCGAGTTTCCGACGAAGAAACAGACTCTGGTCGAAGACTTGGACCCGAACAACAGAATACTATCAGCTCTCTCGCTCGTCAGTCGTTTTCAAGGTGTTTGAGATGTTTCTCTCGGTTTGCTTAGTGCTTTGGATCTAAGCAGAGATGTTCGACTTCTGGATTTTTCAACCAAAATTTCTCTTTTATTTTCTCAGAGACAACAGAACCAAACCAAAGAAAAAATTTCAAACTCTGTGACGAAATTATCTCCAAATTTCCAACACTTAAAATTCTAAACCCTAAAAATTGTCCAACCAAATTTCCAACTCCCAAAACTCTCACCCAAAAATTTCGCACCTAAACTTTCAACCAGAATTCCAACCTCGAAAATCTCCAATCCCTATTCTAAAAACGGAGGGAGGTTTATATGGAAGGGTAATTTAGGTTTTTTCATTTTGATTTGAAATTCGAATTTTGGAAGGACGACTCGAGCAGGAAAAGAGGTGGAGGGTTGAGATTAACCCATTTTCCTTGCGCGCTTCGTGGAGCAATCTCCCGCTTGGAAGGACGAAAGCTTGTCGCTTTGTGCTCACTGCGAGGCTGCGTACGGAGAAGCAGAACTGCAGGTTTCCGTTGCACTGCATCGCTCCTCCACGCGTGATGAGAGAGACGAGGAGAGGGAGACGAGATGCGTGGGAGAGAGACGCGGTTTCTGGACGTTAATTTGTTGGAAATCAGGGGGTGGGGAACGCTTGAGATGAGGGTAAGAAGGAAGGGGGGGGGGGAGAGCGTGGGGGGCTTGGTGGGGAGGAAGAAAGGGGAAAGGGGATGCGCGGGTCGGGTCAAAAGGAGGGTTGGGTTGAGGAAAGGAAGTGGACTGCTGATGTGGGAATTGGGTTGAGGATTTGGGCCGCCAGGGATTTAATTTAGTGGGTTGATGGGGCAATTGGGTTGAGGGGAATTAATTTAGTAGACTGAGGGGTCAATTGGGTTGAGGGAAATTAATTTGGGTTAATAGGAACAAAGGAAACGGGGCCCAAATCAGATATTGGGAGTGGATTAAAGGAAAAAGAGTTGGATTTAAAAAAGGGAAATTTTTCAAAATATCAATATTTTAGCATTTAAGAGGACTCATTAGCAACAACTTCAATATTTAGTAAAAATGTCATTTTAGTTTGTTATGTATGTTTTTATTATTTATTTTTATTTAAAGAATATAATTATTTAATAACAAAAAGGAGAAAATTAAAGGGGGAATATTTCAAAAAAAGGCAAACATCCTTAATTTTCTCATCAGTTATATTTTCAAATAAAATTTAAATTTTGTTTTATTTTTCTCCAGAATTTTTACCTTTTTAAAATTATATTCATTCCACAATATATTCTTATATTTATTATAGCTTTTTATTAGTTTGTATTCATTCCAATAGGTATGCCGAATTTATCTATATAGTCATTTAAGAAATATATTTGTATTTTTATATATTTTTTCCCTATATAGTTATTTTTTTCTTCAAAAATCCTATATCTATTCATTTCAATATGTATTTTATTTGTATTTCTATTTATTCTAGTTTTTATTTAGAATTTTGTATAATAATATATAAAATACAAAAAATTAGTATGATGAAAAAGTGAATGAAATATAAAATTGAAAAGAAATAATTGAATATTTGGTGTACTCATTCTTAAATAAAATACATAACTAGTTGAAATACATTTAGAATAAATACAAATTAGAAAAAAATATCAAATTCAGTTGACATACCTTTATTAGTTTGTATTCATTCCAATATGTATGTCAAATAAAATGTAGCTATTTAAGAAATACATTTGTATTCATATATATTTTTCACTGTGTATTTAAATTTCTTTTCAAAATCTTGTTTCCTTTTCTAAGTCGTATTCATTCTAATATGTCTATTATTTGTTTTGTATTCGAATACAAATAAACTAATAGAAAGTTGTTCTTCTTATAAATAAAATACATAACTAGTTGACATACATTTGGATGAATACAAATTAGGGACAAATACAAGATTCATAAACCATACAACATGAAATTTTTAATAAATACAAATATTGATAGTATACATAGTGATTTGAATACAAATTAAGAAAGCATACCAAATTCTAAAAAAGAACTATAAATACAAAACAAACTAATAGAAAATTGTTCGCGATCTTCGTCGTCTTTTTCAAGATCCTCACGAGTAGACAAAGATTTTACATTTGCGTTCTGAATTTGAGGAAGGTTTTGCACACCAATGAGTCTTGTAAATGTTCTTACCCTCTTTCTTCCCTCATTTTAGCAGCGGATCATACATTATACACTATTTGTTAAGTAATAAATAAATTAAAGGATGAAAAATCACCAGAAATTGGTTGATTAAGATGAATACCTCTAGTAAGCCTCTTGAATTCAGCCATTGGAGAGTAAATCATAACGGAAATTGAAAAATACAAACAACATTTTTTTAAGATTTAAACAAAAATAAAATTAGAAAAGAAATCTGAAAATAGGATAAAGATTAGAGATACCTTAATCAAAGGGATTCTTGTTGATTCAATTTTGGATTAAAAAAACAACCAAAATATATGGCAAAAAAATATTTGCAACTTGAATGTTGGAGGAAAATCAGAAAAGATAATCATAAGAGAGAGAGAAAAAATTAAATGGGAGAGAGAATTAACAATTTGAAAAGATAAATATGAGAGAGAATAATTTTTTTTTAGAAAAAGGATATATAGAATTAATTAAAAAAGAGAGATAAATTAGAAAGGAAATTGGGACACATAAATTTTTAAAAATAATGACATTTTTGACATTATTGCTAATATTTATAAAGTATGGATATTTTTACTAAATATGTTATTTATTTTGACTAGTTTACTAATTTTTCCTTTAAAAAATTGGCCAATTTTAAAAATAAAATGGCTATATCTTAGATAAAAATGAATTTGTATTAATTAATCAACGATCTTTTATTTAATAAAATATTTATTAAAAATCATGAAAAGTGATTAAAGTATAATTATAATTTAGATTAAACTAGTTTAATAAAATACTTAGGTGTATATTTTGATGAGTTTTTAAATAATCATAAGATATACTACTTGTATACATAATTATGTAAAAAATATATTATCGAAAATTATGTTAAAACATATTCGAAGTGACATGAAATTCATGTATTATATTATATTTGTAAAATTTATAAAACTAATTAATTTAAAATATTTGGCAAACTTAGGAAGCTCGATAAATAATTTTAACCGAAGCGGGTCAAAATTGGGTGTCAACAGACATAAACTAGGAATTAAACATAATATGTAGAGTCTTAACTTAAATTAAACACATCTTTTAGAGTTCTATTAAATTTCAATGTCTACCCACTTAATATGGCAGATGGAAGTAGTATTTTTGTTTATGTGAGACAAATTGCAGAGAAACACAACTGAATTAATGGAATATGCATATAGAGGTCAAATCTAAATCATCCGAGTTCGAGAAATGCGCCACAAATGGCCGTCGAATAATAAATAAATCTTACGAGAGTAGAATCAAGGGAGGAATTGTTCCGTAATCTATATCAATAAAGTTAGTGATTGCAATTTATTTTCTCTCACTTAAACTTTTATTTCAAATAAATTGGCATGCCCAGTGAGACCAAATCTGCCCTTAATCTCTTCTATCTAAAATCAATTCTGAAAATTTGAAAATGCAAAGGCCAAAAAAAGAGTAGTTCAAGTCTCGTCTTTGAGTTTCATCAAGTCTACACTCTGACATGCCTTGAAGCAGGGCTCAAAGACAAAACTTGAAGTACTCTTTCTTCCGCCTTTGTAGCTTCAGATTTTCATATTTGATTTATAAGAGAAGATATGAAGGGTAAATTTGATACCATTGGATGCCAATTTATTGACAAGAAATTTATAACATATGGGACTAATATACCGCACAAATAAAATCTGAAGAAAAATAATTTTATTTAGCAAGATAGCGGGTATAATTATATTCCTTCCTTGAATCTTGTCTCATAAGATATCCGTCCATGATTCGAGGGTCTTTTGTGGCATAATTCTCGAGTTAGGAATGATTTTAATATGACCTCTATATGAATATTTTATAAAATTATGGAATATTCAATATCTTGATCTCTTAATGGTATTTTTTAGATGTCTTTCAACAAAATTAAGTACTCTTTATATAAGCATAAACTAGGATAAACAGATTAGTAGCCTCAATAAATCCTAAATTGAATTAAACATAATCTGTAGTCTTAACTTAAATTAAACACGTCCTATATAGTTCTATAAAATTTCAATGTCTATCCACTTAATATGGCAGGTGGAAGTAGTATTTTTGTTTTTGTGAGACAAATTGCAGAGAAGCACAACTGAAGTGATGTAATATACATATAAAGGTCAAATCTAAATCATCCTATACCACAAACGGCCCTCAAATCATGAATAAATCTTACGAGAGTAGAATGAAGGGAGGAATTGTTTCCGCAATCTATATCAATAAAGTTAATGACTAGAATTTATTTTCTGTCACTTAAAAATTTATTTCAAAAAAATTTGGCACGCCCAATGGGACAAAATCAACCATTCATCTCTTCTCTGTTAAATCGAATCTGAAAACTTGAAATTGTAAAGGTAAAAGAATAAGTAGTTCAAGTCTCATCTTTGAGTTTCATCAATTCTACACTTTTACAAGCCTTGAAGCAGTGCTCAAAGATGAGGCTTGAAGTACTCATTCTTCTGCTTTTGTAGCTTCAGATTTTCAGATTTTATTTATAAGAGAATTGATGAAGGGTAAAGTTGATCCCATTGGATGTCAATTTTTATTGACAATTTTTTTAAAATATATGGAAATAAATATGCCGCACAAATAAAATCCGAAGAAAGATAATTTTATATATCAAGATAGTGGGTATAATTATGTTCCTTCCTTGATTCTTGTCTCATAAGATATTTGTCAATGATTCGAGGGTTATTTGTGGAATAATTCTGTTGTTAGGGATGATTTTGATGTGACCTCTATATTAATATTTTATAAATTTATGGAATATTCGAAATCTTGATCTCTTAATTAAATTCACTACTAAAAAAACAGTGAATACCGACCTAAAAACTACCGACCTGAAATGATGTCTGTTATTTATGACCTCTGGAGGTCAGTATTGATAAAAAGAATAAAACTAGTTGATTTTTATGCAAAATAAGGAGGGAAAAAAATTCTGACCTCGAACGGTCCGTATTTTTCGAGGAAAAAAAAATTCGACCTCAAACAATCGACATTTTTTGTAGAAAAACTTAATTACAATAAAAACCAACTTCTTGATGTCGGTATTAAATAAAATAAATGAATAAACATATTTTATTTTCGATATTTTTATTTTATCGATATCGACATACCGACATCATGACGTCGGTATTTTTATTTCATCCAAATACTAACATCTTGAGGTCGGTATTTATATTTCATCCAAATACCGACTGCATGAAGCCGGTATTTTTTCTTCATCCAAATATCGACCTCATGTGGTCGGTATTTTTACTTCATCTAAATATCGATTTCATGAGATCGATATTTATCCTTCATCCTAATACCGACCGAATGAGGTCGGTATATTTATTTCATCCATATCCAAATACAGACATTATGATGTCAGTATTTTTATTTCATCTAAATACTGACAGCATGAAGACGTTATTTTTATTTCATCCAAATACCGACCTCATGAAGTCAGTATTTTTTCTTCATCCAAATATCGACCTCTTATGGTCAGTATTTTTACTTCATTTAAATACCGACATCATGACATTGATATTTATATTTCATCTAAATATCGACCTAATGAGGTTGGTATATTTATTTCATCCATTACCGACATCATGAAGTCAATATTTTTATTTCATCCAAATACTGACATCATGAACTCGGTATTTTTATTTTATCGAAATATCGACCTCATGAAGTCGATATTTTCTTATTATATGTAATACATTTTAATAAAAGCAACATCCGGAGGTTGTTTTGTTTAAAATATTTCTAATAGTCATAATTTTTATTATTTACCATAATACTAAAATTTCATTTCAAACATACAATTAATTGTTCAAAAAGTGTAGTAATTTTGTATCCTTTATCAATAAAAAGTTAGACTTTGTGAAAAAATTTAAAAATGTTACAGAATCAAGCTCATAAGAATATAATCATAAAGAGAAGAAGACAAGAGAAGTAGATAGAAGAAGGGGAATTTTCTTCTTATTCAATTATATACAATGGTGAACGGTATCTCTATTTATAGTGTTGAGATATCATAGTCAAAGGTCACCTTGGAATTATGCATAGTTATCATCAAGGTTCATATCACCTTAGAATCTTATCACATTGAAAACACTAATACATGAATCCAATTAATTGTTGGATAACTCTAATGGATCATCCACATAACACAATAGATTTATAACAAAAAATATATATAATCCATATTTAGAGTATGAAACTACATTGATATGAATTAGGATATAATTATACTTATATTTCTAGAGTAATATACAAATCAATTAGTGCGTAGTCTAATCGTGAAATTAATATCTCGTGTTTATGATGTAGAGATGAAGAGCTAACATATAATCTATTCGAGTATGAAATGGGAGATAGTATTATTATATACTTTTGATCTTGAACGATATACAGTGTAGTGATCACTTCCTAATTATTATGAAATGTAAAGGATACGTCATCTAAGTATGAAATATGTTAAGTAATTATATATGAAATACATTATCAATTCAATTATAATCGATGATCAATATAAAGAGATTTATAAATCAAAATTTATAATGATAAACTTTCATTGATCGATAAAATTTGAATTTATATAATCGAGAGGTGTTTATATATATGCATACATGCATACATACATACACACACACACACACATATATATATATATATATTATTTTTTTAATATGATTACTTTTATTTGTCTAAAAATTTAATGTGTTATCGACCTCATGATGTCGGTATATTTTTATTATATCTAATTCATTTTAATAAAGTGACAACCGGAGGTGGATTTGTTTAAAATTGTAACGACCTGTTTAGTCGTTTTGAGCAGCAGATTTTATTTCTGGAAAACTGGCTGAGACGACGGACCCCACGACAGACCGTCATGGGCACGACGGACCGTCGCAGGGTCTCGTTTCAAAACACTTAGAAATTCTGAAATTTGGGTACTGAAATCGACTCTCTGAACTTCATAACGGAATGGCAGGACGGACCGTCGTGGATACGACGGACCGTCATAGACTTTTCATTAAATTTCAGTCTCTGAACTCTATGACGGGCAGCAGGACGGACCGTCATAGGCACGACGGGCCGTCACAGGCTGCGTAAGCCCAGTCTGAGTTGGATTTCTTTACACGTTTTAAGGGACGTTTTGGACTATTCCTACTTTAATTATAAAGTTAGAGGGTTAAGGTTAATAAGTCTAATTACTTGGGGGTTAAAAGAGGTAACCTTAAGTTAATTAGTGAGTTATTATTGACATCTTTCATTCTAATTATATGCTAATTAGGGTAAAAGAAAGAGAGTTTTGAATAAGAAAACTAGAATGAACAAGAAGGGAGAGAGAGAATCGATCGACAAGAGGAAGAACAAATCTTTGGGGAAATTGCTTGCTTAATCACTAATCTTCGGTGGAGGTAGGTTATGGTTTTTATGCTATTCGTAGTAAACTCTTAATAGCGAATGATGTGTATTGATAGTATTGTAAACCCTTCTATATGCTTTTGTATGCTTGTATGAATGTGATTATGAAATTGTGATATAATAAGCATGATGAACCTATTGAATCCTAAATCTTTAAAAGAAACCCTAATCTACTTTGTTAATGATGACGCCTTGGTATAAAAGAAGGCTTGATGAACGAAAGTAGTTAGATTAGGGGATCGGGTGCCACGTTCCGGTACCAGGATAGAAATAGAGGATCGGGTGCCACGTTCCGGTACCAGGATAGAATGAGGATCAGAGTGTCACGTTCCGACACCAGGATAGTATATGGATCGGGTGCCACGTTCCGGTACCAGGATAGTATATGAGGATCGGAGTGTCACGTTTCGACACCAGGATAGTATATGGATCGGGTGCCACGTTTTGGTACCAGGATAGAATATGGATCGGGTGTCACGATCCGACACCAGGATAGAATGAGGATCGGAGTGTCACGTTCCAACACCAGGATAGTATATATGGAGCAGAGTGTCACGTACCAACACGAGGGTAATAAAGATAATGAATCTTGAAATATGTAAATGCACTCAATCTAATGAACTTAATTCCCAAATGAGTATGATGAGGAGGCGTGAGTCCTCATTGATGTGCTTGGTGTTGTTACCAAGGGTTATGGTAATTCTAAATGCTGCATGCTAAGGATATTAGTTGATTTATGATGTTATCTGATATATACTGTTTTCTATTTCGAGTTGGCCGATGATATCTACTCAGTACTTGTGTTTGTAATGACCCCCTACTTTTATGTTTTCTTCTTTGTATTTGTGGAGTGCAGGAAACGTGCCGTCGTCTTCGACTCAACAGTAATTCTAGCCAGTCTTCACTACATCGGAAATTCAGGGTGAACTAATGCTTCTAGCTTGGACTGGATCTTCTTCTTCAAGTCTTGATGCCTTGAACTTTCGGCATGGACTAGCTTTTATTTGTTTTAGCTTCTAAGACATATTTAGTTTAGAAATTTGAGGATAGATGTTCTTGTGATGATGACTTCCAGATTTTGGGGAATAATAGTTATTGAATTGGTTTTTATTAATGAGTTTAAGTCTTCCGCATTACTTTTTGTTGATATTATATTGAAATGTTAAGGTTAGATTGATTGGTTCGCTCACATAGGAGGGTAAGTGTGGGTGCAAGTCGCGGCTCGGTTTTGGGTCGTGACAATCTTGGTATCAGAGCATTAGGTTCGTTGGTCTCATCACACAAGAACGAGTCTAGTAGAGTCTTAAGGACCGGTAGGGGGACGCCTTTATTTTTCTTTGAGAGGCTATAAGACTTTAGGAAAATTCCATTCTTTCTTTCATTCTTTCGTGCTACTACTTGAGTCCAATTGGTATCTAGGTGATACTAATTGGTATCTGACCATCTTCACTCTATTTTGCAGATGGTTAGAACTAGAGCAACGACTGCGCCAACACCAACACCGGCAAGACAAGAAACGTCAGAGACAGCCACTGGGGCTGTGGCTCAAGGAAGAGCAGCGGCAAGAGGCCGTGGTAGAGGTCGTGGGAGGACGTCCTCTAGAGGAAGAGGATGAGCACCTAGTCCATCTTATGCTAGGGCGGTGACTCCTCCACCGACTGACGAAGTAGTAAGAGAGGGTGAGGAAGGGGAGAATGAACAAGTGCAAAATGAGGAATTGCCACCCCAACCTACCCCAGAGATGATCAATCAGGTTCTTGCTTATCTTAGCGGGTTATCTGATCAGGGTCAGGCACCTCCAGTGTTTTCTTCACCAACACCTCCGGTTTCAGAGGTATGACATGCCGCGGTTGGGGCTCCCCGCATGGACGCCTCATTGGAGATAGGCACGTTCCCTCGTCTGCCTACGGGGCCCATAATGACAAATGATCAGCATGAACTTTTCAGTATGTTCTTGAAATTGAAACCTCCTGTCTTCAAGGGTGCTGAATCTGAGGATGCTTACGATTTTCTGGTTGATTGTCATGAGCTACTACACAAGATGGGTATAGTGGAATGGATTGGTGTTGAGTTTGTGAGTTATCAGTTTCAAGGGAACGCCAAAATGTGGTGGCGGTCACATGTTGAGTGTTAACCAACAGATGCACCACCTATGACTTGGGCCTCATTCTCTAGCCTGTTTATGGAGAAGTATATCCCCCGAACTTTGAGGGATAGGAAAAGGGATGAGTTCTTGAGCCTAGAGCAAGGTAGGATGTCGGTTAATGCATATGCGGCTAAGTTTCATGCATTATCCAGGTATGCCACTCAACTTTGTTTCAGTCCACAAGGGCGGATTCGCCGATTTGTGAAGGGGTTGAGGTCAGAGTTGCGGATTTCGGCCTTACATGTAGTGGCTATGGCAAAATCCTTCCAAGAAGTGGTAGACTTCGTGATAGAGGTGGAAGGAGTGAAGCCCGATGACTTCACCTCGACATCGCCATCAAAAAGGTTTCGAAAGGGAGGTGAGTTTAATGGTTCTTACTCAAGAGGACAGGGTTCCGGAGGTTACTCAGTTCGACCAATTCAGTCTTCACTACAGACTGTAGTTGGGGGTCCACCTCAGACCGGTCAACAATTCTCTGAGAGACCTATGCATGAACCCAGAGAGTGCTATGGATGTGGGGAGATTGTACATATCAAGAGATATTGTCCAAAACAGAGTTACAGACCTCCAATGGTTAGAGGTAGAGGTGGTTATGGAAGAGGCCGTCATTCTGGAGGACGCAGTGGTCGAGGTAATGGTGGTCACCAAAACGGCCGAGGTGAGGGGAAAACTGGAGCCACTACAGCACAACATGGTAGGGGCAACAGACACACAAGTAATGGGGCCCATTGTTACGCTTTTCCTGGGAGATCTGAAGCGGAGACATCAGATGCAGTCATCACAGGTAATCTTTTGATTTGTGATTGCATGGCTTATGTATTGTTTGATCATGGATCAACATTTTCTTATGTATCTTCCTCATTTGCTAATGGTCTAAATTTACATTGTGAATTACTTGACATGCCTATTCGTGTTTCTACTCCGGTGGGTGAGTCTGTGATAGTTAAAAAGGTATATAGGTCTTGTTTGGTGAATTTTGTGGGGAGCAACACTTATGTAGATTTGGTTATCTTAGAAATGGTTGACTTTGATGTAATTCTGGGTATGACTTTGCTTTCTCCGAATTTGGCGATCTTGGATTGTAATGCTAAGAGTGTGACGTTAGTCAAACCTGGGACAAATCCGTTAGTGTGGGAGGGTGACTACACTTCCAATCTGGTGCGTATCATCTCCTTTCTCCGTGCTAAGAAAATGGTTAGTAAAGGGTGTTTAGCTTTCTTGGCCCATCTCAAGGATGACACTACTCAAGTACCCTCGATTGAGTCAGTTTCGGTAGTCCGTGAGTTTTTGGATGTGTTCCCTGCAGATCTTCCTGGTATGCCACCAGATAGGGATATTGACTTCTGCATCGATCTTGAACCGGGTACTCGCCCCATTTCTATACCCCCTTATAGAATGGCTCCCGCGGAGTTAAGAGAGTTAAAGGCCCAACTTCAAGAGTTGTTGAGCAAAGGCTTTATTAGACCAAGTGCATCTCCTTAGGGTGCTCCGGTTTTGTTTGTGAAGAAGAAGGATGGGAGTTTTCGGATGTTCATAGACTACAGACAACTGAATAAAGTAACTATTAAGAACAAGTATCCTCTTCCTCGCATTGATGACTTGTTCGATCAGTTACAAGGTGCTTGTGTCTTCTCTAAGATTGACTTGAGATCCGATTATCATCAATTGAAAATACGGCAACGGATGTGCCAAAGACTGCTTTTAGAACCAGGTATGGGCATTACGAATTTGTAGTGATGTCTTTTGGTCTTACAAATGCCTCTGCTGCGTTCATGAGCTTGATGAACGGGATTTTAAGCCATATTTGGATCTCTTTGTGATCGTATTTATTGATGATATACTGATATACTCTAAAAGTAAGAAGGAACATGAGGAGCATTTGAGAATTGTATTAGAAATATTGAGGGAGAAAAAGCTTTATGCCAAGTTCTCTAAGTGTGAGTTTTGGCTAGATGCAGTGTCCTTCTTGGGGCACGTAGTTTCTAAGGATGGAGTGATGGTGGATCCTTCTAAGGTTGAGACAGTGAAGAATTGGGTAAGACCTACTAATGTGTCAGAAATAAGGAGCTTTGTTGGTTTAGCTAGCTATTACCGTCGATTTTTCAAGGGATTCTCTTCCATTGCTTCCCAATTGACGAACTTGACTAAGAAAAATGTTCCATTTGTATGGTCGGATGAGTGTGAGGAAATCTTTCAGAAACTCAAGACTTTGTTGACTACCGCACCTATCCTTACCTTGCCAGTAGAGGGTAAGAACTTCATTGTTTATTGTGATGCATCCTATTCTGGTTTGGGTGCAGTTCTAATGCAAGAGAAGAGTGTGATTGCTTATATATCAAGGCAATTAAAAGTGCATGAACGAAACTATCCGACCCATGATTTGGAATTGGCTGCGGTAGTGTTTGCATTAAAGCAATGGAGACACTATCTATATGGGGTTAAGTGTGAAGTATACACGGATCATCGTAGCCTACAGTATGTCTTTACTCAGAAAGATTTGAACTTGAGACAGAGGAGATGGATGGAACTACTGAAGGACTACGATATCACTATTTTGTATCATCCGCGGAAGGCGAATGTTGTAGCGGATGCTTTAAGTAGAAAGGCGGGAAGCATGGGAAGTCTATCTCACTTGCAAGCTTCTAAACGCCCATTGGCTAGAGAGGTTCAGATTCTAGCTAATGACCTTATGAGGTTAGAAGTAAATGAGAAGGGAGGATTTTTGGCTTGTGTGGAGGCAAGATCTTCCTTCCTTGACAATATTAAGGGAAAGCAGTTTAATCATGAGAAATTGATCCGGATCCGAGATAAAGTGTTGCAAGGAGAGGCTAAAGAAGAAACAATCGATGAGGAAGGTGTTTTGAGGATTAAGGGAAGGGTATGTGTACCCCGCGTCGATGATTTGATCAACACTATTCTGATAGAGACTCATAGTTCAAGGTATTCTATACATCCGGGTGCAACCAAGATGTATCGTGACCTAAAGCAACACTTTTGGTGGAGTAGAATGAAGCGTGATATTGTTGATTTTATTGCCAAGTGTCCAAACTGTCAACAAGTAAAGTATGAACACCAGAGACTCGGAGGAACACTTCAGAGAATGCCCATTCCGGAATGGAAATGGGAGAGAATCGCAATGGACTTCGTGGTTGGTCTTCCAAAGACAATGGGTAAGTACGACTCTATTTGGGTGATTGTTGATAGGTTAACTAAGTCTGCTCATTTTATTCCGGTTAAGGTGACTTACAATGCCGAGAAGTTAGCCAAGATCTATATCTCAGAAATCGTTCGATTGCATGGGGTTCCACTATCCATCATATCAGATAGAGGTACGCAGTTTACTTCTAAGTTTTGGAAAACATTGCATGCGGAATTGGGTACTAGGTTCGACGTTAGTACTGTGTTCCATCCTCAGACCGATGGTCAGTCTGAGAGAACGATTCAAGTGTTGGAGGATATGCTTCGTGCATGTGTGATAGAATTTGATGGCCATTGGGATAGCTTTTTACCTTTAGCGGAGTTTTCATACAATAATAGCTATCACTCAAGCATTGATATGGCCCCATTTGAGGCATTGTATGGTAGGAGATGTAGGTCTCCCATTGGTTGGTTTGATGCATTTGAGGTTAGACCTTGGGGTACTGACCTTTTGAGGGATTCGATAGAGAAAGAGAAATATATTCAAGAAAAGCTTCTAGCGGCGCAAAGTAGGCAAAAACAATATGCAGATCGAAAGGTTAGAGACTTAGAGTTCATGGAGGGTGAGCAAGTCTTGTTGAAGGTTTCGCCCATGAAAGGGGTGATGTGGTTTGGTAAAAGAGGTAAACTAAGCCCAAGATATATTGGTCCCTTTGAAGTACATAAGCGAGTAGGGGAGGTGGCTTATGAGTTATCCTTGCCTCCAGGGTTGTCCGGAGTGCATCCGGTATTTCATGTGTCGATATTGAAGAGATACCATGGGGATGGAAACTACATTATCCGTTGGGATTCAGTTTTGCTTGATGAGAACTTGTCTTATGAGGAGGAGCCTGTTGCTATTTTAGATAGAGAAGTTCGCAAGTTGTGGTCAAGAGAGATTGCATCCATCAAGGTGCAGTGGAAGAATCGACCGGTTGAAGAAGCAACTTGGGAGAAGGAGGCAGATATGCAAGAAAGATACCCACATCTGTTTAAAGATTCAGGTACTCCTTCTCGCCCTTGTTTTTCTTCTTGTGATCGTTCGAGGACGAACGATGGGTAAATTGGTATCTATTGTAATGACTTGTTTAGTCGTTTTGAGCAGCAGATTTTATTTCTAGAAAACTGGCTGAGACGACGGACCCCATGACGGACCGTCATGGGCACAACGGACCGCCGCAGGGTCTCGTTTCAAAACACATAGAAATTCTGAAATTTGGGTACTGAAATCGACTCTCTGAACATCGTAACGAAATGGGAGGACGGACCGTCGTGGATACGACGGACCGTCATAGACTTTTCATTAAATTTTAGTCTCTGAACTCTGTGACGGGCAGCAGGACGGACCGTCGCAGGCACGATGGGCCGTCACAGGCTGCGTAATCCCAGTCTGAGTCGGATTTCTTTACACGTTTTAAGGGACGTTTTGAATTATTCCTACTTTAATTATAAAGTTAGAGGGTTAAGGTTAAAAAGTCTAATTACTTGGGGGTTAAAAGAGGTAGCCTTAAGTTAATTAGTGGGTTATTATTGCCATCTTTTATTCTAATTATATGCTAATTAGGATAAAAGAAAGAGAGTTTTGAATAAGAAAACTAGAAAGAACAAGAAGGGAGAGAGAGAATCGATCGAGAAGAAGAAGAACAAATCTTTGGGGAAATTTCTTGCTTAATCACTAATCTTCGGTGGAGGTAGGTTATGGTTTTTATGCTATTCGTAGTAAACTCTTAATAGAGAATGATATGTATTGATAGTATTGTAAACCCTTCTATATGCTTAATTGTATGCTTGCATGAATGTGATTATGAAATTGTGATATAATAAGCATGATGAAGCTATTGAATCCTAAATCTTGAAAAGAAACCCTAATCTACTTTGTTAATGATGATGCCTTGGTATAAAAGAAGGCTTGATGAACGAAAGTAATGAGATTAGGGGATCGGGTGCCACGTTCCGGTACCAGGATAGAAATAGAGGATCGGGTGCCACGTTCCGGTACCAGGATAGAATGAGGATCGTAGTGTCACGTTCCGACACCAGGATAGTATATGAATCGGGTGCCACGTTCTGGTACCAGGATAGTATATGAGGATCGGAGTGTCACGTTCTGACACAAGGATAGTATATGGATCGGGTGCCACGTTCTGGTACCAGGATAGAATATGGATCAGGTGTGACGTTCCGACACCAGGATAGAATGAGGATCGGAGTGTCACATTCCGACACCAGGATAGTATATATGGAGCAGAGTGTCACGTACCGACACGAGGGGAATAAAGATAATGAATCTTGAAATATGTTAATGCACTCAATCTAATGAACTTAATTCCCAAATGAGTATGATGAGGTGGCGTGAGTCCTCATTGATGTGTTTGGTGTTGTGACCAAGGGTTATGGTAATTGTAAATGCTGCATGCTAAGGATATTAGTTGATTTATGATATTATCTGATATATACTGTTTTCTATTTCGAGTTGGCCGATGATATCTACTCAGTACTTGTGTTTGTACTGACCCCCTACTTTTATGTTTTCTTCTTTGTATTTGTGGAGTGCAGCAAACGTGCCGTCGTCTTCGACTGAACAGTAATTCTAGCCAGTCTTCACTACATCGGAAATTCAAGGTGAGCTAATGCTTCCAGCTTGGACTGGATCTTCTTCTTCAAGTCTTGATGCCTTGAACTTTCGGCATGGACTAGCTTTTATTTGTTTTAGCTTCTTAGACATTTTTAGTTTAGAAATTTGAGGATAGATGTTCTTGTGATGATGACTTCCAGATTTTGGGGAATAATAATTATTGAATTGGTTTTTATTAATGAGTTTAAGTCTTCCGCATTACTTTCTGTTGATATTATATTGAAATGTTAAGGTTAAATTGATTGGTTCGCTCACATAGGAGGGTAAGTGTGGGTGCCAGTCGCGGCTCGATTTTGGGTCGTGACAAAAATATTTCTATTAATCATAATTTTTGCTATTTAGCATAATGTTAAAATTTAATTGGAAACTTACAATTAATTGGTCAAAAAATGTAACAAATTTTATATATTTTTATAAATAACAAGTTACATTTCAAGGAATAAATTAAAACAATATATATAATCCATATTTAGAGTATGAACGTTTATATGAATTAGTATGTAATAATACTTATATTTCTAGAGTAATGTACAAATCTATTAGTCCGTCATCTAATCGTGAACTTAATATCTCATGTTGTGATGTAGAGGTTAAGAGCTAACATACTATTCGAGTATGAAATGTGAGATAGTGTTATTATGTACTTTCGATCTTGAACGTATATCAAGTGTACAAAGTTATCAAATCCTAATTATGATTACATGTAAAATGTACTTCATCTGAGTATGCAATACGTTGACTAATTATGTATGAAACACATGATCAATCAAAGATATATCGATGATCAATTTAAGGCGAGATTTATATATTACATTTGAATTTATATAATTAAGTGGAATATAATTTAAGTTAAAAAAATTAGCTTTATCGATAAATTAAATTTGTTAAATTAAAATTCCATTAATTTATATATATATATATATATATATATATATATATTAGTTTTATAACTACAGACCCAAAGAGGTTGGTCTTTTTAAATTATTATTTTGTTTGAATAATATCGATTTCACGATGTCGATATTCATTTAATATTGTTAAATATATATTATTATTTTAAAAATATCGATATTTCATGATCGTTAAATTAATTATTTTAAAAAACATCGACATCGCTTGGTCGGTAAATTAATAATTTTTAAAAAAACCGACATCACTTGGTCGGTAAATTAAACACTTCTCTTAAAAAAAAGAAGGACAATATCAAAATTCAAAACCCTAGTCAAATAACTCTCCCTCGTCCTCCCTCATTCACAACCGCCGCCGCCGCCGCCCATCGCCTTGTTGCCGTTGCCATCGAGCTTCGTTGCCGCCGTCGCCATCCCACGTTGTAGATGACCGGCGCTACCCACGCTATCTGTAGTCGCGCGCAATAGTGGATCGCGCGCCAAAGTGGTCGCACCTCCCTGTTGGAGGTCGCGCCGCCTCCATCGGCATCGGTGCCGCGTCCATTACTATCTTACGCCGCCTCCGGCGATCGGCTCCTCCACGTCTGTTTAACTCAAGGGGAATTTTTAGAATCTTCCTAAGAAAACTTGTTTGTTTCCATTTAGTTGAAGTGTCTCAAAAATTAGAGTTCTAATATACTTTGTTTGATTTATTCTTTATGTTTTTCAAGAATTTACTTGCGTTTTTTTATGCACATCTCCCTTAAAAGATTTTTATTGAAGTGCTTGAAGTGTTATTAGAATCTCTAGTTGAAAACATATTTTCAATTTTGTTAATTGAAGTGCTTGAAGTACTATTATTATGGTAGAGTTGTAATATTTTTGTTGTTAATAAATTGTTTTATCATAAAGAAATCATACATCCTCGTGTTTGAAATAAATTAGTCGATTGGTGGGAATCCATACTTGAATTGAGTTATTCATGTTAGTGAATCAAATTGAAATATTATGAAATAAAATACAAATGAATTAAGAGTATGACTTAATGCCCTACTTGATCTTCTTGTATGTAACATGTGCGTGTAAGTAAGTTCAAACTCTATTTTTCTAGTGTTAAACTTTTTTACCTCTTTTCGTGTTAGGCAACTCAAGAAGCTCAACATATAAAAAAAGTTGATACAACATTATATTGTTTCTTTCATCAAAGTTTGAGATAAGGTTTGGTGATTATAAATCTCTAAAGTTTAAGTATAATTATTTTATATAATGTGTTATTATCCACCTACTTGATTTATGTCCATCTTGTGTAGACACTTAGCTTTATATTTAGAAATAATATATTTGTTAAGGATAAGTATCAATACTAGTTGATCCTACTAATGACTAAATCGATTTTCTTGCAAGATCCGTTTGTGTCCATCTATTGTTGATACGATGCTTTAAATTTAGATACAATATATTTATTAAGCATAAGTACCAACAATAGTTGATCCTATTGATGACTAAATCGATTTTCTTGCAAGATCGATTTGTATCCATCTAGTATTGACACTTAGCTTTAAATTTTGATATAATATATTTGTTAAGCATACCAAAACTAGTTGATCCTATTGATGACAAAAATAATTTTCTTGCAAGATTAATTTGTGTCCATCTAGTGTTGACATTTAGCTTTAAATTTAGAAATAATATATTTGTTGATGATAAGTATCAACACTAGTTGATCCTATTGATGACTAAATCAATTTTCTTGCAAGATCGATTTGTGTACATATAGTGTTGACACTTAGCTTTAAATTTATATATAATATATTTGTTAACCATGAGTACCAAAACTAGTTGATCCTATTGATGACAAAATTGATTTTCTTTCAAGATCGATTTGTGTCCATCTGGTGTTGGTGAATATAGTGTTAGAAGTAAACTAAAACTAAACTAATTAGACTTAGAAAGCTGTTAAGTATTTCAAACAAGTTAATGTGATTAAGTTGGTGAATATAGTGTTTTAGTTAATTTAAAACTTAACTAATTAGACTTAGAAAGTCTTTTAGTTCTCCAAATACTTAATGTGATTTAGTTGGTCAATATAGTTTTAGAAGTAAGTTATACCCAAACTAATTAGCCTTAAAAAGTCTTTAAGTTCTCCAAATACTTAATGTCATTTAGTTGGTAAATATAATATTAGATTAAAACTTAAATAATTAGACTTAGAAAGTTGTTATGCTTTCCAAATAAGTAATTTGATTTTCGTTGGTGAATATATTTTTTGGAAGTAAGTTAAAACTTAACTAATTAGACTTAGAAAGTCTTTAAGTTCTCCAAATACTTAATGTGATTTAGTTGGTGAATATAGTGTTAGAAGTAAGTTAAAACTTAACTAATTAGACATAGAAAGTTAACAAGTAATGTGATTTCGTTGGTGAATACTGTTAGAAGTAAGTTAAAGCTTAACTAATTAGACTTAGAAAATTGTTAAGTTCTTCAAATAAGTTAATGGGATTTAATTGGTGAATATAGTGTTTGAATTAAGTTAAAACTTAACTAATTAGACTTAAATAGTCTTTAAGTTCTTCAAATAAGTTATGTGATTTAGTTGATGAATATAGTGTTTTAGTTAAGTTAAAACTTAACAAATTAGACTTAGAAAGTTGTTAAGTTTTCCAAACAAGTATTGTGATTTCGTTTGTGAATAGTGTTAGAAGCAAGTTAAAACTTAACTAATTAGACTTAGAAAAATTGTTAATTTATTCAAATAAGTTAATGTGATTTAGTTTGTGAATATAGTGTTTGAATTAAGTTAAAACTTAACTAATTAGACTTAGAAAGTCTTTAAGTACTCCAAATGAGTTAATGTGATTTAGTTGATGAATATAGTGTTTTAGTTAAGTTAAAACTTAACTAACTAGCCTTAGAAAGTCTTTAATTTCTTCAAATACTTAATGTGATTTAGTTGGTAATTATAATATTAGATTAAAACTTAAATAATTAGACTTAGAAAGTTGTTATGCTTCCAAATAAGTAATTTGATTTTCGTTGGTGAATATAGTTTTTGGAAGTAAGTTAAAACTTAACTAATTAAACTAAGAAAGTCTTTAAGTTCTCCAAATACTTAATGTGATTTAGTTGGTGAATATAGTGTTAGAAGTAAGTTAAAACTTAACTAATTAGACTTAGAAAAGTTGTTAAGTTTTTCAAATAAGTAATATGATTTCGTTGCTGAATATAGTGTATAGAAGTAAGTTAAAACTTAACTAATTTGACTTTGAAAGTCTTTAGGTTCTGAAAATACTTAATGTGATTTAGTTAGTGAATAAAGTATTAGAAGTAAGTTAAACCTAAAATAATTAGCCTTAGAAAGTCTTGAAGTTCTCCAAATACTTAATGTGATTTAGTTGGTCAATATAGTGTTAGAAGTAAGTTAAAACTTAACTAATTAGACTTAGAAAGTTGTTAAGTTTTCCAAAATAGTAATGTGATTTCGTTGCTGAATAGTATTAGAAGTAAGTTAAAACTTAACTAATTAGACTTAGAAAAATTGTGAAGTTTTTTAAATAAGTTAATGTGATTTAGTTGGTGAATATAGTGTTTAATTTAAGTTAAAACTTAACTGATTAGACTTAGAAAGTCTTTAAGTTCTTCAAATAAGTTAATGTGATTTAGTTGAAGAATATAGTATATTAGGTAACTTAAAACTTAACTAATTAGCCTTAGAAAGTCTTTAATTTCTCCAAATACTTAATGTGATTTAGTTGGTGAATATAGTGTTAGAAGTAAGATTAGACTTAGAAAAATTTTTAAGTTCTCCAAATAAGTAATGTGATTTCGTTGGTGAATATAGTGTTTGGAAGTAAGTTAAAACTTAACTAATTAGACTTAGAACGTCTTTAAGTTCTCCAAATAAGTTAATGTGATTTAGTTGATGATTATAGTGTTTTAGTTAAGTTAAAACTTAACTAATTATCCTTAGGAAGTCTTTAAGTTCTCCAAATACTTAATGTGATTTAGTTGGTGAATATAGTGTTTGGGAAGTAAGTTAAAATTCTAATTAGACTTAGAAAGTCTTTATGTTCTTCAATTACTTAATGTGACTTCGTTGGTAGTGTTTAGAAGTAAGTTAAAACTTAACTAATTAGATTTAGAAAAATTGTTAAGTTCTTCAAATAAGTTAATGTGATTTAGTTGATGAATATAGTGTTTTAGTTAAGTTAAAACTTAACTAATTGGCCTTAGAAAGTCTCTAAAACTAAAATTAAAATTATTATTATTATTTGTGTAGATGGATTCTGATCGTACTTGGATGTATAAAATAAAATATCCTGGTCGAGCGGGTACGATACCAGAATTTTTAGACAGTGTCACTAGATTTATAAATCATGCAAAGACGCTTGATGATTTTTCAACTTCAAGATTGATTAGGTGTCCATGTGTGAATTGTGAAAATGTGAGATATCATCAACTGAGACTGATGCTATGCATCTTATGTGGACTTGATTCAAACCAGGGTATAAAGTTTGGACTAGTCATGGTGAGGTTGAAAATGACACTATGTTAAATAACTTTGCCATCGGTGAAAGTAGTAAATCTATAGAGCGTAATTATTTCCAAGGTTCTAGAATGTCAGATATAGTTGATGATGCTCTTGGGATGCATTCTGATATTGAATTTGGGGAAAATGTAGAAGAAGCTCCCAATGAAGAAGCAAACATCTTTTATGAACAATTGCGTGATTGTAGTAGTCCTTTGTTCAACGTGAGTGAACACTCTAAATTGTCTATTAAAGTTAGATTGTTGAGTATAAAATCTGACAACAATATTTCTCAAGGAGGAATGGACTCTATGATAGATCTTATGAAAGAATTAGTTGATCCCAATATAAAAAAACTTGATTCTTATTATAAAGACAATACATTGGTGTCTAAGTTAGGACTGTCCTCGATAAGAATTGATTGTTTTGAAAATGATTGTATGTTATACTATAAGGAGGATGTCGATCTAGAGTCTTGTAAGTTTTGTAGTCACCCTCGCTATAAGACTGGTTCTACCAGAAAGAAACTTGCTATTAAGGCTATGCATTATTTACCTCTTATACCAAGATTGAAGAGGTTGTATGCATCAAATAGCTTTGTTCGTCATATGAGATGGCACCATGAAAATAGAAGGCCACCTAGTGTGATGTGTCATCCATCTGATGGAGAGGCTTGGAAACATTTTGATAGAACTTTCCAGATTTGTCCACTGAACCAAGGAATGTTAGGTTGACTTAACATCGAGCCGTTAGGATACAAGTGTGATTTAATTATGCTTCATTTTTCATTTGTCTTTTTATATTTTAATTAATTGATTGATTATTTTTTGTTTACCATTCTTTGTCAATGAAATCATATTTCAACTTCCGTCCAGATGTGGGTATGTTAAAGATTATTTTAAAGTGCATCGGTACTCACTATAATGGTGTGTACCCGCCTTGGGGTTCGATTCCAATTAACAACAGGGGGAAGATGTTCAATGAACTTAAGGTAAGAATGTGTATCAATTAAATTCACGGCATATTCATTTAAATTCACTATTCATTCGATCAATAAATATTTATTCATTTTTCATTTCAGAAATATTATGTTTGGGCTCGATATGAGGAAGAAGTTCAAGCAAACTTTAAGGTTAAAGCTTCAAAGATGGTTTCTAGCACATTTAGTGAATGTCGAAAAAATAATACAATTTCTAACTTTATGGTACCAACTTGATGGGATATATTAATGGAACATTGGGGTATTGATTAAAAGTTTAAAAAGAAGAGTGTGATTGGAAAGATGGATCGCGCATCACAAAAGGGAGGCTCTTTGCACACCGGTGGAGCTATTAGCCTAATTAATAGGAAGGAAAGAATGGTATACTTTACTAATTTTGTAAAATATTTGTTTTGGAGAATAAATTATACTTGTGTTAGAGATGTTCAAGGTTACTCATGTCAAGAAGAGTACGAACCCCGAAGAAGAAGAAAGATTGATTGAGCCACGTGCAAAAGAGACACATGTAAGAACTCTATTCAAGTTAATCTTTTTTTTATCTTTCTTGTATATATTACATTCTTATTTGTAGACTTATTTATTTAAATTACATGATAGGTTTATACGAATGTCTCACGAATACCGTAGTACTCTACCTCTTGAGAGCCGGGACAGATCATTTACACAAGAACAAAGTAAGAATCTTTGGAAACAAAGTGCAGGTGAAACGATTAGAGGTTCAGTCTACGGCTATCCAAAAAAGACATATCAAAAGAAGTAGGGTTGGTATTGCGGTTCATCATCCTCTAGCTTTTATGGCGGGGATAAAGAGACAATATCTGCAATGGAGGATAAGAGATCTTTTCTCAATGCCGAGCTTGCTGCTGTAGCCGACAGAGAGAAGTGGAGATTACGGCATCAAAGGAGGCAGAGAACAAGAGGTATGCAGCGCTTTAGGCCCAACTAACTTTTTATTTGAGTCAGGAAATATTCTTCCTCCATGTCCCGCAAATAGTGATGATGGAGCTGATCAGGAGGGTGATGAGAATGATAGGGTGATAAAGGAGAGTGACGGTGATAACGAGTAGTTGTATTGGTTTGACACTTTAGACTTCTATATTTTTGAAATTGTTTGATCATACTTTAATTTGAAGTTGGATGAAGTTTATTTTGAAATAGTTTAATGTATATTTTTAAAATACTATGTCGTTTTGGTTGGATGAAGTTTATTTTAAAATTGCTCATTCAGAATTCTTCGAGTTGGATGAAGTTTATTTTGAAGTAGCTTATTTGAAATTCTTTGGGTTGTTTTGATATAAATATAAAGGTGGGATACTCAAATTGCAGCTCAATGCTGCCAGATTTGTAGCAAAAATACCAAATTCTGGAGGTCGGAATCTAAAAAATAAGAAATAGTCAGAATCTAAAAAATAAGAAATAAAAATACCGACCTCCGGAGGTCGGAATCTAAATAATAAGAAATAGAAATACCGACCTCCGAAGGTCGAAATCTCAAAAATAAGAAATACAAATACCGACCTCCAGAGATCGAAATCTCTAAAATAAGAAATAAAAATACCGACCTTCGAAGGTCAGAATCTAAAAAATAGGAAATCTAAATACCGACCTTTGAAAGTCGGAATCTAAAGAATAAGAAATAGAAATACCGACCTTCGGAGGTTGGAATCTAAAAAATAAGAAATAGAAATAACGACCTCCAGAGGTCGGAATCAAAAAAAATAAGAAATGAAAGTACCGACCTCTAGAGGTCAGAATCTAAAAAATAAGAAATGAAAATACCGACCTCTAGAGGTTAGAATCTAAAAAATAGGAAATAAAAATATTGACTTTTGGAGGTTGGTATTCTAAAATTGGATAATTAAAAATTCTGACCTCCGGAAGACGGAAATAATAAAATAAAAAATAAACAAATATATGAAACTGACCTCCGAAGTCAAAAAATAAAATAAAAAATTTTACCGACAGAAATTAAACTGACCTCCGCAGGTCAGTAAATACTAACCTCCAGAGGTCGAAATTGAATAGCGACCAAGTTTTATTTGGCTTAAGCTGGGAAGTCGGATTTTAGTTGGTATTTCAGGAATATTGACATCAGGAGGTCGGTATTCACTGTTTTTTTAGTAGTGATTTTTTAGATACCTTTATAGAAAATTTAGTACTCTTTATATAGGCATAAACTAGGATATACAGTTGAATAGCCTTATGTCACGACCCAAATCCGGGCCGCGACTGGCACCCACACTTACCCTCCTATGTGAGCGAACCAACCAATCTAACCTTAACATTTCAATGTAATAACAACAAAAGTAATGCGGAAGACTTAAACTCATTAATAAAAATCAATAATCAAGTTCTATAACTCAAAAACCTATCATTATCCCCAGAATCTTGAAGTCATCACCACAAGAACATCTACAATCAAATGACTAAACTAAGAGTATTCTAAAAGCTAAAAATACATAAGAAGCTAGTCCGTGCCGGAGGTTCAAGGCATCAAGACGTGACGGAGTAGATCCAGTCCAAGCTAGGAGTGTTAGCTCACCCTGAAGATCCGGTGTGACGAAGACTGGCTTGAATTACCGTTGAGTTGAAGATGACGGCACGTTTGCTGCATTCCACAGTTAAGCAAGAAGAAAACAATAAAAGTAGTGGTCAGTACAAACACGGGTACTGAGTAGATATCATCGGCCAACTCAAAATAGGGAACAGTATATATCAAGTATTATCATAAATCAACTATAAAACTCAACATGTAACAACAACAAGTACTATAATCATCAATAAGTACCATCAAATTCACACATGAGGACTCAAGCCCCAATACCATACTCATTTGGGAATCATGTTCGTTAGATTGAGTATATTAACATCTTTCAAGATTCATTATCTTTCCTCCTCTTATGTCGGTTCGTGACACTCTGATCCCCTAATTCTATGTGTCGGAACGTGACACTCCGATCCCCTACATGTGTCGGAACGTGACACTCTGATCCCCTACATGTGTCGGAACCTGACACTCCGATCCCCTACATGTGTCGGAACGTGACACTCCGATCCCCTACATGTGTCGGAACGTGACACTCCGATCCACTAAATCTATGTGTCGGAATGTGACACTCCGATCCACTAATATCATTCTGTAAATCATCAAGCCTTCTCTATACCAAGGCATCCTCAATCCCATTACTTTAATTCATCAAGCCTTTTTTTATACCAAGGCATCATCATTAATAATGTATATTAAAGTTTCTTTTCAAAATTTGGGATTCAATATTTTTGATCATGCTTATCTTATCACAATCACATAATCATATTCATGCAAACATACAATTAAGCATATAGTAGGGTTTACAATACTACCAATACATATCATTCTCTATTAAGAGTTTACTATGAAAGCATGAAAACCATAACCTACCTTCACCGAAGAATTGAAATCAAGCAAGTTAATCCTCAAAGCTTGGTGTTTTCCTCCTCTTCTCGATCGTTTCTCTCTCTCCCTTCTTGTTCTTTCTATTTTCTTATTCAAACCCTCTTTCTTTTACCCTAATTAGTATATAATTAAGAATAAAAGATGGCAATAATACCCTACTAATTAACTTAGGGTTACCTCTTTTAACCCTCAAGAATTTGAGTTATTAATATAAACCCACGAAGTCTATAATTAAGAAAAGAATAGTCCAAAAACGTCCCTTAAAACTTCACTAGAAATCCGACTCTGCCTGAGATTTGCGCAACCTGTGACGGGCCGTCGTGCCTGTGACGGTCCATCCTGCAGGTCGTCGCTGAGTTCGGAGACCCAAATTTCCACCAAGGGTCTGTGACGGTCCGTCACACCTGTGACGGTCCGTCCTGCCATTCCGTCACAAAGTTCAGAGATTTGATTTTCAGTACCCAATTTCAGATTTTCTAAGTGTTTTGAAACGAGACACTGCGACGGTCCGTCGAGCCCATGACGGTCCGTCGTGGGGTCCGTCGCTTCTGCCAGTTTTTCCAGAATTGATGTCTGTTGCTCAAAACAACTAAACGGGTCGTTACATTAGATACCAATTTACCCATCGTTCGTCCCCGAACGATCAAAAGAAGGAAAACAAGGGAGAAAAGGAGTACCTGAATCTTTAAACATATGTGGGTATCTTTCTCGCATATCCGCCTCTTTCTCCCAAGTGGCTTCTTCAACCGGTCGATTCTTCCATTGCACCTTGATGGATGCAATATCTCTTGACCTCAACTTGCGAACTTCTCTATCTAAGATAGCAACAGGCTCCTCCTCATAAGACAAGTTCTCATCAAGCAAAACTGAATCCCAACGGATAATGTAGTTTCCATCCCCATGGTATCTTTTCAACATCGACACATGGAATACCGGATGTACTTCGGACAGCCCTGGGGGCAAGGCTAACTCATAAGCCACTTCCCCTACTCGCTTGAGTACTTCAAATGGTCCAATGTACCTTGGACTTAGTTTACCCCTTTTTCCAAACCGCATCACCCCTTTCATGGGCGAAACTTTCAACAAGACTTGTTCACCTTCCATGAACTCTAAGTCTGTAACCTTTCGATCTGCATATTCTTTTTGCCTACTTTGCGCCGCTAGAAGATTTTCTTGAATAGACTTCACTTTTTCCATCGAATCCCTCAAAAGGTCAGTACCCCAAGGTCTAACCTCGAACGAATCAAACCAACCAATGGGAGACCTACATCTCCTCCCATACAATGCTTCAAATGGGGCCATATCAATACTTGAGTGATAGCTATTGTTGTATGAAAACTCCGCTAAGGGTAGGAAGCT
This sequence comes from Solanum lycopersicum, assembly GCF_036512215.1. Taxonomy (NCBI): domain Eukaryota; kingdom Viridiplantae; phylum Streptophyta; class Magnoliopsida; order Solanales; family Solanaceae; genus Solanum; species Solanum lycopersicum. The sequence continues at coordinate 12,047,716 of NC_090807.1, forward strand.
ATCCCAGTGACCACCAAACTCTATCACACACGCACGAAGTATATCCTCCAACACTTGAATCGTCCTTTCAGACTGGCCATCGGTCTGAGGATGGAACGCAGCACTAAGGTCCAACCTAGTACCCAATTCCGCATGCATTGTTTTCCAAAACTTAGAAGTAAACTGCGTACCTCTATCTGATATGATGGATTGTGGAACCCCATGCAATCGCACCACTTCCGAGATGTAATGTTTGGCTAACTTTTCTGCATTGTAAGTCACCTTGACCGGAATGAAATGAGCAGATTTAGTTAACCTATCAACAATCACCCAAATGGAGTCATACTTACCCATTGTCTTCGGAAGACCAACCACAAAATCCATTGCAATTCTTTCCCACTTCCATTCTGGAATGGGCATTCTCTGAAGTGTTCCTCCAGGCCTTTGGTGTTCATACTTTACTTGTTGACAGTTTGGACATTTGGCAATAAAATCAACAATGTCACGCTTCATTCTACTCCACCAAAAGTGCTGCTTTAGGTCACGATACATCTTGGTTGCGCCCGGATGTATAGAATACCTTGAACTATGAGCCTCTGTCAGAATAGTGTTGATCAAATCATCGACGCGGGGTACGCATTACCCTTCCCTTGATTCTCAAAACACCTTCCCCATCGATTTGTGCTTCCTTAGCCTCCCCTCGCAATACTTTATCTTGAATTCTTCTTAGTTTCTCATGATCAAACTGTTTTCCCTTAATTTTGTCAAGAAAAGACGATCTTGACTCCACAGAAGCCAACAATCCTCCCTTCTCATTTACTTCTAATCTCATCAAGTCGTTAGCTAGAGTCTGAACCTCTCTAGCTAATGGGTGTCTAGAGGCTTGCAAGTGAGCTAGACTTCCCATGCTTCCCGCTTTTCTACTTAATGCATCCGCCACAACATTCGCCTTCCCCGGATGATACAAAATGGTGATGTCATAGTCCTTCAGTAGTTCCATCCATCTTCTCTGTCTCAAGTTCAAATCTTTCTGAGTAAAGACATACTGAAGGCTACGATGATCTGTGTAGACCTCACACTGAACCCCATATAAATAGTGTCTCCATTGCTTTAATGCAAACACTACCGCAGCCATTTCCAAATCGTGGGTCGGATAGTTACGTTCATGAACCTTTAGTTTCCTTGAGGCATAAGCAATCACACTCTTCTCTTGCATTAGTACTGCACCCAAACCAGAATAGGATGCATCACAATAAACAATGAAGTTCTTACCCTCTACTGGCAAGGTAAGGATAGGTGCGGTAGTCAACAAAGTCTTGAGCTTCTGAAAGCTTTCCTCAGACTCATCCGACCATACAAATGGGACATTCTGCTTAGTCAAGTTCGTCAATTGGGAAGCAATAGAAGAGAATCCCTTGACAAATCGGCGGTAGTAGCTAGCTAACCCAACAAAGCTCCTTATTTCTGACACATTAGTGGGTCTTACCCAGTTCTTCACTGTCTCAATCTTAGAAGGATCCACCATCACTCCATCCTTAGAAACCACGTGCCCCAAGAAGGACACCGCATCTAGCCAAAACTCACACTTAGAGAACTTGACATAAAGCTTTTTCTCCCTCAACATTTCCAATACCATTCTCAAATGCTCTTCATGTTCCTTCTTGCTCTTTGAGTATACCAATATATAATCAATAAATACGATCACGAAGAGGTCTAAATATGGCTTAAAAATCCCGTTCATCAAGCTCATGAACGCAGCAGGGGCATTCGTAAGACCAAAAGACATCACTACAAATTCGTAATGTCCATACCTCGTTCGAAAAGCAGTCTTTGGCACATCCGTTGCCCGTATTTTCAATTGATGATAACCGGATCTCAAGTCAATCTTAGAGAAGACACAATCACCTTGTAACTGATCGAACAAGTCATCAATGCGAGGAAGAGGATAGTTGTTCTTAATAGTTACTTTATTCAGTTGTCTGTAGTCTATGCACATCCGAAAACTCCCATCCTTCTTCTTTACAAACAAAACCGGAGCACCCCAAGGAGATGCACTTGGTCTAATAAAGCCTTTGTTCAATAACTCTTGAAGTTGTGCTTTTAACTCTCTTAACTCCGCGGGAGCCATTCTATAAGGGGGTATAGAAATGGGGCGAGTACCGGGTTCAAGATCAATACAGAAGTCAATATCCCTATCCGGTGGCATACCAGGAAGATCTGCAGGGAACACATCCAGAAACTCACGAACTACTGAAACCGACTCAATCGTAGGTACTTGGGTAGTGTCATCCTTGAGATGTGCCAAGAAAGATAAACACCCTTTACTAATCATTTTCCTAGCACAAAGAAAGGAGACGATGCGGACCGGATTGGGAGTGTAGTCACCCTCCCACACTAACGGGTCTGTCCCAGGCTTGGCTAACATCACCGTTTTAGTATTACAATCCAAGATTGCAAATTGCGGAGAAAGCCAAGTCATACCCAGAATCACGTCAAAATCATCCATTTCTAAGATAACCAAATCTACATAAGTGTTGCTCCCCACAAAGTTTACCAAACAAGACCTATTTACCTTTTCAACTACCACAGACTCACCCACCGGAGTAGAGACACGGATAGGCATATCAAGTAATTCACAATGTAAATTTAGACCATTAGCAAATGAGGAAGATACATAAGAAAACGTGGATCTAGGATCAAACAATACAGAAGCCATGCAATCACAAATCAGAAGATTACCTGTGATGACAGCATCAGATGCCTCCGCTTCAGACCGCCCAGGGAAAGCGTAACAACGGGCCCTATCGTTTGTCTGTCCATTGCCCCTACCATGTTGTGATGTAGTGGCCCCAGTTTGCCCATTACCTCTGCCGTTTTGGTGACCACCATTACCTCGACCACCACGTCCTCCAGAATAACGGCCTCTACCATGACCGCCTCTACCTCTAGCTATTTAGGGTCTATAACTTTGTCTGGGACAATTTTTCCTAATATGTCCAATCCCCCCACATCCATAACATTCTCTGGAGTCAAATATAGGCCCCTCGGAGAAGTGTTGACCGGTCTGAGGTGGTCCCCCAACTTCAGTCTGTAGTGAAGACTGAATTGGTCAGACTGAGTAACTTCCCGAACCCTGTCCTCTAGTGTAAGAACCATTAAACTCACCTCCCTTTCGAAGCCTTTTTGATGTCGATGTTGTGGTGAAGTCGTCTGGCTTCACTCCTTCCACTTCTATCACAAAGTCTACCACTTCTTGGAAGGATTTTGCCGTTGCCCCTACCTGTAAGGCCGAAATCCGCAATTCTGACCTCAACCCCTTCACAAACCGGCGAATCCCCTCTTGAGGATTGAAACAGAGTTGAGTGGCATATCTGGATAATGCACGGAACTTAGCCTCATAAGCATTAACCGACATCCTACCTTGCTCTAGGCTCAGGAACTCATCCCTTTTCCTATCCCTCAAAGTCCGGGGGATATACTTCTCCATAAACAAGCTAGAGAATGAGGCCCAAGTCATAGGTGGTGCCTCTATTGGTTGACACTCAATATGTGACCGCCACCACATTTTGGCGTTCCCTTGAAACTGATAACTCACGAACTCAACACCAAACCGTTCGACTATACCCATCTTGTGTAGTAGCTCGTGACAGTCAACCAGAAAATCATAAGCATCCTCTGATTCAGCACCCTTGAAGACTGGAGGTTTCAATTTCAAGAACTTACTGAAAAGTTCATGCTGATCACTTGTCATTATAGGCCCAGTAGTCAGACGTGGAAACGTTCCTATTTCCAATGGAACATCCATGCGGGGAGCCATAGTAGCCGCATGTTGTACTTCTGAAACCGGAGGTGTTGGCGCAGAAAACACTGGAGGTGCCTGACCTTGATCAGATAACCCGCTAAGATAAGCTAGAACCTGATTGATCATCTCTGGGGTAGGTTGGGGTGGCATTTCCTCATTTTGCACTCGTTCAGTTTCCCCATCCTCCCCTTCTCTTATTACTTCCTCGGTCGGTGGAGGAGTCACTGCCCTAGTTTCAGATGGGCTAGGTGTTTGTCCTCTCCCTCTAGAGGACGTCCTCCCACGACCTCTTCCACGGCCCCTTGCCGCTGTTCTTCCTCGAGCCACAACCCCAGTAGCTGGCTCAGTTGTTTCTTGTCTGGCCGATGTTGGTGTTGGCGTAGTCATTGCTCTAATTCTAACCATCTGCGAAAGAGAGTGAAGATGGTCAGATACCAATTCGTATCGCCTAGATACCAATTGGACTCAAGTAGTAGCACGAAAGAAAGAATGAAAGAGTGAATTTTTTTTCCTAAAGTCTTATAGCCTCTCAAGGAAAAGTAAAGGCGTCCCCCTACCGTTCCTTAAGACTCTACGAGACCTGTTCTTGTGTGATGAGACCAACGAACCTAATGCTCTGATACCAAGTTTGTCACGACCCAAATCCGGGCCGCGACTGGCACCCACACTTACCCTCCTATGTGAGCGAACCAACAAATCTAACCTTAACATTTCAATGTAATAACAACAAAAGTAATGCGTAAGACTTAAACTCATTAATAAAAATCAATAATCAACTTCTATAACTCAAAAACTTATCATTATCCCCAGAATCTGGAAGTCATCACCACAAGAACATCTACAATCAAATGACTAAACTAAGAGTATTCTAAAAGCTAAAAATACATAAGAAGCTAGTCCGTGCTGGAGGTTCAAGGCATCAAGACGTGACGGAGGAGATTCAGTCCAAGCTAGGAGTGTTAGCTCACCCTGAAGATCCGGTGTGACGAAGACTGGCTTGAATTACTGTTGAGTCGAAGATGACGGCACGTTTGCTGCATTCCACAGTTAAGCAAGAAGAAAACAATAAAAGTAGGGGTCAGTACAAACACGGGTACTGAGTAGATATCATCGGCCAACTCAAAATAGGGAACAGTATATATCAAGTATTATCATAAATCAACTATAAAACTCAACATGTAACAACAACAAGTACTATAATCATCAATAAGTAGCATCAAATTCACACATGAGGACTCAAGCCCCAATACCATACTCATTTGGGAATCATGTTCGTTAGATTGAGTATATTAACATCTTTCAAGATTCATTATCTTTCCTCCTCTTGTGTCGGTTCGTGACACTCTGATCCCTTAATTCTATGTGTCGGAACGTGAGATTCCTTAATTCTATGTGTCGGAACGTGACACTCCGATCCCCTACATGTGTCGGAATGTGACACTCCGATCCCCTACATGTGTCGGAACGTGACACTCCGATCCCCTACATGTGTCGGAACGTGACACTCCGATCCACTAAATCTATGTGTCGGAACGTGACACTCCGATCCACTAATATCATTCTGTAAATCATCAAGCCTTCTCTATACCAAGGCATCCTCAATCCCATTACTTTAATTCATCAAGCCTTCTTCAATACCAAGGCATCATCATTAATAATGTATATTAAAATTTCTTTTCAAGATTTGGGATTCAATATTTTTGATCATGCTTATCTTATCACAATCACATAATCATATTCATGCAAACATACAATTAAGCATATAGTAGCGTTTACAATACTACCAATACATATCATTCTCTATTAAGAGTTTACTATGAAAGCATGAAAACCATAACCTACCTCCACCGAAGAATTGAAATCAAGCAAGTTAATCCTCAAAGTTTGGTGTTTTCCTCCTCTTCTCGATCGTTTCTCTCTCTCCCTTCTTGTTCTTTCCATTTTCTTATTCAAACCCTCTTTCTTTTACCCTAATTAGTATATAATTAAGAATAAAAGATGGCAATAATACCCCACTAATTAACTTAGGGTTACCTCTTTTAACCCTCAAGAATTTGAGTTATTAATATAAACCCACGAAGTCTATAATTAAGAAAAGAATAGTCCAAAAATGTCCCTTAAAACTTCACCAGAAATCTGACTCTGCCTGGGATTTGCGCAACCTGTGACGGGCCGTCGTGCCTGCGACGGTCCGTCCTGCAGGTCGTCGCAGAGTTCAGAGACCCAAATTTCCACCAAGGGTCTGTGACGGTCCGTCCTGCCATTCCGTCACAAAGTTCAGAGAGTTGATTTTCAGTACCCAATTTCAGATTTTCTAAGTATTTTGAAATGAGACACTGCAACGGTCCGTCGTGCCCATGACGGTCCGTCATGGGGTCCGTCGCTTCTGCCAGTTTTTCCATAATTGAAGTCTGTTGCTCAAAACAACTAAACGGGTCGTTACACCTTTAAAAATGCTAATTTGAATTCAACATAATCTTTAGTGTCTTAACTTAAATTAAACACGCTTTATATAGTTCTATAAAATTTCAATGTCTACTCAGTTAATATGGCAGGTGGAAGTAGTATTATTGTTTATGTGAGACAAATTGCAGAAAAGCACAACCGAAGTGATGGAATATAGATATAAAAGTCAAATCAAAATCATACTAGTTTGAGAAATACGCCACAAACGACCCTCGTATCATGAATAAATCTTACGAAAGTAGAATCAAGGGAGGAATTGTTCCCTCAATATATATCAATAAAGTTAGTGATTGCAATTTTTTTTTGTCACTTAAACATTTATTTCAAACAAATTGGCAGGCCCAGTGGGACCAAATCTTCCATTCATCTCTTCTCTCTAAAATAAAATCTGAAAATTTGAAATTCCAATGGTAAAAGAATGAGTAGTTCAAGTCTCATCTTTCAGTTTCATCAAGTCTACTCTCTGACAAGCGTTGAAGTTGGGCTCAAACACGAGGCTTGAAGTACTCATTCTTCCGCTTTTATAGCTACAGATATTCAGATTTTATTTATGAGAGATGAGTTGAAGGACAAATTTGATCCCATTTGGTTCGAATTTATTGACAAGAAATTTCAAATATATGGAAATAAATATACTGCACAAATAAAATTTAAAGAAACATAATTTTATTTATCAAAACGGGTATAATTTTGTTCCTTCCTTGATTCTTGTCTCATAAGATATTTATATATGATTCGAGGGTCGTTTGTGGCATATTTCTCGAATAGGAATAATTTTGATGTGACCTCTATATGAATATTTTATAAATTTGTGAAATATTCGAGATCTTGATCTCTTAATGATATTTTTTAGATGCCTTTAAAGAAAATTTAGTACTCTCTATATAGGCATAAACTAGGATATACAGTTGAGTAGCCTCAAAAAATCCTAATTTAAATTAAACATAATCTGTAGAGTCTTAACTTAAATTAAACACGTCTTATATAGTTCTATAAAATTTCAATGTCTACCCACTTAATATGGCAGGTGGAAGTAGTGATTTTGTTTATGTGAGACAAGTATATATATAGAGGTCAAATATAGATCATCCTAGTTCGAGAAATACGCCACAAGTGACCCTCGAATCATGGATAAATCTTACGAGAGTAGAATCAAGGGAAGAATTGTTCCCGCAATCTATACCAATAAAGTTAGTGATTGCATTTTATTTTCCGTCACTTAAAAATATATTCAAACAAATTGGCATGTCTAGTGGGACCAAATTTGCCATTTATCTCTTCCCTCTTAAATCAAATATGAAAATTTGAAATCGCAAAGGTGAAAGAATGAGTAGTTCAAGTCTCGTCTTTGAGTTTCATCAAGTCTACACTCTGACATGCCTTGAAGCAGGGCTCAAAGACGAGGCTTGAAGTACTCATTCTTTCTCCTTTGTAGCTTTAGATTTTCATATTTGATTTATGAGAGAAGATATAAAGGACAAATTTGATCTCATTGGGTGTCAATTTATTGACAAGAAACTTTAAACATATGAAAATAAATATACGACACAAATAAAATCTGAAGAAACATAGTTTTATTTATCAAGATAGTGGGTATAATTATGTTCCTTCTTTGATTCTTGTCTCATAAGATATTTATCCATGATTCGAGGATCGTTTGTTGCATTTATCGAGTTAGGAATGATTTTGATGCAACTTCTTTATGAATATTTTATAAATTTGTGAAATTTCGAGATCTTAATTTCTTAATGGAATTTTTTAGATGTCTTTTAAGAAAATTTAATATTCTTTGTATAGGCATTTAAACTAGGATATACACTTGAGTAGCCTTCAAAAGTCTTAATTTGAATTAAATATAATCTATAGAATCTTAATTTAAATTAAACACATATTATAGAGTTCTATAAAATTTCAATGTGTACCCACTTAATATGGCAGATGGAAGTTGTAATTTTGTTTACGTGAGACAAATTGCAGAGAAGCACAACTGAAGTGTGATTTTGAAAAGCAGTGAAAATGTTGGTTATATCATCAATCGTATCTGCATGATTCCTTTTCTTTCTTTCTCTTAATCTAAGCTAACTTACCTACTTTTTTCTTTTTCACTTTTCATGTTCTACACTTCTACAATACCCATGCTTCCCTTACTTTTATTTTTTTAAGCCTACTTCTTGATTTGTTAGACCATATTTTAGTGCTCTCACTTTCACCTTTTTCAGTACTTTTATTCCATACATTTTCATGCTTACGACTTGAACAACTTTTATTTTATGGTTTGGGGTGGGGTGGGGAGGTGGGGGGAGGGGGTTAGTATTTTGATTATTTTTGTGTTTAAATTAAATATGTGAGTTGAGATCATGAGTATAATTTGAGATTTCAAATTATGATTATAACTTTTAAAATAAAATACTTAACTCATAAGTTTATATGACCATAGAAATATATGATTTATCAATGTGTGTCTTAAGACATTGTAATATCTTATTCTTTATTAAATATGTTTTTTATATTAAGATTGTGTAAGAATTATAAATATTTTTTTTGAAACAATCTTTTTTATCAGAAAATGTGGTCAGAATTTGACCAGAATGACATTTTTTTTATATTATTTATCTTTTTGAATATTTTTACTTTTTTAACTTTAATGTCCTTTACCTAAAAAAAATAGTTCATTTTAAAATAAAAAAGATACTATATATTTTTAAATTTTCTAGCTAAATTCTGACTAAATTTTCTGGGCATTTAGCAGTATCCTATTTTTTCATAATTTTAACAACTTGTGAGATGTGTTTATGAAAAAATACAATTTAAAAAATTTAAATAACATGTTAAATTAAATTTTGACTTTATATCTTAATTTCATATTGCATCTTTAAATGAATTTTTTGAAGAAAATAAAACTAGTAGTAATTTAAAATAATAGATATTTATGTTTCGATCATTAAAAATGAAGTAAAAAAGTTGATTATATAATGTTTTAATAATTGATAGGTATCATATTTTTGACAGATTCAAAATGAAATTAAAGTATAACAACATAAAATAAAATATAAAAAATAATTTGCTTTATAATTTTACTATGACAATGTTTGAACTATAGCTTATATGCCCTTAAATTATTTATTAGATTTTTTTTACCTTTCATCACCATAAATATCATATAATATTCGCTCACCAAAATTTTGGCAGATGATCTAAATATATATAATATTCGCTCACCAACATTTTGGCAGATGATCAAAATTTATATTTAGTAGGCATTAAAGTTATGTGATATTATATTATGATATAAAATTTTAAATTAAAATAGTTGTTTGGATATACGATTTCATGTTGACTTTATTTTATAATTTTATATTGTATTCTCTAAATATTAAGATTTGAGAACTTCATATTATCATTTAGGATTTTCAAATATAAACATTGACCCACAAATTTATATATAGTTCAAACAATCCATATATATATTTGGTAGACATTTATTTCATATATAAATAAAATTAATAATCATATCATCAATTTTTAAAATTTATTATTTTCATCAACATGATATTATAACTGCAAATCAATTCTTATTTTATCATTTATATTCATCCATTTCATTGTTTTTATCACATTTACTTATCAACCAAATTTATTATTACTACTTTAATGTTTAATTTAAAAATAATATTCATATATATTGAGTGAACAAAATTGACCACAATGACTTTGTAATAATTTATCATGCGATTTTAAATTTTTAGTTCATTTGGTAAGACTGAATAAATGAGATTCTTATACTTGTGAAAAATATATCACACAAAGTTCTAAATAGTATATCCAAACTGTAACGACCCGTTTAGTCGTTTTGAGCAACAGACTTCAATTCTGGAAAAACTGGCAGAAGCGACGGACCCCACGACGGAAGGTCATGGGCACGACGGACCGTCGCAGGGTCTCGTTTCAAAACACTTAGAAAATCTGAAATTGGGTACTGAAAATCGACTCTCTGAACTTTGTGACGGAATGGCAGGACGGACCGTCCCAGACTCTTCAGAGAAATTGAGTCTCTGAACTATGCGACGGACAGCAGGACGGACCGTCGCAGGCGCGACGGCCCGTCACGGTTTGCGTAATCCCAGTTGGAGTCGGATTTCTGGTTAAGTTTTAAGGGACGTTTTTGACTATTCTTGCCTTAATTATAAAGTCCGTGGGTTTATATTAATAACTCAAATTCTTGGGGGTTAAAAGAGGTAACCCTAAGTTAATTAGTGGGGTATTATTGCCATCTTTTATTCTTAATTATATACTAATTAGGGTAAAAGAAAGAGGGTTTGAATAAGAAAAATAGAAAGAACGAAGAGAGACAGAAAAAGAAAGAGAACGAGTAGAGAGAGAGAGAAACGAAGAGGACAGCAAGGATTTTGAGAAGATAGCTTGTTGATCGCAATTCTTCGGTGGAGGTAGGTTATGGTTTTCATGATTTCATAGTAAACTCTTTATAGAGAATGATATGTATTGGTAGTATTGTAAACCCTACTATATGCTTAATTGTATGTTTGCGTGAATATGATTATGTGATTGTGATAAGATAAGCATGATGAAAATATTGAATCCCAAATCTTGAAAAGAAACTTTAATATACATTATTAATGATGATGCCTTGGTATTGAAGAAGGCTTGATGAATTAAAGTAATGGAATTGATGATGCCTTGGTATAGAGAAGGCTTGATGATTTACAGAATGATATTAGTGGATCGGAGTGTCACATACCGACACATGTAGGGGATCGGGTGTCACGAACCAACACATAGAATTAGGGGATCGGGTGTCACGAACCGACACGTAGAATTAGGGGATCGGGTGTCACGAACCGACACGTAGAATCAAGGGATCGGGTGTCACGAACCGACACGTAGAATTAGGGGATCGGGTGTCACGAACCGACAGGTAGATTTAGGGGATCGGAGTGTCACGTACCGACACAAGAGGAATAATGAATATGAGGGATCGGAGTGTCACGTACCGACACAAGAGAACTAAAAATAATGAATCTTGAAAGATGTTAATATACTCAATCTAACGAACATGATTCCCAAATGAGTATGGTATTGGGGCTTGAGTCCTCATGTGTGAACTTGACGGTAATTGTTAATGATATAGTGCTCGTTGTTGCTACATGTTAAGTATCATAGTTGATTTTATGATATTACTTGATATATACTGTTTTCTATTTTGAGTTGGCCGATGATATCAACTCAGTACCCGTGCTTTGTACTGACCCCTACTTTTATGTTTTCTTCTTGTTATTTGTGGAGTTCAGCAAACGTGCCGTCACCTTCGACTCAACAGTAACTCAAGCCAGTTTTCGTCACACCGGATCTTCAGGGTGAGCTAACGCTTCTAGCTTGGACTGGATCTTCTCCTTCATGTCTTGATGCCTTGAACCTCCGGCATGGACTAGCTTCTTATGTATTTTTAGCTTTTAGAAACTCTTAGAATTAGTAGTTTAAAGTAGATGTTCTTGTGATGATGACTTCCAGGTTTTGGGAATAATAGATGTTGAATATTGATAGTTATCGAATTGGTTTTATTAATGAGTTTAAGTCTTTCGCATTATTTTCTGTTGTTATTACATCGAAATGTTAAGGTTTAGATTGGTTGGTTCGCTCACATAGGAGGGTAAGTGTGGGTGCCAGTCACGGCCCGGATTGGGTCATGACAAACTTGGTATTAGAGCATTAGGTTCGTTGGTCTCATCACACAAGAACAGGTCTAGTAGAGTCTTAAGGAACGGTAGGGGGACGCCTTTACTTTTCCTTGAGAGGCTATAAGACGTTAGGAAAATTTCACTCTTTCATTCTTTCTTTCGTGTTATTACTTGGATCCAATTGGTATCTAGGTGATACAAATTTGTATCTGACCATCTTCACTCTATTTCGCAGATGGTTAGAACTAGAGCAACGACCGCACCAGCAGCGACACCGGCCAGACAAGAAACAACCGAGCCAGCCACTGGGGCTGTGGCTCGAGGAAGAACAATGGCAAGAGGACGTGGTAGAGGTCGTGGGAGGACGTCCTCTAGGGGAAGAGGACGAGCACCTAGCCCATCTGATACTAGGGCAGTGACTCCTCCACTGACTGAGGAGGTAATAAGAGAAGGGGAGGATGGGGAAACTGAACAAGTGCAAAATGAGGAAATGTCACCCCAACCTACCCCAGAGATGATCAATCAGGTTCTCGCCTATCTCAGTGGGTTGTCTGATCAGGGCCAGACACCCCAGTGTTCTCTGCACCAGCACCTCAGGCTCCGGAGGTACAACATGCGGCTACTATGGCTCCCGGCATGGATGTTCCATTGGAAATAGGCACGTTTCCACGTCTGACTACTGGGCCTATAATGACAAATGATCAGCATGAACTTTTAAGTAAGTTCTTGAAATTGAAACCTCCAGTCTTCAAGGGTGCTGAATCGGAGGATGCTTATGATTTTCTGATTGACTGTCACGAGGTACTACACAAGATGGGTATAGTAGAACGGTTTGGTGTGGAGTTTGTGACTTATCAGTTTCAAGGGAACGCCAAAATGTGGTGGCGGTCACATATTGAGTGTCAACCAATAGAGGCACCACCTATGACTTGGGCCTCGTTCTCTAGCTTGTTTATGGAGAAGTATATCCCCCGGACTTTGAGGGATAGGAAAAGGGATGAGTTCCTGAGCCTAGAGCAAGGTAGAATGTCGGTTAATGCTTATGAGGCTAAGTTCCGTGCACTATCCAGATATGCCACTCAACTCTGTTTCAGTCCTCAAGAGGGGATTCGCCGGTTTGTGAAGGGGTTGAGGTCAGAATTGCGGATTTCAGCCTTACAAGTAGCGGCAACGGCAAAATCCTTCCAAGAAGTGGTAGACTTTGTGATAGAAGTGGAAGGAGTGAAGACAGACGACTTCACCACAACATCGACATCAAAAAGGCTTCGAAAGGGAGGTGAGTTTAATGGTTCTTACACTAGAGGACAGGGTTCGGGAAGTTACTCAGTCCGACCAATTCAGTCTTCACTACAGACTGTAGTTGGGGGACCACCTCAGAGCGGTCAACACTTCTCCGAGGGGCCTATGAGTGACTCCAGAGAATGTTATGGATGTGAGGAGATTGGACATATTAGGAGAAATTGTCCTAGACCAAGTTATAGACCCCCAATAGCTAGAGGTAGAGGTGGTCATGGTAGAGGCCGTTATTCTGGAGGACGTGGTGGTCGAGGTAATGGTGGTCACCAAAACGGCAGAGGTAATGGGCAAACTGGGGCCACTACATCACAACATGGTAGGGGCAACGGACAGACGAACGATAGGGCCCATTGTTACGCTTTCCCTGGGCGGTCTGAAGCGGAGGCATCTGATACTGTCATCACAGGTAATCTTCTTGTTTGTGATTGCATGGCTTCCTTATTGTTTGATCCTGGATCCACGTTTTCTTTTGTATCTTCCTCATTTGCTAATGGTCTAAATTTATATTGTGAATTTCTTTATAGGCCTATTTGTGTTTCTACTCCGGTGGGTGAGTCTGTGGTAGTTGAAAAGGTGTATAGGTCTTGTCTGGTGAACTTTGTGGGGAGCAACACCTATGTAGATTTGGTTATCTTAGAAATGGACGATTTTGATGTGATTCTGGGTATGACTTGGCTTTCTCCGCAATTTACAATCTTGGATTGTAATGCTAAAACGGTGACGTTAGCCAAGCCTGAGACAGACCCGTTAGTGTGGGAGGGTGACTACACTTCCAATCCGGTCCGCATCGTCTCCTTTCTTTGTGCTAAGAAAATGATTAGTAAAGGGTGTTTAGCTTTCTTGGCACATCTCAAGGATGACACTACCCAAGTACCTTCGATTGAGTCGGTTTTGGTAGTTCGTGAGTTTCTGGATGTGTTCCCTGCAGATCTTCCTGGTATGCCACCGGATAGGGATATTGACTTCTGTATTGATCTTGAACCCGGTACTCGCCCCATTTCTATACCCCCTTATAGAATGACCCCCGCGGAGTTAAGAGAGTTAAAAGCACAACTTCAAGAGTTATTGAACAAAGGCTTCATTAGACCAAGTGCATCTCCTTGGGGTGCTCCAGTTTTGTTTGTAAAGAAGAAGGATGGGAGTTTTCGGATGTGCATAGACTACAGACAATTGAATAAAGTAACTATTATGAAAAAGTACCCTCTTCCTCGCATTGATGATTTGTTCGATCAGTTACAAGGTGCTTGTGTCTTCTCTAAGATTGACTTGAGATCCGGTTATCATCAATTGAAAATACGGGCAACAGATGTGCCAAAGACTGCTTTTCAAACGAGGTATGGGCATTACGAATTTGTAGTGATGTCTTTTGGTCTTACGAATGCCCCTGCTGTGTTCATAAGCTTGATGAACGGGATTTTTAAGCCATATTTGGACCTCTTCGTGATCGTATTTATTGATGATATATTGGTATACTCAAAGAGAAAGAAGGAACATGAAGAGCATTTGAGATTGGTATTGGAAATGTTAAGGGAGAAAAAGCTTTATGCCAAGTTCTCTAAGTGTGAGTTTTGGCTAGATGCAGTGTCCTCCTTGGGGCACGTGGTTTCTAAGGAAGGAGTGATGGTGGATCCTTCTAAGATTGAAACAGTGAAGAATTGGGTAAGACCTACTAATGTGTCAGAAATAAGGAGCTTTGTTGGGTTAGCTAGCTACTACCGCCGATTTGTCAAGGGATTCTCTTCTATTGCTTCCCAATTGACGAACTTGACTAAGCAGAATGTTCCATTTGTATGGTCGGACGAATGTGAGGAAAGCTTTCAGAAGCTCAAGACTTTGTTGACTACCGCACCTATCCTTACCTTGCCAGTAGAGGGTAAGAACTTCATTGTTTATTGTGATACATCCTATTCTGGGTTGGGTGCAGTACTAATGCAAGAGAAGAGTGTGATTGCTTATGCTTCAAGGTACCTAAAGGTGCATGAACGTAACTATCCGACCCACGATTTGGAATTGGCTGCGGTGGTGTTTGCATTAAAGCAATGGAGACACTATTTATATGGGGTTAAGTGTGAGGTCTATACGGATCATTATAGCCTACAGTATGTCTTTACTCAGAAAGATTTGAACTTGAGGCAACGGAGATGGATGGAGTTACTAAAGGACTACGATATCACTATCTTGTATCATCCGGGAAAGGCGAATGTTGTAGCGGATGCCTTAAGTAGAAAGGCGGGAAGCATGGGAAGTCTAGCTCACTTGCAAGCTTCTAGACGCCCATTGGCTAGAGAGGTTCAGACTCTAGCTAATGACTTGATGAGATTAGAAGTAAATGAGAAGGGAGGATTGTTGGCTTCTGTGGAGGCAAGATCTTCCTTTCTTGACAAGATTAAGGGAAGACAGTTTGATGATGAGAAACTAAGAAGAATCCAAGAAAAAGTATTGCGAGGGGAGGCTAAGGAAGCACAAATCGATGAGGAAGGTGTTTTGAGAATCAAGGGAAGGGTATGTGTACCCCGCGTCGATGATTTGATCAACACTATTCTGACAGAGGCTCATAGTTCAAGGTATTCTATACATCCGGGTGCAACTAAGATGTATCGTGACCTAAAACAACACTTTTGGTGGAGTAGAATGAAGCATGACATTGTGGATTTTATTGCCAAATGTCCAAACTGTCAACAAGCAAAGTATGAACACCAAAGGCCCGGAGGAACACTTCAGAGAATGCCTTTTCCGGAATGGAAATGGGAAAGAATTGCAATGGACTTTGTGGTTGGCCTTCCGAAGACAATGGGTAAGTATGACTCCATTTGGGTGATTGTTGATAGGCTAACTAAATCTGCTCATTTCATTCCGGTCAAGGTGACTTACAATGCAGAAAAGTTAGCCAAACTTTACATCTCGGAAGTGGTGCGATTGCATGGGGTTTCACTATCCATCATATCAGATAGAGGTACGCAGTTTACTTCTAAGTTTTGGAAAACATTGCATGCGGAATTGGGTACTAGGTTGGACCTTACTACTGCGTTCCATCCTCAGACCGATGGTCAGTCTGAAAGGACGATTCAAGTGTCGGAGGATATGCTTCGTGCGTGCGTGATAGAGTTTGGTGGTCATTGGGATAGCTTCCTACCCTTAGCGGAGTTTTCATACAATAATAGCTATCACTCAAGTATTGATATGGCTCCATTCGAAGCATTCTATGGTAGGAGATGTAGGTCTCCGATTGGTTGATTTGATGCATTTGAGGTTAGGCCTTGGGGTACTGACCTTTTGCGAGATTCGATGGAAAAAGTGAAGTCTATTCAAGAAAAGCTTCTAGCGGCGCAAAGTAGACAAAAAGAATATGTAGATCGAAAGGTTAGAGACTTAGAGTTCATGGAAGGTGAACAAGTCTTGTTGAAAGTTTCGCCCATGAAAGGGGTGATGCGGTTTGGAAAAAGGGGTAAACTAAGTCCAAGGTACATTGGACCATTTGAAGTACTCAAGCGAGTAGGGGAGGTGGCTTATGAGTTAGCCTTGCCCCCAGGGCTGTCCGGAGTACATCCGGTATTCCATGTGTCGATGTTGAAAAGATACCACGGGGATGGAAACTACATTATCCGTTGGGATTCAGTTTTGCTTGATGAGAACTTGTCTTATGAGGAGGAGCCTGTTGCTATTTTAGATAGAGAAGTTCGCAAGTTGAGGTCACGAGAGATTGCATCCATCAAGGTGCAATGGAAGAATCGACCGGTTGAAGAAGCCACTTGGGAGAAGGAGGCGGATATGCGAGAAAAATACCCACATCTGTTTACAGATTCAGGTACTCCTTTTCGCCCTTGTTTTCCTTATTTTGATCGTTCGGGGACGAACGATGGGTAAATTGGTATCTAATGTAACGACCCGTTTAGTCGTTTTGAGCAACAGACTTCAATTCTGGAAAAACTGGCAGAAGCGACGGACCCCACGACGGAACGTCATGGGCACGACGGACCGTCGCAGGGTCTCGTTTCAAAACACTTAGAAAATCTAAAATTGGGTACTGAAAATTGACTCTCTGAACTTTGTGACGGAATGGCAAGACGGACCGTCACAGGTGTGACGGACCGTCACAGACTCTTCAGAGAAATTGAGTCTCTGAACTATGCGACGGACAGCAGGACGGACCGTCGCAAGCGGGATGGCCCGTCACGGTTTGCGTAATCCCAGTTGGAGTCGGATTTCTAGTTAAGTTTTAAGGGACGTTTTTGACTATTCTTGCCTTAATTATAAAGTTCGTGGGTTTATATTAATAACTCAAATTCTTGGGGGTTAAAAGAGGTAACCCTAAGTTAATTAGTGGGGTATTATTGCCATCTTTTATTCTTAATTATATACTAATTAGGGTAAAAGAAAGAGGGTTTGAATAAGAAAAATAGAAAGAACGAAGAGGTCATTCTGAAGAGGACATTTTGTAAGAAAAAAGGTACTTTGACAAGACATAGCCACAAGGTCTGTACAGATATATATATATATATATATATATATATATATATATATATATATATATATATATATTTAATTTTTAACCAATTCTAAAATAAGGTGTATATGTAACAAGATTGGTACATGTAATTTGTATGCACCACCTTGATGGGAGTGTTAGAATCACAGAAATAATCTATAGCTTATGTGCAACTAAGGTAGCTAGCTTGATTTAGTCCTAGGTTTACTTTATTTTAATTAGGAATTGATTTATATTGACTAGATACTAATTTTTTTTCTATTTAAGACATGTATATTTAGTTGTTTAAACTCCCAAAGCTTGCACAAATAATCAAGTTGAATTCTCTCTCAAGCTCATGTCCTCTCAAAATCAAATAATCAGTTATAAAAAAAACAAAAAAGTTTACTATTGGAGTATGTCTTGTAATATATTTAAAATATTTATACTCAAGACAATAACATATTAAATTCGATTAATGAAAAAATAATAAGAAAAAAACGAATTGAAAACTTAATAAGTAAACATTAATTTAAAATTTTAAAATATTCTTTTTCTAAAATTTCACATTTGGCACGTCATTAAATAAGTATAAAAAAATGATATTTTCAACTATAATGATCATAAAAAATAACTTCATAAAGTTAAGTGAGTTTTGAAAAACAAAAAATGTGAGTAATTATAAAATTAAAGAAAATGATCAACTATA